>NC_092708.1:215691855-216010469 GCF_047496885.1 Scyliorhinus torazame | reverse complement strand
CTCCTAAATGTAGATGCCAAGATCCTGGCCAAGGTAATGGCAATGAGAATAGAGGAATGTGTTCCGGGGGTGGTCCACGAGGACCAAACTGGGTTTGTGAAGGGGAGGCAGCTGAACACGAATATACGGAGGCTGTTAGGGGTAATGATGATGGCCCCACCAGAGGGGGAAACGGAGATAGTAGTGGCGATGGATGCCGAGAAAGCATTTGATAGAGTGGAGTGGGATTATTTGTGGGAGGTGTTGAGGAGATTTGGTTTTGGAGAGGGGTATGTTAGATGGGTGCAGCTGTTGTATAGGGCCCCGATGGCGAGCGTGGTCACGAATGGACAGGGATCTGCATATTTTCGGCTCCATAGAGGGACAAGGCAGGGATGCCCTCTGTCCCCATTATTGTTTGCACTGGCGATTGAGCCCCTGGCGATAGCGTTGAGGGGTTCCAAGAAGTGGAGGGAAGTACTTAGAGGAGGAGAAGAACACCGGGTATTTTTGTATGCGGACGATTTGCTACTATACGTGGCAGACCCGGCGGAGGGGGTGCCAGAAATAATGCGGATACTTGGGGAGTTTGGGGATTTTTCAGGGTATAAATTGAACATGGGGAAAAGTGAGTTGTTTGTGGTGCATCCAGGGGAGCAGGGTAGAGAAATAGAGGACCTACCGTTGAGGAAGGTAACAAGGGACTTTCGTTACCTGGGGATCCAGATAGCCAAGAATTGGGGCACATTGCATAGGTTAAATTTAACGCGCTTGGTGGAACAGATGGAGGAGGACTTCAAGAGATGGGACATGGTGTCCCTGTCACTGGCGGGCAGGGTGCAGGCGGTTAAAATGGTGGTTCTCCCGAGATTCCTCTTTGTGTTTCAGTGCCTCCCGGTGATGGTCACGAAGGCTTTTTTAAAGAGAATTGAGAAGTTTTGTGTGGGTCGGGAAGACCCCGAGAGTGAGGAGGGGGTTCTTGCAGCGTAGTAGGGATAGGGGGGGGGGGGGGGGGGGTTGGCACTACCGAGCCTAAATGATTATTACTGGGCCGCCAATATTTCAATGGTGTGTAAGTGGATGGGAGAAGGGGAGGGAGCGGCGTGGAAGAGATTGGAGAGGGCGTCCTGCAAGGGGACCAGTTTACAAGCAATGGTGACGGCACCGTTGCCGTTTTCACCGAAGAAATACACTACAAGCCCGGTGGTGGTGGCAACATTAAAAATTTGGGGGCAGTGGAGACGGCATGGGGGAAAGACGGGAGCCTCGGTGCGGTCCCCGATAAGAGATAACCATAGGTTTGTTCCGGGGAGAATGGATGGGGGATTTGGAGCATGGCAAAGAGCTGGGATAGTACAATTGAGATATCTGTTCGTAGATGGGACGTTTGTGAGTCTGGGAGCGCTGACGGAAAAATATGGGTTGCCCCAAGGGAATGCATTTTGGTATATGCAACTGAGGGCTTTTGCGAGGCAACAGGTGAGGGAATTCCCGCAGCTCCCGATGCAGGAGGTGCAGGATAGAGTGATCTCAGAGACATGGGTGGGGGATGGTAGGGTGTCGGACATATACAGGGAAATGAGGGACGAGGGGGAGATCATGGTAGATGAGCTGAAAGGGAAATGGGAAGAAGAGCTGGGGGAGGAGATTGAGGAGGGGCTGTGGGCTGAAGCCCTACGTAGGGTAAACTCATCGTCCTCGTGTGCCAGGCTAAGCCTGATACAATTCAAGATTCTACACAGGGCGCATATGACTGGAGCACGGCTCAGTAAATTTTTCGGGGTAGAGGATAGGTGTGGGAGATGCTCGAGAACCCCAGCGAATCACGCCCACATGTTCTGGTCATGTCCGGCATTACAGGGGTTCTGGGTGGGGGTGGCGAAGGTGCTTTTGAAGGTGGTGGGGGTCTGGGTCGAGCCAAGCTGGGGTTTGGCTATATTCGGGGTTGCAGAAGAGCCGGGAGTGCAGGAGGCGAGAGAGGCTGATGTTTTGGCCTTTGCGTCCCTAGTAGCCTGGCGCAGGATATTGCTTATGTGGAAGGAAGCCAAACCCCCGGGCGTGGAGACCTGGATAAGCGACATGGCAGGGTTTATACAGTTAGAACGGATCAAGTTTGTATTAAGGGGTTCGGCTCAAGGGTTCACCAGGCGGTGGCAACCGTTCGTCAACTACCTCACAGAGCGATAGAGGGAATGAAAAGAAAGAAAGACAACAGCAGCAACCCAGGGGGTGGGCGGGTGGGGGGGGGGGGGGGTGGGGGGAGGATCCGGGCGGGCTCTTAGGGATGTCATTGTATATGTATAGACATTTGTTATAGGTAATGTATATTGGACTGTTGGATTGTATTTTTGGAGAGTAACTATTTTTGACAAGGCAGTTGCCATTTAGTTTTGTTTTTGTTTCTGTTTATATATTATTTATTTACTTGTTTAAAACTGGCCACTGTTATTTATATTGCTTTATTGTTGTTTAAAAGAAAAACCATGTACTGTTATGTTTGGCCAAAAAATCTTGAATAAAATATATTTTTAAAAAAAGAAAAAGAAAAATCAAAACTCAATGTGTGTTAGGCAAATGTAAATTTACAAATGTAAATAGATCCCATTGACTTTCATTGTGATATGATGGTCCTTCATTCAAACTAAACTGGGTGAATGCTTTTGTGTCAAATGGCATTGCAGGACTTGTAATCAGCACACCGCCTCTTTTTGAGAAAAAAAGAGTTTGAACTTGTGTAGGTCACATGGTGAGGAAGCCATTTTGTTTTCCACTTTTAAAATAGCTGCAAGAAGTTGTTCAGCAGACTGAGCTTCATCAGAAAGCCATTGAACCAGCTGTGAGTCATCCAGTAACCATGGTAATAAACCAACAATACCCTGAAAGTGAAAGAATAACCCCCCACCAACCTGTTCCAAGTTCAAATTCACCTAGTCTGAGAACCAACCTCCTGGAATTCAACTACAAGAAGCTTTACAGAAAACCCTCTGCTTTACAAGACCTTCATTTAATAATAATAATCTTTATTGTCACAAGTAGGCTTATATTAACACTGCAATAAAGTTACTGTGAAAATCCCTGGTCGCCACATTCTGGCATCTATTCAGGTACACAGAGGGAGAATTCAGAATGTCCAAATTACCTAACAGCACGTCTTTCGAGACTTGTGGGAGGAAACCGGAGTACCTGGAGGAAACCCATGCAGCCAAAGGGGAAACGTGAAGACTCCACACAGATTGACCCAAGCCGGGAATCGAACCTGTGACCCTGGAACTATGACCAACAGTGCTAACCACTAAAGCATTAAATTACCTAAGAAACTATAGACCTGGCAGCACGGTGGCACAGTGGGTTAGCCCTGCTGCCTCACGGCACTGAGGTCCCAGGTTCAATCCCGGTTCTGGGTCACTGTCCGTGTGGAATTTGCATATTCTTCCCGTGTTTGCGTGGGTTTCGCCCCCACAACCCAAAGATGTGCAGGCTAGGTGGATTGGCCACGCTAAATTGCCCCTTAATTGGAAAATATGAATTGGGTACTCTAAATTTTAAAAAAAGAGGAAAAAAAGAAATTGTAGACCTGCAGAGACTGAGCAATCATAAGTTGTAATTGTTTTACCTTCATCTGTATCTAATCTTTGCGTGTATGATCTTTGTGTGTGACTGACAGTCATCCAGACTCAAAACATTGGCTCCCTCCTCTCTCCTTAGATGCTGTCAGACCTGCCGAGATTGTTCTGTATTTTCTGTTTTTGTTACCACACTAATCAGTGCTGGAGTCTCAATTATTTACAACCTTATTAATGTCTTGGATGAAGAGATTGAGTGTATTGTTGCCAAATGTGGTGAAGATACAAAAATTGGTTGGAAAGAACCCCCGCTGGATTCTCCGGCCCGGATGGGACGAAGTCCCGCCGATAAATTGCCTGTCCCGCCGGCGTGGATTAAACCACCTTTTGAACGGCGGGACAAGGCGGCGTGGGCGGGCTCCGGGGTCCTGGGGGGGGCGCGGGGCGATCTGACCCCGGGGGGTGCCCCCACGGTGGCCTGGCCCGCGATCGGGGTCTACCGATCCGCGGGCGGGCCTGTGCCGTGGGGGCACTCTTTCCCTTCCGCCTCCGCCACGGTCTCCACCATGGCGGAGGCGGAAGAGACTCCCTCCACTGCGCATGCGCGAGAAACTTTCAGCGGCCGCTGACGCTCCCGCGCATGCGCCGCCCCGACATGTCATTTCCGCGCCAGCTGGCGGTGCAACAAAGGCCGTTTGCGCCAGCTGGCGGGGCGGAAATTCCTCCGGAGTTGGCCTAGCCCCTCAATGTTGGGGCTCGGCCCCCAAAGATGCGGAGCATTCCGCACCTTTGGGGCGGCGCGATGCCCGTCTGATTGGCACTGTTTTGGGCGCCAGTCGGCGGACATCGCGCCGTTTCGGGAGAATTTCGCCCAGAGTCTTCAAAGGAATATAGAATAAGTACAGATTAAGATATAGGCTATGGGAGTGGACAAAGTACTGACAGATGGAGTATAATGTGGGAAAATGTGAGGTAGCCCACTTTGACAGGAAGAATAGAAAAGCAGAACATTTTGAAATGGAGATAGAGTAGAGAATACTGTAGTACAGTGGGAACTGGATGTTCTCACACATGAATCACAAAAGATTAGCCTGCAGGTACAGCACGTAATTTGGAAGGCAAATGGCCTTTTTTGGCAAGGAGGTGGAGTATCAAAGTAGATACGTCTTGCTACCACTGTATAGGGCACTGGTGACTTCATACCAATTTGTGTACAATTTTGGTCTCCTTATTTAAGAAGTTTCTCCTTCTTTGAGCAACTCAGAGAAGGTTCACTCCGTAGATTCCTCGATAAAGGGGTTGTTTTATGAGGAATGGTTGAACTTGCTGAGCCTATCCTCATTGGAATTTAGAAGAAGAAGTGATCTTATTGAGACATATAAGATTCTGAGGGGGCTTGACCGGGTGCTGGGAGCATGTTTTCCCTCATTGGGGGATCTAGAGCTTGAGGGCACAGTTTCAAAATAAAGGGTCTCCCATTTCAGACAGAGATGGGGAGGAATTTCTACTGTCAGAGGGTCACAAATATTTGGAATTCTCTACCCCAGAGGGTATTGAAGGCTCGGTCATTGAATATATTCAAGGCTGAGTTGGACAGATTTCTTTCTTTTTCTTTTAAATTTAGAGTACCCAATTATTTATTTATTTTTTCTAATTATGGGGCAATTTAGCATGGCCAATTCACCTAACCTGCACATCTTTGGGTTATGGGGGCGAAACCCACGCAAATACAGGGCGAATGTGCAAACTCCACACGGACAGTGACCCAGAGCCGGGATCTAACCTGGAACCTCGGCGCCGTGAGGCAGCAGGGCTAACCCACTGCGCCACCGTGCTGCCCTGTAGATAGATTTCTGACTGCAAGATAGTTGAGGGTTTTGGCAGGGGAAGGCAGGAAAGTGGAGTTAAGTCCAGAATCAAATCAGCCATCTTATTGCATGATGGAGCAAGCTCCAGGGCTGAATGGCCTCCTCCTGCTCTGATTTCTTATGTTCTCCACAGATTGCGCTATAACAGAATCTCATCAATTGAATTGCCATTGAAATCCATGTAATCATTTGAAGTTTTGATATTTAGCCACTCAAGCAAGCCAGAAATATTTAGGACTGGTGCATTCAAGATTATGTAAACTTTTAATGAAGTGGTTGGTGATAACTATTGCCAAATAAGCTTTCAGCTCTGAAATTTAATTTTATAACTCATGACTTCAGATGAAGATTTTTTTTTAAATAATAATAAAAATAAAAATTTTAATCTAACTTTTTCTTCAACCTTTTTCTTTGAATTCCATTTGTCTTTTTTCGACTTTATCTCAATCTCTGTACATGATTTAAATCTAATTGATACATCCTGCTTTATATTTCTTTATTTAGACTCTGTAACTAATAATGAATTGTGGCTCATTTCCACGCTTGGGCAAGTAGCAAACCAGCACATGAGTTGGATACTGCCTTCTCTGATTGTAAGATTTGCCCAAGTGAGGCCCATGCCAGCTGCTGCCTAAGCACTCAACAGGGGGCCAGGCAGTGTGTTCATAGGACTTTGAACAGCTAACTTGCTTCTCTTAAATGGGAGGCACACTCAATGGAAGGGAGCAGCTACTGGCTGCCTGTATTAACAATGACTTCATGCAGTTGCTGTACAAATGGAACATAGGGAAGATTGAGGGATACAAGGTTCACAACTGTGGCATGGAGGCCTTAGTGGTGAAGGTGAGCAGGAATAGAGAGGCCAGGGGTGGCACGGTGGCACAGTGATGAGCACTGCTGCCTCATGGCACCGAGGACCCAGGTTCAATCCTGGCCCCGGGTCACTGTCCGTCTAGAGTTTCCACATTCTCCCAGTATCTGCGTGGGTCTCACCCCACAACCCAAAGATGTGCAGGATGGTGGATTGGCCACGATAAATTGCCCTTTAATTGGATTTTTTTTCATTTAAAAAAAAGGAATAGAGAGGCCAGGTTTCTGGGGGAGTGAATGGACCAGGAAATCCTCAAGATAATGGGAACAGGTGGCCAGGGAGACAAATGCAAGCCGTTGCCCTGACGACTTGGCAGAAGTGCCACAAGAAGTTTAAGGTCAGCAAATACATATTCATATGATGTTTCCTCCTCACGGCTCCACCAACCTCTCATGCTGCTCATTGAACCACATCCCATCGCTCACCTATCAGCAGTCCATGACACTGAGGCCTCACAATTAACAGTTAAATACTTCACTTCACCTTCACATCCAGCTCCTGCTGATGCCACATAGCTATTCAGCTCTGATAGGCATATCAGCCAAACAGAGTGCAACATAATCACTGACAATCTGCCCTCTCTCTTTCACACGACAAAGTTGCACACAATAGAAAGGGGCAGAACAGAACTGGTGAGGGCCTGCATCTGCTGAACCCTACAAAGAGCATGGTTCATACAGTCACATCATTCGAACTGCTGTGACAGAGTCCATGGAAGCTGGTGTCACTGAGGACATTGAGGATGTTTCTGCCTTATGTCCCTTCTCAGCTCCCAGCTTATTCTCATCCGGCTATCTGGCATGATGTGCAAGTTGCTAATGGTGTGACTATGGTCCTCTTGTTTCCTCATCCCCTCTTGCCTCATCCCAACCTTCCCCTTTCTGATTATCTGCTTTCAGACTGCCATGAACTGCTACCTGCCAGCCACAGCATATCTTGGAGGAATAGAGAGAACAACACCATAGCATTTGATTTGACACTTTCAGTCAGTTCAGATACTGGCACTGCACATACGTTAGAGGCTAGCATTGAGTTGAGAACTGAGTCAGTCAACAGACATGAGTGGGCTGCAACCAGGCTAAGGGAAAAGGATAGTTCATGAGCCAGCTTCCCAGAGAGTGAGCTCACAAATAAATTCTACAACTGATGCCTCAGATGGTGACTTCAATGCACAAACATACAGAATAACACTGATGAAGATGTACACCAAGATGCTGGGTGCATTGGCTGGCCTGCCAGACAATCTCTTGCCACTGTCAAGGAACATCGAGACATCAGGCTCCAACTTGGCAGAAGGCATCATGGAGAGATTCCCCTCTCAGCAGCCTCTTCTGTATCTCCCTTTCTTGTTGCAGCTTCAGTTCCCATTCCGATTGCAGCCTTTGTGTGAAGAGATCGCCTCTGCCAAAAATATGAGCATGCAGTAACACTTCCTGCCAAATCCAGTAACACACCACAACACCTGTAAAAACAGTTCATAGTGCTTCCAGAGATTTGACAGAACCTTAATGTAAGGCATCTTACCTGCAAGTTGGGTGCTTGGTCCTTCAAATAAAGCCCTGGTAGGTTCCTCTTGCAGCTGTACGGATATTCTTTGTTCTGTGACAAGCAAATATATTAATTAGGTCTGCGTGCTCCAATTTTGTAAATTATGCATCAAAGAAGTCAATAGGTTGATTGGTATCACTACCTGGTCAGTTGGGAACCTTCTTTTTTTAATATAAATTTAGAGTAACCAGTTCATTTTTTTCAATTAAGGGGCAATTTAGCATGTCCAATCCACTTACCCTGCTCATCTTAGTGTTGTGAGGGCGAGATCCACGCAAACACGGGGAGAATGTGCAAACTCCACACGGACAGTGACCCAGAGCCGGGATCGAACCTGGGACCTCGGCGCCGTGAGACTGCAGTGCTAACCACTGCACCACCATGCTTCCCCATTTGGGAACGTTCTGGCACAAGTATGGCATGCTCACATGAGCACATTTCAAAGCATGGGATGTTGGAAGTGGCTAGAGGTACTGTGTGCCTCAGTTGGAGGGCCTCTGGATTCTGTAGCACTTGCTTAAGCAGTGCTACAAATCCAAATTTCACACTCTTGAGTACCTCAGTGAGGATTGTTCAATTTGGTTGGTTGAAGAGGCATACAGTTGCTGACTCTGCTGACTGATGCCCTGTAGAGGACACCACACTGGATCAGACTAATTCAAGGAGAATTCCAGTAAAAGCTTTGTGGGCAGCTGTCAGTTGGATGGCAAGCTGAGTTCCATTGCTACCAACCACAAAGTCCAGGCCATCAAGGTAGTAAGTTACAACTCCCAGAAAACATTTTTTATGATTAATAGCAAGACTGGCCATTCACAGAGCCTACTCCTCCATCGTCACCTCCGCTCCTGTGCATAAATGGAAATTACTGAGGATGAAATGTAGTGTCAATGAGATATTGCATAAAGAAGGAAATATGCAAACTATTTGAATGTTTTATGTTCCGTGCTTCCAGTCCCTCATTGTAAAAAATTGTATGCTAATTGGATAGAAAGGAATGCTCCCTTTTATCTCATGCAAAGCATTACTCCTTCCATTCACCTACATGGAACATGGAGAAATGCATTTATGTATTTTTTATATTGTTAATGGGTAAGAAAAGCACTTTATGATGCACACAGTTCCTCCCTTCCACAATCTGCACCTCACCAGGACTATTGAGAAACTTGGTATTTGACACACAATCATATTTCAGATGTTACACCTGCAAATTTTCAAGTCACACATTTTGTTAAAATAATCAAAAGATTATCAGTTATTTCCTGCTTATATTCTCACTGTAGCAATGGTTAGCACTGCAGCCTATGGCGCTGAGGACCCGGGTTCGAATCCCAGCCCTGGGTCACTGGCTGTGTGGAGTTTGCACATTCTTCACATGTCTGTGTGGGTTTCACCCCCATGACCCAAAAAAACCAGAAACTTATAGCCACGTTCCGTACACATGAGTGCGGCCTCAACCGGGACCTGGGATTCATGTGAGCTAGTGATTCGAAACAAACCTGTTGGGCTTTAACCTGGTGTTGTAAGACTTCTTACTGTGCTCACCCCAGTCCAACGCCGGCATCTCCACATCAAAAATGTATAGGTTAGGTGGATTGGCCATTCTAAATTGCCCCTTAATTGGGAAAAAAAAATAATTGGGTACTCTAAATTTATTTAAAAAAATAAAAAAAATATTCTCATTGAAGGGAACAGCCAGCAATTTAGAAGCCTTATCCAGTCTTTATAGAAACTTCTGTAGCAAAAGAAAATATCCTGTAACTTTAGGGCCTGCCTATGAGCAGCTTCAACAACAATTTCCATTTATATCGCACCCAGAACATAAAAAGAAGTCCTGAAGTGTTTCACAGAAATGTGTTCAACAGCCGCTACTCCCAATTCCAGGCGGCCGAATCGGCACGGCAGGGGTCCTACGCGACCGAATCAGCAAGGCAGGGGTCCTACGGGGCCGAGCTGGTCCAGGCGATCGAGTTCCTCCCGGCCCGGATGAGGGCGGCCATTTTGCGCGCTTTCCGCGGCCTCCCGCGCTTGTATGCGCCAAAAGAGACGTCGACGCAGGGGGACGTGACGCGCAGGCGCGCTCTACGCAGGACCGAACTGCGCATGCGCGATGGCGCAACGAACACCATGACGTCACGACATGCGGCAACTGTGCATCCGCTCATTTAAAGCGGCAATGTCCGGCAAAGAACCGACAATGCCTCCGCTGTGGCAAGATGGGCCACTACGCTGCCTGCTGTCGAGCAGCTCAACCTGCCAACGCTCCCCAATTCCGACAGCCTCGCAGGGACGTGCGGACCAGTCAGCCTCCGTACTCCGAGTCATACCCGGACGATATACAAACCGGTGATACAGATGACCGGGAAGCCTTCCGTGTTGCGGTCATTGACAGGAACCGGATGTCTCCAAGCAGGACCCACCAGCCGATGCCAGTGAACAGTGTCAATCCGGGTGATGAATGGTGTGCCACCCTAATGGTCAACCGATCACCAATAACATTCCGTTTGGACACTGGTGCCTCCGCCAACCTAATAGCATGGTCAGCCTTCTACGCCTTGAAGGTCAGACCACCAATTCGGCCATCCCGTTGTAAGATGGTCGACTACAATGGAAACGTTATCCCGGCCATGGGATCCTGCCAGCTCCAGGTGACACACAATACATACACGGCCACACTGTCCTTTGAGATAGTTGGATCATCGAAGGACTCCCTGCTAGGCGCACAGGCATGCAAGGTTCTGCACCTCGTTCAGCGGATACACGCTCTGTCTCCAGAAGGCACATCAGACTTCCCGGATGCAGAATTTAGGGCACAGCTCCACTCACTCCTCGCCCACAACCAAGAGGCATTCGAGGGCATGGGCACACTGCCCTATACCTACAGAACACGGTTCAAACCGGATGCCACCCCAGTCATTCACGCACCTCGCAGGGTCCCAGCACCACTCAAAGACCGCCTCAAGCAGCAGCTGCAGGATCTCCAGGACCAAGGGGTGCTATCCCGGGTCACGGAGCCCACGCCATGGGTCAGTTCCATGGTGTGCGTTAAGAAGCCCTCTGGCGAACTCCGGATCTGCATCGACCCGAAAGACCTGAACGACAACATCATGAGGGAACACTACCCCATACCCAAACGGGAAGAGATCACGAGTGAAATGGCCCGGACTAAAATTTTCACAAAGCTTGATGCCTCGAAGGGTTTTTGGCAGATCCAACTGGATCAGTCCAGCAGGAAGCTGTGCACCTTCAACACTCCTTTCGGCAGGTTCTGCTATAACAGAATGCCGTTTGGCATCATCTCGGCATCCGAGGTATTTCACAGAATCATGGAACAGATGATGGAGGGCATCGAAGGGGTGCGCGTCTATGTTGACGACGTCATCATCTTGTCCACCACACCACAGGAGCACATCAGTCGTCTCCAGCGTGTCTTTGCGCGGATACGGGAACACGGCCTGCGCCTCAACCGAGCCAAGTGTTCTTTAGGCCAAACTGAGCTAAAGTTTCTGGGGGACCACATATCCCGGTCAGGAGTGCGTCCGGATGCAGACAAGGTGAGCGCCATTACAGCCATGCCGCAGTTGGCAGACAAGAAAGCAGTGCTACGCTTTCTACGCATGGTCAACTTCCTGGGGAAGTTCATTCCCAACCTTGCCTCCCACACAATGGCTCTTCGCCACCTAGTAAAGAAGTCCACGGAGTTCCAGTGGCTGCCCGCACACCAGAAGGAATGGGAGGAGCTCAGAGTTAAGCTCACCACAGCCCCGGTATTGGCGTTCTTCGACACCTCTCGTGATACGAAGATCTCGACTGATGCCAGCCAGTCCGGCATTGGGGCGGTACTCCTGCAACGGGATGACACTGCATCATGGGCACCGGTTGTCTATGCCTCGCGGGCCATGACCCCCACAGAACAGCGCTATGCGCAGATCGAGAAGGAGTGCCTGGTTTGTTAACCGGCAAAGTTCCACGACTACGTGTATGGTCTCCCCCAGTTCACCGTGGAAACCGACCATCGCCCCCTGGTCAGCATCACACATAAGGACCTGAACAAGATGACCCCTCGCCTCCAGCGCATCCTGCTCAAGCTCTGGAGGTATGACTTCCAACTGGTCTACACCCCGGGAAAGGACCTCATCATTGCGGATGCCCTATCCAGAGCAGTGAGCACACCGCCCGACTCAGAGGGGATCGTCTGTCAGGTCGAAGCGCAGGTGGCCTTCACATCGGCAAATCTGCCAGCTCATGATTCAAGTCTGGCCCGTATTCACCGGGAGACTGCGGCTGACCCCCTTCTACAACGTGTGATGCGCCACATGACGGGAGGGTGGCTCAAAGGACAGTGCCCACAATTCTACAACGTTCGGGACGACTTGGCCGTCATTGACGGTGTCCTCCTAAAGCTGGACCGGATTGTGATTCCACACAGCATGCACAAGCTGGTCCTCGACCAACTACACAAAGGCCATCTGGGGGTTGAGAAGTGCATACGGAGGCCCCGAGAAGCTGTATACTGGCCGGGCATCAGCGATGACATTGCCAACATAGTGCTCAACTGCCCCACCTGCCAAAGGTTTCAGCCGGCGCAACCCCCTGAGACGTTTCAGCCCCATGAGTTGGTGACATCCTCCTGGGTGAAGGTGGGTGTGGACCTTTTTCACGCGCTTGGCAGGGACTACGTCATCATCATAGATTACTTTTCGAATTATCCAAATGTCATACGCCTGCACGATTTGACATTGTCCGCTGTCATCAGGGTCTGCAAAGACACGTTCGCTCGCCATGGCATTCCGCTTACTGTCATGTCGGACAATGGGCCCTGTTTTGTAAGCCAGGAATGGTCTTCTTTTGCTGCTTCGTATGGCTTCACACACGTGACATCCAGCCCTCTGCATCCCCAGTCAAATGGCAAGGTGGAAAAGGACGTTCACATCGTCAAGCGGCTCCTCTGCAAGGCTGCTGATGCCGGATCGGATTTCTGCTTAGCCCTGCTGGCCTATCGCTCGGCCCCACTAGCCACTGGCCTCTCACCAGTCAAGCTGTTGATGGGTCGTGCCCTCAGGACCACTGTGCCATCCATTCTGGTCCCTACACCCAACTATGCTCAGTACTGCAAAGGATGCGACAGCAGCGTGCTCAGTAGAAGGTGGCACATGACACTCGGGCAACTGATCTTCCTGCCCTGGCGCCTGGAGACAACGTCCGCATCCACCTACCAGAGGGTGGCTGGTCGGCAACTGCCGAAGTTCTCCGATGCGTGGCTCCCCGCTCGTTCCTGGTTCGCAGGCCTGATGGCTCCATTCGCAGGTGCAATCGCCGGGCTCTTCCTCTGCTTCCGCGCTCGATACGTGATCATACAGCGGTGCCACGCCCTCCTGTTGTTCCTGATGTCGACTTCGTGGAGCTTCCTGCCACCATGCCCATTCCTCTGTCGCCTGTGGCCAGGCCCATTCCTCAGCCGGTTGACCCTGACCCACCCTTGAGGCTGTCAACCCGAATTCGTCGCCCACCTACTAGGCTGGACTTATGAGCCTATTTGAACATTGAAGTCACTGATGTATTATGCCACAATGTTAATATGTTTCTCTTTTTTGTCGTTACAGGAGTTCGTTTTGATGCTTGATGTTCACACGTGTTTTGTTTATGGTACAACCTCGTTGCTATGTTGCACATGACACCTTCCTATGTATATAGTTTAGCCTCATGTACATGTTGTAGATATTGCACACACACATTCAGCTGCACTCAGTACACATCTATATTTATTACCACATAGGCACATATTCTTGTAAAAAAAGGGGGATGTCATGATATTCAGATAAACATCATGGTGCAAACATACATACACACTGATGGACAGATCAACGGACCAATCAATACAAACACAACATCACAGCCAATCACAGGCAAGAGCATACACACTATAAAACGGGGAACACGACACTTCCTGCTGATTCCAGCAGGAGACAGCTTAGGGCACAGAGCTCACAGCAAGCCACTCAGACATTCACCATGTGTTGAGTACTTCTCCAAGATAGTGTTAGGGCTAGGTCCACAGGTTAGAGGGTAATGAACGAATCATAGTAACAGTTTACAGATGTGTTATTGTTAGTAATAAAACTGAGTTGTACCATCCGCAACCGTGTTGGTTCGTCTATGTAGCAGAGCACCCAATACGACAATGTTTAGAGAGGGAAGCCAGAACTTAGGGCCTGAAGGCTCCATTGAACACATGATCCATGAACCCAGAGATGGCAAAATGCAGAGAATCATTGACATTCGGTGGCATTCAATGGCCTTGCCATCACTGAATTCCCCACTATCAATATCCTGGGGGTTACCACTGACTGAAATAGGCATATAAATACTGTGGCTAAAAGAGCAGGCCAGAGGAATGCTGCAGAGAGTAACTCACCTCCTGACCCCCCCACAAAGCATGTCCACCATCTACAAGGCACAAGTCAGGAGTGTGATGGAATACTCTCCACTTGCCTGGATAAGTGCAGCTCCAACAGAACTCAAGTAGCTTGACAGTATCCAGGACAAAGTAGCCTGCTTTATTGGCACCCCATCCACCCCCTTAAACATTCATTCCCTCCACCACTGACACAATGACAGCAATGTGTAAATCTAAAAGATGCACTGCAGGAACTAACAATGGCTCCTTAGACAGCACCTTATGATCCCACGACCTCTATCACCTTGAAGGCAAGGGCAGCTGTGGCATGGGAATACAACCACCTGCAAGTTCCCCTCCATGTCACACACAATCCTGACTTGGATCTATATCACCATTCCGTCACTGTTACTGGAGGGAGCAAGTAGAGTGGGTGAGTTGGGCAGTGATTGGGAGAGGGGAGGTTAAACACCAATCCTGGAGTGAGCAGGTAAAGTGGGTGAGTTGGACACTGAATGGGAGGGGGGGGGGTTCATTAGTGTTAGGGAGGCACGGCAGCACAGTGGTTAGCACAGTTGCTTCACAGCTCCAGGGTCCCAGGTTCGATTTCCAACTTGGGCCACTGTCTGTGTGGAGTCTACACTTTCTCCCCGTCTCTGCGTGGGTTTCCTCTGGGTGCTCCGGTTTCCTCCCACAGTCCAAAGATGTGCAGGTTAGGTGGATTGGCCTTACTAAATTGCCGATAGTGGCCAAAAAGGTTAGGTGGGGTTACTGGGTTACGGGGATAGGGTGGAAGTGTGGGCTTGGGTGTGGTGTTCTTTACAAGGGCCGATGCAGACTCGATGGGCTGATTGGCCTCCTTCTGCACTGTAAATTCTATGAAAATCCAGTACTCCACTCCTAACTGCACTGTGGTTGTTTCTACACCACATGGACTGCTGAAGTTCAAGAAAGTGACTCACCACCACCTCCTCAAGGGAAATTAGAGATGGGCAATAAATTAAAAAGATCTTGAAGGGCATCACGGTGGTGCAGTGGTTAGCACAGCTGCCTCACAGCACCGAGGTCCCAGGTTCGATCCTGGCTCTGGGTCCCTGTCTGTGTGGAGTTTGCACATTCTCCCTGTGTTTGCGTGGGTTTCATCCCCACAACCCAAAGATGTGCAGGGTAGGTGGATTGGCCAAGCTAAATTGCCCCTTAATTGGAAAAACTGAATTGGGTACTCTAAATTCATTTAAAAAAAGATCTTGAAGGGTTGCAGGACTGGAAGAGTTTACAGAGATTAGGAAGGGCAAATCAAATAAGAATTTTAAAAAATAAAAATTTAGAGTGCCCAATTCATTTGTGATATGTGGGTCAGAAAATGCAAAGACACGAGAAAAAAATAAAAATATAAATATTTTTAAAATTTAGAGGACCCAATTCATTTTTTCCAATTAAGGGGCAATTTAGTGTGGCCAATCCACCTACCCAGCACATCTTTGGGGTGTGGGGGCGAAACCCACGCAAACACGGGGAGAATGTGCAAACTCCACGCCAATAAGAATTTGAGCACAAGGATGAACATTTTAAATTTGATGTGTCAGGAAATTGAGAATCAAGAAAGTTCAGCTCGCACATGCATGATGGGCAATTGGAAATTGGTACAGGATAGAATATGGGAATAAGTTAATGGAGGGTGGAGTATGGGAGGCCAGCCAGGTAGCTTTGGATCGGTCTATTCTGAAGGTGACAATGGCATGAATGAGGATTTCAACAATATGTCTAAGGCAGGGTATATTTAGGTGGTGTTACATCAGTAAATGTATGTGGTCTTGCTGATGGAATTAAGTTTTAATTTGTAGCCTTTATAGCACCCGCCAGTTACAAGAAGTCCAACTTAACAACAGGCTACATAATATATTATTTTTTCTAATAAATATCTCCTTTGTTCGCAATATATTAAGATATTTGTGAAGGAATGATAAAAGAAGAAAATAAAATTAAAAAGGATAAAATCCCTGAGTAAAACATTAATCCAATGAGGAAGAGAAAACGTATGCCTGACAAACAGAAATGTTAAGATAAAGACTTCTCTCGTGTGATTGTGATATGTGGGTCAGAAAATGCAAAGACTCCTGAACGTTATTATGATGCCGGCGAGGGAGGGGAAGGCGGAGATAATGGTGGCGATGGACGCTGAGAAGGCCTTCGATAGGGTAGAGTGGGGGTACTTGTGGGAGGTGCTGAAGAGGTTCGGGTTTGGGGAGGGGTTCGTCCGGTGGGTTAGGCTGTTGTACGAGGTCCCGATGGCGAGTGTGGCCAGGAAGAGGAGGTCTGAGTACTTTTGGTTGCATCGAGGGACGAGGCAGGGGTGTCCCTTGTTCCCCCTGCTCTTCGCGCTGGCGATCGAACCCCTGGCTATGGCACTAAGGGAGTCGAGGAAATGGAGGGGGCTGGTGCGGGGTGGGGAGGAGCATAGGGTGTCGCTCTATGCGGACAACTTGCTGCTATATGTGGCGGACACGGTGGGGGGAATGCCGGAGGTAATGAGGATCCTCAGGGAGTTCGGGGATTTCTCAGGGTACAAGCTCAACATGGGGAAGAGCGAGTTGTTTGTGGTTCACCCAGGGGACCAGGAGAGGGGGATTGGCGAGCTCCCACTATAAAGGGCAGAGAGGAGCTTCAGGTATTTGGGGGTCCAGGTGTCCAGGAGCTTGGGGGGGTGGGGTGGGGGGGGGGGGGGAGCCCTGCATAGACTTAATTTCACGAGGCTGGTGGAGCAAATGGAGGAGGAGATTAAGAGGTGGGACACGTTGCCGCTGTCCTTGGCGGGTAGGGCGCAGTCAGTCAAGATGACGGTGCTCCCAAGGTTTTTGTTCCTGTTCCAGTGCCTCCCCATGTTTATCCCGAAGGCCTTCTTTAGGCGGGTCAACAGGAGCATAACGGGGTTTGTGTGGGCGCGAGGGACTCCGAGGGTGAGAAGGGTGTTCCTGGAGCGGAGTAGGGATGGGGGGGGGCTGGCGCTGCCCAACCTCTGTGGGTACTACTGGGCCGCCAATGTGGCGATGGTGCGCAAGTGGGTGATGGAGGGGGAGGGTGCGGCATGGAAGAGGCTGGAGACGGCGTCTTGTGAGGGTACGAGTCTGGAGGCGCTGGCAACGGCGCCGCTGCCGCTCCCTCCAATGAGGTATACCACGAGCCCGGTGGTGGCGGCTGCCCTCAAAATTTGGGGGCAATGGAGGCGGCACAGGGGGGGAAGTGGGGCCTCGGTGTGGACTCCGCTACGGGGAACCACCGGTTTGTCCCAGGGAGAATAGATGGAGGGTTTTCGGGGTGGTACAGGGCAGGGATAAGAAGGTTGGGGGAACTGTTTGTGGATGGGAAGTTCGCGAGCCTGGGTGAGCTGGAGGAGAAGCATGGGCTACCCCCCGGGAAACGCCTTTAGGTATCTACAGGTAAGGGCGCTTGCCAGGCGGCAAGTGGTGGAATTCCCGCTGCTGCCGCCATGCACGGTACAGGACAGGGTGCTCTCGGGGGCATGGGTTGGGGAGGGGAGGATCTCGGCAACATAGCAGGTGATGCAGGAGGAGGAGGAGGCCTTTGTGGAGGTGCTGAAAGGTAAGTGGGAGGAGGAGTTGGGGGAGGAGATCGAAGAGGGGACGTGGGCAGATGCCCGAGGGAGGGTGAACTCTTCCTCTTTGTGCGCGAGGCTCAGCCTCATACAGTTTAAGGTGCTGCACAGGGCACACATGACCGGGACAAGGATGAGACGTTTTTGGGGGGGCGAGGACAGGTGTGTTAGGTGCTCAGGGAGCCCAGCAAACCACACCCATATGTTCTGGGCATGCCCAGCGCTGGAGGAATTTTGGAAGGGCGTAGGGAGGATGATGTCGAGGGTGGTAGGACCCAGGGTCAAACCGGGCTGGGGGCTCACAATATTTGGGGTTGCAGAGGAGCCGGGAGTGCAGGAGGCGAAAGAGGCCGGTATTCTGGCCTTTGCGTCCCTGGTAGCCCGGCGAAGGATTCTTCTTCAGTGGAAGGATGCGAGGCCCCCAAGCGTGGAATCCTGGATCAACGATATGGCGGGGTTTATTAAATTGGAGAGGGTGAAATTTGCCTTAAGGGGATCGGTGCAAGGGTTTTTCAGGCGGTGGCAACCGTACTTGGACTTCCTGGCAGAACGGTAGACAATGGTCAGCAGCAGCTGCAACCCGGGGGGGGGGGTTCTATTTTATTTATTTTATTTTATTTTTCTCTATACTGGGGGATCTGAGGGGGTGTATATGTTTGCTGTGTTTCAGCGGGTGTTAATATATTATTTATGTATAGGGGAGGGGGGCACTGGGTTATTTTGTTTTGTTTTGTATTTAATTCTATTGGGTTCCTTTTACATTTTGTTGTTGATATTTTGTGAAAACTTTAATAAAAATTATTTTAAAAAAAAGAAAATGCAAAGACACGAGAAAAAAATAAAAATATAAATATTTTTAAAATTTAGAGGACCCAATTCATTTTTTCCAATTAAGGGGCAATTTAGCGTGGCCAATCCACCTACCCTGCACATCTTTTGGTTGTGGGGGCGAAACCCATGCAAACACGGGGAGAATGTGCAAACTCCACACAGACTGTGACCCAAAGTCAGGGTCAAACCTGGGACCTTGACGTCGTGAGGCAGCAGTGCTAACCACTGTGCCACCATGCTGCCAAATAAAAATAAATTATTTTTTAAAAAAAAATTTAGAGTACCCAATTATTTTTTTCCAATTAAGGGGCAATTTAGCGTGGCCAATCCACCTAACCTGCGCATCTTTCGGTTGTGGGGGTGAAAACCACGCAAACACAGGGAGAATGTGTAAACTCCACACGGACAGTGACCCAGGACCAGGATTCAAACCCGGGTCCTCAGCGCCGGAGGCAGCAATGCTAACCATTGTGCCACGTGCCGCCCCTATAAAAATAAATTATATGTGAGTGGAAAAATCACCAGTGCAACAAAAGACACTGATACAAATCTTGTGTAAAAGGGAACTACAACACAAGACCAGTGGTACAAAATGGTTAAACTGATTGACAAAATGGGATTTTCCTTTATTTGTACACACACAAATTCCTGCTTACCATGCACATCCTGTCATTACCTGCACTATACACAAGTGACTATGCACTCAATCTCATGGAACAATACATCCCCGCTCTGTGCTGAGTTACCTGATCCCAGCCAGTTCTGGCTTTGAAACAATATGACTGTCCTTGGGCTTCAGAATTAGGGAGGAAAGTGCATAAAATGTGTGCCAAGGTTTACAGCTCCTGATCACTATTTGATGACTTGCTCGAGTGAATATCAAGTGAGGTCTGCCATCTCTTGCTGCCTGGCCTCAAATTCCCATGAAGGGCTGATGATACTCATGGAATTGTACCTCAGGGAAAGTTATTGCCTTCTGAGGCAGAAGAGATAAGTTGGCAATATAGAATATACTGATATTTGCAGACCTGAGTATTGGCATGAGTGCTGAAAGCATATTGGCACCCAAAAACATTTTCGATTCCAAAGTTTTTCCAGATGAGTTGGCAATGCTCTGGTCATCTACAGTCAGTTGCAGAGGCATCTTACAATGCGTCCTTTGTTTCTTGCCTTGCAATGAACATCACAGAGAGAACTCACTCACTCACTCACGCACTCATTCAATCAGCAGGCACTACTGGCAAAACACTGCATTTAACATGCAGAGAATTTCAATGAAGAAAAATTTGTTTACTAGACGATCTCCTGGTCTAAAAGTGGCCAATATCAAATGAATTTAAACAGGCTTCTGGATTCACAATCTCACAAAATCAATTCATTGAAATTTAAGAAAAGCTTTGGATTTTTTAGATGTTTTATTTTCTCCTTTTGCTGTGCCTTTTCCTGGGCTGCCAACTATTCTCCAGGCTGAATGGCATGATGGTACCTCTGCCAATGCTACATTTCCTCCGCTAGAAGCTATGTTTTTCTTTTCACTAATTTATCACTGAAGGGGGTGTCCAGCGATGAGACCTCTTAAAACTGAATAGCTAGGATGCCACTAGAGTAGTTTTACATAAGTTAGTTTATTAAGGATTGAGATTAATCATAAGTATACTCAGCAAGCATTATTAACCATTAAACCTGTATTTTGGGACATAGCAGTGATAATCATGTAAACTTTGGCTATAAGCAGTGACCACAGTGCATGATGGGATTTAGGCTAGCTAACTTGCCCATGTTTTTGAGACACAGGAGATGTGTGATCCGCAGATTACATAGTAGAGGTAAGCAAGTTTTATCAATGGCCTCCAATATTCTCTGAAACAATCTGTGAAGTGAAAAGGAAGCCACTTCTGATATCCTGTCCCTCTGAAATAATCCATGGAGTAAAGAGGATGCCAGTTCTGCCATGCTGTCCCTAATCATAGAATTTACAGTGCAGAAGGAGGCCATTCGGCCCATCGAGTCTGCACCGGCTCTTGGAAAGAGCACCCTACCCAAGGTCCACACCTCCACCCTATTCCCATAACCCAGTAACCCCACCCAACACTAAGGGCAATTTTGGACACTGAGGGCAATTTATCATGGCCAATCCACCTAACCTGCACATCTTTGGACTGTGGGAGGAAACCGGAGCACCCGGAGGAAACCCACGCACACACGGGGGAGAATGTGCAGACTCCGCACAGACAGTGACCCAAGCCGGAATCGAACCTGAGACCCTAGAGCTGTGAAGCAATTGTGCTATCCACAATGCTACCGTGCTGCCCAACAGCTAATGAACAATGGGTGAGCAGGATGCTAGGATGAGGAAAACAACTTAAGATTGACATAAAGCTTTTGGTAAACAACAGGTGACAGGGTGAGGTTCAATCATGGGTTGATCGCAATTTTATTGGATAAGCTTGAACATGACAGCTTCAGGGATTGGATCGAGTCCAACTGGGGTGGGCTATTGATTTTTGGAAATTGTATAATTGATATGTTTTTATCAGTGTTCAGCAGATCGATCTTGGAATTATCCAGGTTGATCTCCATGAACACAAAACCAAGCTTGAGATAATAAATAGCCGTCTTACCCAAGATTGTTGTGTGTCTGCTTTGTTTATTAAGCTAAGGCCTAACAGTGAGGGACGAACCCCACATTAAGGCTGGCTCAATACTCAGGCCTTGAAAATGCTCCTACAATCATCGACTACCACCCCCTTTTCCAGAGATCACTGACCTCTAGTACCTTTCCCAAAGTGAAAATTATTCATATTAATGTTTATACAGGGGCAGCACGGTGGCGCAGTGGGTTAGCCCTGCTGCTTCATGGCGCCGAGGTCCCAGGTTCGATCTCGGCTCTGGGTCACTGTCCGTGTGGAGTTTGCACATTCTCCCCGTGTTTGCGTGGATCTCGCCCTCACAACACTAAGATGAGCAGGGTAAGTGGATTGGACATGCTAAATTGCCCCTTAATTGAAAAAAATGAACTGGTTACTCTAAATTTATATTAAAAAAAGAAGGTTCCCAACTGACCAGGTAGTGATACCAATCAACCTATTGACTTCTTTGATGCATAATTTACAAAATTGGAGCACGCAGACCTAATCAATATATTTGCTTGTCACAGAACAAAGAATATCCGTACAGCTGCAAGAGGAACCTACCAGGGCTTTATTTGAAGGACCAAGCACCCAACTTGCAGGTAAGATGTCTTACATTAAGGTTCTGTAAAATCTCTGGAAGCACTATGAACTGTTTTTACAGGTGTTGTGGTGTGTTACTGGATTTGGCAGGAAGTGTTACTGCATGCTCATATTTTTGGCAGAGGCGATCTCTTCACACAAAGGCTGCAATCGGAATGGGAACTGAAGCTGCAACAAGAAAGGGAGATACAGAAGAGGCTGCTGAGAGGGGAATCTCTCCATGATGCCTTCTGCCAAGTTGGAGCCTGATGTCTCGATGTTCCTTGACAGTGGCAAGAAATTGTCTGGCAGGCCAGCCAATGCACCCAGCATCTTGGTGTACATCTTCATCAGTGTTATTCTGTATGTTTGTGCATTGAAGTCACCATCTGAGGCATCAGTAGTAGAATTTATTTGTGAGCTCACTCTCTGGGAAGCTGGCACATGAACTATCCTTTTCCCTTAGCCTGGCTGCAGCCCACTCATGTCTGTTGACTGACTCAGTTCTCAACTCAATGCTAGCCTCTAACGTATGTGCAGTGCCAATATCTGAACTGACTGAAAGTGTCAGATCAAATGCTGTGGTGTTGTACTCTCCATTCCTCCAAGATATGCTGTGGCTGGCAGGTAGCAGTTCATGGCAGTCTGAAAGCAGATAATCAGAAAGGGGAAGGTTGGGATGAGGCAAGAGGGGATGAGGAAACAAGAGGACCATAGTCACACCATTAGCAACTTGCACATCATGCCAGATAGCCGGATGAGAATAAGCTGGGAGCTGAGAAGGGACATAAGGCAGAAACATCCTCAATGTCCTCAGTGACACCAGCTTCCATGGACTCTGTCACAGCAGGTCGAATGATGTGACTGTATGAATCATGCTCTTTGTAGGGTTCAGCAGATGCAGGCCCTCACCAGTTCTGTTCTGCTCCTTTCTATTGTGTGCAACTTTGTCGTGTGAAAGAGAGAGGGCAGATTGTCAGTGATTATGTTGCACTCTGTTTGGCTGATATGCCTATCAGAGCTGAATAGTGAGGTCATGGTTTTGATGCTATCGAATCCCGGCTCTGGGTCACTGTCCATGTAGAGTTTGTACATTCTCCCCGTGTTTGTGTGGGTTTCGCCCCCACAACCCAAAGATGTGCAAGCTAGGTGGATTGGCCACGCTAAATTGCCCCTTAATAGGAAAAAATGAATTGAGTACTCTAAATTTAAAAAAAAATAATAATGTTTGTACAGGGAGACGATTCTTTCATGGAGGGTGTCCAAATCCACCTCAATCCAACCATCACTCAATTTTCCCACCTCCCATACAACATGCAGTCACTAGAATGTGATCAGGAGTAGGTACCCTGTGTAAAGGGTGAACACCAGGAGGACCTGATACTGATGTAACTATGATGCAACATCACATAACTAAGACTGAGATCTGTGGGAAGCAGATGTACAATCTTATGTAGAGTACTGAGTTGTAAGTAAACAAAAATGTTCTGTGTTCCGGGGGTAATAGGGGAAGACCAGACGGGGTTTGTTAAAGGCAGGCAGCTAACGGCCAATTTTAGAAGGCTCCTAAATGTGATTATGATGCTCTCGGAGGGGATGGAGGCGGAGGTAGTGGTCGCTATGGACGTGGAAAAGGCCTTCGACTGAGTGGAATGGAATTATATGTGGGAGGTCCCGGGATGGTTTGGGTTTGGGCAGGGCTTTACTGACTGGGTTTGGTTGCTGTACCAGGCACCAGTGGCGAGTGTGCGGACAAACCGGGTGAGTTCAGGCTGCTTTAGAGTGCACCGGGGGACAAGGCAAGGATGTCCTCTCTCCCCACTGTTGTTTGCATTGGCTGTCGAGCCATTGGCGATGCTGCTGAGAGCTTCAAAGGACTGGAAGGGGCTAGTCTGGGGGTGGGGCAGGGGGGGTGGGGATGGAACACAGGGTCTCGTTATATGCAGACAACCTACTCCTATATATGTCTTTTATTTTTATAAATTTAAAGTACCCAATTATTTTTTCCAATGAAGGGGCAATTTAGCGTGGCCAATCCACCTATCTTGCACATCTTTGAGTTGTGGGGGTGAAACCCATTCAGACACGGGGAGAACGTGCAAACTCCACAAGGACAGTGACCCAGGGCCCGGAGTCGAACCCGGGTCCTCAGTGCCGTAGGCAGCAATGCTAACTACCTCGCAATGTGGTTGTCCCTTTTTTACTCCTAAGCTCTATCCACAAAACCTCATTTGATGCCCCCTCCAAGATACCATCTCTCCTTATTGCAGTAACTGATTCCTTAACCAATAATGCACTGCCTCCTCCTTTTACCCACTCCTCTGTCGCGCCTGAATATTCTATATCCCGGGATGTTGAGCTGCCAATCCTGCCCCTCCCTCAACCACATCTCTGTGATGGTTCCTGTATCACAATTCCACATGTTCATCCTCACCCTTAACTCATCCGCTTTATCTGTAATACTCCTGGCATTGAAGTAGAGGCCATCCAGCCTTGCCTTACGCCTCTTGAAACTTACTACTACTGTATTCCCTCTGACTTGATTGTTTTTTAAAATAAATTTAGAGTACCCAATTCATTTTTTCCAATTAAGGAACATTTAGTGTGGCCAATCCACCTACTCTGCACATCTTTGGGTTGTTGGGCCGAAACCCATGCAAACACGGGGAGAATGTGCAAACTCCACATGGACAATGTCCCAGAGCCGGGATCGAACCTGGGACCTCGGCGCTGTGAGGCAGCAATGCTAATCACTTGCGCATCGTCCGACTCTGAGTCCACGGCACTTTGGGGTGGCGGTTCGTCTCCGCCCATCCAATCTGTGTCACTGTCTTGTATTTCAGTTTCCTGGGCAGGGGTGTCCTGGGTAGGGGTGTCCTGGGTTGTGGTTTCGTGGCTCGGCTGTGACGGGGGCCTGTGGGTGCCCCTCTCGTCGCTGGGTGGCACACGCCTGCGTCGCCGCACCCGCATGAGACGGGGGCACCGTCTCCCTGTTGCTCCAGGTCTCTCCGTCTCCCGTGGTCTCCGAGGGGCATCGTGCGGGCGTCGCATGCCAGAGGGTCCGGGTCTCTCCGTCTCCAGTGGTCTCCGAGGGGCATCGTGCGGGCGTCGCATGCCAGAGGTTCCGGGTCTCTCCGTCTCCCGTGGTCTCCGAGGGGCATCGTGCGGGCGGTCTGCATCTGCGGGGATGGGTGCCTCGACGTTTGCTCCTGCAATACACAATGAAGCATGCATGGTTAGACATGCAGGCAGTGATCAGGTGATATGGGGGAGGGGGGATATGGGGGAGGGGGGATATGGGGGAGGGGGATATGGGGACGGGCTGTCGGTGGCTCACTTGCTGGTGGGCCCCCGACCTCTGCATCAGCAACCTCCCGGTCCTCAGGTCCGCCAGCCAGTTCCAGGGCCCTTCCCTTATGTTCAGTCAGTGGCCTCTCATCAGCTGGGCCTCCTCCAGTCCTCACATACTCCCTGGTGTTGTGTGCGCGCTTCTCCTGTGGGGGGTGGTGGCAGGGGTAAAAGGCAACAGTGTTAGACAGGTACATGAATGCAATACATCGGTTGCGCGTGTATTGCAGAGGTTAAGGTTAGGGCTGGACTCACTTGGGGAAATGGGGGAAGGCGGATATGGGGGATATGGGGGAGGGGGATATGGGGGAGGGGGGATATGGGGAGGGGGATATGGGGAGGGGGGATATGGGGGAAGGCGGATATGGGGGAGGGGGATATGGTGATATGGGGAGGGGGATATGGGGAGGGGGATATGGGGGAGGGGGGATATGGGGATATGGGGGAGGGGGGATATGAGGGAGGGGGATATGGGGGAGGGGGATATGGGGGAGGGGGGGTATGGGGGAGGGGGGATATGGGGGAGGGGGATATGGGGAGGGGGATATGGGGGAGGGAGGATATGGGGGATGGGGATATGGGGGAGGGGGATATGGGGAGGGAGGATATGGGGGAGGGGGGATATGGGGGAGGGGGATATGGATATCGGTTAGGGGGGGGGGCTCACCCTGGCTACCCTGACGAGGTTGTTCACCTTCTTGTGGCACTGGGTGCCTGTCCGTGGTGTCAGGGCCACAGCGCTGACAGCCTCTGCCACCTCCCTCCACAGAAGCCGGCTGTGGCGTGGGACAACTCTGCGGCCGTGTCCGGGATACAGGGCCTCCCTCCTCTGCTCCACTGCGTCCAGGAGCGCCTGAATGTTGCGGGACTGGAACCTCGGGGCTGAGCAGCGGGTGGCCATCCGGTTGGGTCTTCTGGTCGGGTGGGGGAGCAGCGCGTCTTTTGAGCCGTCACGCCGTGCGGCGTGCATGACGCCGCATGGCGTGAACCACGTGAGCCAGCGCAGATAGCGTCACGTCGCTGCTAGCCGGAGACTTAGCGACGTTTGGGGCGGCGTGATGCAGGTGGGATTTGCGCCGTTTTTGGCATCAGTCGGCGGACATCGCGCCGATAACGGAGAATTTCGCCCAAGAGCTGAAGAGGTGAGGTGAGAATGACTGCTTTGACATGAAGGCAGCATTTGACTGAGTATGGCATCAACGAGCTAAACTGTAGTCAATGGGAATCAGGGGGAAACTTTCTGCTGGTTGGAGTCATACCTGGCACAAAAGAAGATGGTTGTGGTGGTTGGAGGTCGAACATCTCAGCTTCAGGACATCACTGCAGGAGTTCCTCAGGATAGTATCCTCGGCCCAACCATCTTCAGCTGCTTCATCAATGACCTCCCTTCCAGCACAACGTCAGAAGTGGGGATGTTCGCAGATGCCTGCACAATGTTCAGCACCATTCGTGACTCCTCAGATAATGAAGCAGTTCACATCCAAATGCAGGATGACCTGGACAATGTCCAGATTGGGCAGACAAGTGGCAAGTTATATTTGTGCCACACAAGTGCCACGCAATGACCATCTCCTACAAGAGAGGATCGAACCATCGTGCCTTGACATTCAATGGCATTACCATCGCTGAATCCCTCACAATCAACATCCTGGCGGTTACCATTGATCAGACATTGTATTGGACTAGCCATATTAATACTGTGGTTACCAGGGCATGTCAAAGGCTAGGATTCCTATGGCAAGTAACTCACCTCCTGAACCCCCCCCCCCCCGCCAAGCCTGTCCACCATCTACAAGGTACAAGTCAGGAACAGTAAGAAGTCTTACAAAACCAGGTTTACATCCAACAGGTTTGTTTGGAGTCACTAGATTTAGGAGTGCAGCTCCTTCATCAGGTGAGTCTTCACCTGATGCAAAAAGTGATGCCTCTCACCTGATGAAAGAGCTGTGTTCCAAAAGCTAGTGATTCCAAACAACCTGTTGCACTTTAATCTGGTGTTGTAAGACTTCTTACTCTGCCCACCCCAGTCCAATGCTGGCATCTCCACATAGAACATAGAACATAGAACAATACAGCGCAGTACAGGCCCTTCGGCCCACGATGTTGCACCGAAACAAAAGCCATCTAACCTACACTATGCCATTATCATCCATATGTTTATCCAATAAACTTTTAAATGCCCTCAATGTTGGCGAGTTCACTACTGTAGCAGGTAGGGCATTCCACGGCCTCACTACTCTTTGCGTAAAGAACCTACCTCTGACCTCTGTCCTATATCTATTACCCCTCAGTTTAAAGTTATGTCCCCTCGTGCCAGCCATATCCATCCGCGGGAGAAGGCTCTCACTGTCCACCCTATCCAACCCCCTGATGATTTTGTATGCCTCTATTAAGTCTCCTCTTAACCTTCTTCTCGCCAACGAAAACAACCTCAAGTCCGTCAGCCTTTCCTCATAAGATTTTCCCTCCATACCAGGCAACATCCTGGTAAATCTCCTCTGCACCCGCTCCAAAGCCTCCACGTCCTTCCTATAATGCGGTGACCAGAACTGTACGCAATACTCCAAATGCGGCCGGACCAGAGTTCTGTACAGCTGCAACATGACCTCCCGACTCCGGAACTCAATCCCTCTACCAATAAAGGCCAACATTCCATAGGCCTTCTTCACAACCCTATCAACCTGGGTGGCAACTTTCAGGGATCTATGTACATGGACACCTAGATCCCTCTGCTCATCCACACTTTCAAGAACTTTACCATTAGCCAAATATTCTGCATTCCTGTTATTCCTTCCAAAGTGAATCACCTCACACTTCTCTACATTAAACTCCATTTGCCACCTCTCAGCCCAGCTCTGCAGCTTATCTATATCCCTCTGTAACCTGCTACATCCTTCCACACTATCGACAACACCACCGACTTTAGTATCGTCTGCAAATTTACTCACCCACCCTTCTGCGCCTTCCTCTAGGTCATTGATAAAAATGACAAACAGCAACGGCCCCAGAACAGATCCTTGTGGTACTCCACTTGTGACTGTACTCCATTCTGAACATTTCCCATCAACCACCACCCTCTGTCTTCTTTCAGCTAGCCAATTTCTGATCCACATCTCTAAATCACCCTCAATCCCCAGCCTCCGTATTTTTTGCAATAGCCTACCGTGGGGAACCTTATCAAACGCTTTGCTGAAATCCATATACACCACATCAACTGCTCTACCCTCGTCTACCTGTTCAGTCACCTTCAAGTCAGGAATGTAATAGAATACTCTCTACTTGCCTGGATGAGTGCAGCTTCAACAACGGTCAAGAAATTCAACACCTGGGCAGCATGGTGAGTGAGTGGTTAACATTGCTGCCTCATGGCGCTGAGGTCCCAGGTTTGATCCCGGCTCTGGGTCACTGTCCGTGTGGAGTTTGCACTTTCTCCCCGTGTTTGCATGGGTTTCGCCCCTACAACCCAAAGATGTGCAGGGTAGGCGGATTGGCCACGCTAAATTGCCCCTTAATTGGAAAAAAATTAATTGGGTACTCTAAATTTATTTTTAAAAACTCAATACCATACAGGACAAAGCAACCCACTTGATTGTTCCCCCTTCCACAAACATTGGATTGGATTTGTTTATAGTCACCATGTATCGAGATACAGTGAAAAGTATTGTTCTGCGTACTGTCCAGACAGATCATTCCATACATGAAAAAAAACCATAGGGATACATAAATACACAATGTTAACACATAGACACAGGCATCGGGTGAAGCATACAGGAATGTAGTACTACTCAGTAGGGAAGATGTGTGAAGACATCAGATCAGTCATAAGAGGGTTGTTTAGGAGTCTGGTAAAAGCGGGGAAGAAGCTGTTTTTGAATCGGTTGGTGCGTGTTCTCAGACTTTTGTATCTCCTGCCTGATGGAAGAAGTTGGAAGAGTGAATAAGCCGGGTGGGTGGGGTCTTTTATTATGCTGCCCACTTTCCCAAGGCAGCGGGAGGTGTGGACAGAGTCAATGGATGGGAGGCGGGTTCACGTGATGGACTGGGCTGTGTTCATGACTCTGTAATTTCTTGTGGTCTCGGGCCGAGCAGTTGCCATACCAGGCTGTGATGCAGCCGGATAGGATGCTTTCTATGGTTCATCTGCAAAAGTTGGTACGATTCAATATGGACATGCCAAATTTCCTTAGTTTCCTGAGAAAGTATAGGCTCTATGGTGCTTTCTTGGTCGAAGTGTCGACGTGGGTGGACCAGGATACATTGTTGGTGATATGCGCATCTAGGAATTTGAAGCTGTCCACCATCTCCAACTTGGCAGATTGATGCAGACAAGGGTGTGTATGATACTTTGCTTCCTGAAGTCAATAACCAGCTCTTTAGTTTTGCTGACATTGAGGGAGAGATGGGCGACACAGTGGCACAGTGGTTAGCAATGCTGCCTCACGGTGCTGAGGACCCAGGTTTGATCCCGTGCCCAGTTCACATTCTCCCTGAGTCTGCATGGGTCTCACCCCCACAACCCAAAAAGATGTGCAGGTAGGTGAATTGGCCACACTAAATTGCCCCTTAATTGGGGAAAAAAGACATTCAGGGAGAGATTGTTGTTGTTACACCACTCCACTATGTTCTCTATCTCCCTCCTGTACTCTGACTCATCGCTGTTTGAGATCCGACCTACCAAGGTCGTGTCATCAGCAAACTTGTAAATGGAGTTGGAGCCAAATTTTGCCACACAGTCGTGTGTGTATAGGGAGTATAGTAGGGGGCTAAGCACGCAGCCTTACGGGGCCCGGTATTGAGGACTATCGTGGAGGAGACGTTGTTGTTTATCATTACTGATTGTGGCGTATGGGTCAGGCATCGAGCATCCAGTTGCAGAGTGAGGAGCCAAGTCCTAGGTTTTGGAGCTTTGATATGAGCTTGGCTGGGATTATGGTGTTGAAGGCGGAGCTGTAGTCAATGAATAGGAGTCTGACCTAGGGGTCCGTGTTGTCGAGATGCTCCAGGGATGTGTAGTGCCAAGGAGGTAGCGTCTGCTGTGGACCGGTTGTGGCGGTATACGAATTGCAGTGAATCTAGGCATTCTGGCAGTATGGAGTTTATGTGTCTCATGACCATCCTCTCGAAGCATTTCATAATGATCGATGTCAAGGCCACCGGAAGGTAGTCGTTGAGCCACGTTGCCTGGTTCTTCTTTGGCACCGGTATGGTGGTGGTCTTCTTGAAGCAGGTGGGAACCTCAGAACGGAGTAGGGAGAGGTTGAAGATGTCCACGAACACATCGCCAGCTGGTCCGCTCAGGATCTGAGTGCATGACCAGGGACCTGTTGCTTGTGTGGCGTTTGCACATTCTCCCCATGTCGGGGGGGGGGGGGTTCACCCCCACAACCCAAAGATGTGCAGGGTAGGTGGATTGGCAACTCCTTTTAAGTCCACCAACAAAATAGAAGGAAGGAAACAAACTCAGGGACAAAGCAAAAAGGGCCGCTCCTGTTAGGGGCACTGCCCGAACATAACAAAGATCAATGGAAACTTAAAAACATCAAATGAGAGTGCAATTAAAGGGGGCAAGGGGCAGCACGGTGGCACAGTGGGAGCACTGCAGTCTCACGACGGCGAGGTCCCAGGTTCGATCCCGCCTCTGGGTCACTGTCCGTGTGGAGTTTGCACATTCTCCCCATGTTTGCGTGGGTTTCGCCCCCTCAACCCAAAGATGTGCAGGGTAGGTGGATTGAACACGCTAAATTGCCCCTTAATTGGAAAAAATGAATTGGGTACTCTAAAATTAAAAAAATAAATAAAAAATTAAAGGGGGCAATAAAGCACCCCAACTCCTGCGGTGCCCACCGGGCACGGAAGGCTTTGATGGTGCCCGTGGACACCGCATGCTCCCTTTTTAAGGACACCCAGCCGCGAATGTAGCCATGGAAGAGGGGCAGACAATCTGGTAAGGCGACCCCCTTGCTCGCCCGCAGTCTGGACCTATAAATGGCAAGCTTCGCCAGGCCCAGGAGTAGGTTCACAAGGCGGTCCTCCACCTTCCCTGCCCCTCTCCAAATTAGGCGCCCATAGATCAGGAGCATTGGGCTGAAGTGCAAACATATGATGTGTCAGAAAACCACAAAGGGGTGCAGCCTATAACACGTAACATATACATGGCCCACGGATTCCACAAGGCCACAAAAATGGCAGGCTTCCTGGGAGTCTGTGAACCGGTGCATTCGGTGATTGTACAGCACTGCTGCATGCAACACCCTCCACCCCAGGTCCCCAAACGTGAGGGGGAGGACTGCTCCATAGAGGGCCTCCAGTGGGGTTCTCCGACACCGAATGGCAACAAGGCATGCCATGACGTGTCCGGTCGACGGGCGAGGGTATGGAGGTGAAGTGTGTGGTGCAGCAGCAGCCCGTACAGGAAACCCCTCCATGCAGTGCGAAAAGGCATGGAGGGCATTTCCGCGAGGCAGCTAGGATTGTGGGGCACCAGCCCTCGAGGGAGGTGTCGGGGCCTGGGGCCAATGTGGAATTCCGTCCGGGCAGGGGTTTGCCCACACTCTTGACCGCGAGTGCTATCAGGTCCGAGCACGACCCTTTTGAGGTCTCGGATGGCATTGGCTGTGAGCTGGATGTCCACCAGCGTGGGTTGTGCTACCTCGTGGGATGTGGGATGTCCTCCGCCACCCAGCACATCTTTGATCCTGGTCACTCCAGCAGCCATAGCTCGCTCCTCTGCCAGCCACTCAAAATTGTATTGGTGGAGGTGCGGATTCCTGAGCAGCAGTTCCCTGACGACAGCCACTACTCCCGATGGGGGGGGGCAATGTAAAGCTATCGTTGCAGGGTCACCACCTGGGTGCGAAGGCACACCAGCACCTGGCCGCCCTCCCTAAGCGGGACACTCTGAACGTCAGCAGCGACCCAGCGCAGTCTCTTGGCCCAGAACTCTACAAGCATTCTCTGGACCTTTGTGACAAAGTCAGGAGGGGTCAAAGTGACCAGCTAGGACCACAACATGGAGGCTATCAGCTGGTTTACAATGAAAACTCAACCCCTGTAAGACAGCCCCCGGAGCAGTCCTGTCCAGTGTCTCAAACGAGCGGTGACCTTGGCCTTCAGCTCCTGCCAGTTAGCCGGCCAAGATTCCTCAGGCAGGCAAAGATGAACTCCCAAATACAGGAGGCTTGTCCTGCTCCAGGAGGCTGGTCCTGCTCCAGGTGAAAAGCCTGAGCTCCTCTGGGAGGGAATCCATCTGCCACGGACCGACCAGGAGTCCGGAACACTTGACCCAATTGATCCTGCCAGAGGACACGGCGAAGTACGCAGCCTGGCACTCTCGCATCCTCCGCAGATCAGCAGAGTCGGTGAACATGAGGAGCACGTCATCAGCGTACGCCAGGAGAACCACCCCTATGCCCGGCCCGGGTAGAACCAGTCCTGACAACCTCCTCTGCAGGAGGTGCAGGAAAGGCTCCACGCAAATACAATAGAGTCGGTCAGAAAGCGGCAGCCCTGATACACTCCTCTCCCAAAGTGAAGGGGCACCGTCAGGGACCCATTAACCTTAACGAGACACTCTGTGGGGGTGTACGGCGGCAGTGTCCAGAAGTCAGATCCGAACCTGTATTCTTGCAGAGTCCTGAATAAATATTTGTGATCCACCCAATTGAATGCCTTCTCCTGATCAAGGGACAGGAAGGTGCTCGACAGACCAGCCCTCTGGGAATGATGGACCAGGTCCCAGACCAGATGGATGTTGTCGTGGATTGTGCGGCCCGGGGCCGTGGATCATGTGATCCAGCACGGTGCCAAGGCGCAAACCCATCGCCTTGGCGAAGATCTTGTAATCCATGCTGAGGAGGGAGACCGGTCGCCAGTTTTTAAGGTGGCGGAGATCCCCCTCTTTGGCAGCAGGGTAATGGTGGCCCTGCACACAAGAGAGGAATCTCCCCAGTCATGATACTTTCCCCCAGGACCCCCACATAGTCACTCCCCAGGAAGTCTCAGAACGCCTTGCAGAATTCCATGGTCAGCCCGTCCAGCCCTGGGGTTTTGCCCCTGGACAGGCTGTCGAGGGCGCCGGTCAGCTCCCCATGGCTTATATGGCCTGCAGCAGGTCCTCCCACAAAACACTGCAAGCATCCTCACTGGACAGATCCGGAGAGAAGAGGGTGCTGTAGAAGCTTCGAGTTTTGGCCCTGACCTCCTCCGGATCCGAGACGAGGGACCCGTCGTCGGCCAGCAGCATAAGGAGCTGCTGACGGACCCGGCACCTTTTTTCCAGCGAGTTGAAGGGGGAGCCGCGGTCCATGTCTGTAAGGATCTGGATCCGCGACCTCACGTATGCGCCCCGGGACCTGACAAATTGCAGGTCCCGCAGTGGACCCTTCTTCTCTCTGTACACCAGCCACAGGTCCTGGTCCTCATCGGGCTGACCGAGACGTGACTCCAGGTCGAGTACTTCCTTCTCCAACTCCTCGACCCTGGATTTCCGCCTCTTTGTTGACCTCCTCGCATACTTCTTTTTTTTTAATAAACATTTTATTGAGGTATTTTTGGTATAGAAACAACAACAAAATAGACAAGATACATGAAACCATAAACATAGTGCAAAAATCGTTTACCTTTCATACAGGTCCCACCCTTATTACCCCCCTACTCTAACCTAAACTACTCACCCCCCCCACCCCCGTCTACTGATGATTAATTTTCCGCAAGGAAGTCGACAAACGGTTGCCACCTCCGGGTGAACCCTAATAGTGAACCTCTCAAGGTGAACTTAATTTTCTCCATACAGAGAAAGCTAGCCATGTCCGATAGCCAGGTCTCCGACTTCGGGGGCTTTGGGTCCCTCCATGCCAATAGTATCCGTTGCCGGGCTACCAGGGAACCAAAGACCAGGATTCCCGGATCTTCTGACACCCCGAAAATCACTACCTCTGGACCCAGCGCCATCCTTGTTTTTAAAACCTTGGACATGACGTCCACAAACCCCTGCCAAAATCCCCGAAGTTTTGGACATGTCCAAAACATATGGACATGGTTCGCTGGTCCTCCCGCGCATTTTGTGCACCTGTCCTCCACCCGAAAGAATCTGCTCATCCGGGCCACTGTCATGTGAGCCTGGTGCACAACCTTGAATTGTATCAGGCTGAGCCTGGCACATGATGCAGATGCGTTGACTCTATTCAGCGTGTCTGCCCATAAACCATCCTTGATCTCACCTCCCACTTACGCTTCAGCTACTCGGTCTGCGTCTCCTCCGACCCCAGAAGCCCCTTATAGATGTCCAAAATGCTCCCCTCCCCTACCCACCTTCTGGAAATTACCCTGTCCTGAATCCCCCTCAAGGTAGGAGTGGGAAGGTTGCCACTTGTTTACGAAGGAAGTCCCGCACCTGCAAGTATCTGAATTTTTTTCCCCTTGCCAGCCCAAACTTTTCCTCCAGCACCCTCATACTCGGAAAGCTCCCCTCGATAAACACATCCCCCATCCTCTCAATCCCCGCTCTCCGCCATACCTGGAACCGCCTCATCCATACTCCCCGGGGCAAACCGGTGGATATCACAAATTGGGGCCCAGACCGATGCTCCCATATGCCGCCTCCACTGGCCCCAAACTCTCAGGGCAGCCTCCACCACGGGGCTGGTGGAGTACCGCGCCGGCGGGAGCGGCAGAGGCGCAGTTATCAACGCCCCCAGACTGGTGCCCTTTCAAGATGCCGCCTCCATACGCACCCACGCCGACCCCTCCCCCACCACCCACTTCCTGATCATGGCTATGTTAGCCGCCCAGTAATAATTACTAAAATTTGGCAGCACGATGCCCATGATCACCCTGTTGACCCGCTTAAAAAAGGACTGCGGAATAAAAATGGGGAGACATTGGAATACAAATAGGAACTTTGGGAGGACCGTCATTTTCACCATTTGTACCCTCCTGGCCAGCAACAATGGGAGCGCATCCCATCTCCGGAAATCGTCCTTCATTTGGTCCACTAGCCGGGCCAGATTCAATTTATGCAGCCGGTCCTATTTCCGCGCTACTTGGATGCCCAGGTACCTAAAACTACCACCTACTGACCTAAACGGCAGCTCTCCCAGTCACCCGTCCTGTCCCCTCACCTGAACCACAAACATCTCACTCTTATCCATGTTTAGCTTATACCCCGAAAACCGGCCGAATTCCCCTAAAATCTTCATGATTTCCTCCATCCCCTTTCCTGGGTCCAAAACGTACAGCAGCAGATCAGCCGCATGGAGCGAAACCCTGTGCTCCACCCGCCCCCCCAGACCTGTCCCCTCCAGCCCCTCGGGCTCTCAGAGCAATTGCCAACGGCTCTATAGCCAGCGCAAACAACAGTGGGGAGAGGAGGCATCCCAGTCTCGTCCCCCGGTGCAGTCTAAAGTAGTCCGAAGTTGTCCTGTCTGTCCGCACACTTGCCACTGGAGCCTGATACAGTAACCTGACCCAGTCAATAAAGCCCCGCCAAAATCCGAACCATCCCAGTACCTCCCACAGATAGTCCCATTCTACCCGATCAAAAGTCTTTTCTGCATCCACTGCGATCACTACCTCAACCTCCCTACCTTCCGGGGGCATCATGATCACATTTAACAGCCTTCTTACATTGGCAACCAACTGCCTACCCTTAACAAACCCCGTCTGGTCCTCCCAATAACGTCCGGAACACGGTCCTCAATCTTGGAGGACAAGATTTTGGCCAACAACTTGGCATCCACATTCAGCAGGGAGATAGGCCTGGAGGATCCACACAGCTCCGGGTTCTTGTCCCGCTTGAGAATCAGCAAAATCATTGCCTGTGACATCGTCAGGGGCAGCACCCCTCTTTCCCTTGCCTCATTGAACATCCTCATCAACACCGGCCCCAATATCCCAGAGAACTTTTTCTAGAACTCCACTGGGTACCCGTCCGGACTCGGGGCCTTACCCGCCTGCATGGTCTTCAAGCCCTCCACTATCTCTTCCAGCCCAATTAGGGCCCCCAGCCCTTCTACCCACTCTCTGTCCACCGTTGGGAAATTCAGCCCCTCCAAGAACCGCCTCATCCCCTCCAGACCAGCAGGGGGTTCTGACCTGTACAGCCTGCTGGAGAAATCCCGGAACGCCTTATTCACCCCTACTGAATCACCAACCAGGTTCCCCTCACTGTCATTTACTTTTCCTATCTCCCTAGCTGCCTCCCTCTTCCTAAGCTGATGTGCAAGCATTCTGCTGGCCTTCTCCCCATGTTCATAAATCGCCCCCTCGCCTTTCTCAGCTGCTCCACCGCCCTCCCTGTGGTCAGCAAGCTAAACTCCGCCTGAAGCCTCCGCCGTTCCCTCAGGAGCCCTGCCTCTGGGGTCTCCGCATACCTCCTATCGATCTGTAATATCTCTTTTACCAGTCTGTCCGTCTCTGCCCTGTCAACCTTCTCCCTATGAGCCCGGATCGAGATCAGCTCCCCCTTCCACCGCCTTCAGTGCTTCCCAAACTACCGCTGCCGAAGTTTCCCCCGTGTCATTGAGCCGCAAGTAGCTCTGAATGCATTTCCTCAGCCGCTCGCCCCCTCGCATACTCCTGACAGAACGTACGCCCACATCCCACCATAATCTCCCGCTTCCTCTCCAAACGGTCCAGAAGCGAAGAAACGAGCCGAGGAACTGCTTGTCCTCCAGCAGCAGGTTGTTAAAGTGCCAGTACGCGTCCGCGACTGAGCGCGAGACAGGGCAAGCCCCGCCCAGGCCAGGTGGTGATCTGAGCACGGCACCTGCTGCACAGAGGCCGTCAGGACACGGAGCAGGTATGCCCTTGAAAGGTAGAGATGGTCGATTTTGGATGCTCCGACCCCAGGCCTTAAAAAGTGAAGACACAATGGACTCATGAACTGTGCACATGTGTTTAATGTCTTGCGCGGGACTGTGCTGTCTTGTCTCAGAGCTCGCCTCCTCCCTCAATGCAAAGGGGGGGGGGGGGTGGAGTGGAGTGAGGGAAATGAAGGTGAGGAAAGCAAACAGGAGGGCGAGACAAGGGCCAGTAGGAGAAAGGTTAAACAGTGCCAGAACTGGGCAAATACTGGGAGGAGGGCCACCGTACTAGCAAGGAGGGCCAGCACTGGAGGGCAGGAAGAAAGGAGGGCCGTGGCACCCCTCCTCTCAGGGGAGGGGGAGCATCTGGCACAAGGAGGGGAGGGGGCAGAAGGGGGGGAGAATGCAGTGGGGGGACAAAGGGACAGGGGCTAGGGGGGGGAGAGGAGTCTGGGGGAGAATGCAGAACAAAAGAGAAGCAAAGAAAAGAGTGAGATAGTGAAATAGTACAGACATAGGCCTCGGTGGGCAGGGAGCAGGGCGAGGAACCAAGAGGGCGCCGCAAACAGCCACTCGAGAGGGCATCAGGGCGGAGGGAGACCCCGGAGCGCAGGGGTGCACCCGTGTGGCATACAAACAGCTGGTGGCCACATTGGGTGCCCCTGGGCAAAGGGAAACCCCTGAGCGCTGGGGCCCGACCCCATGGTGAGAGCGGTGACCCTGGCCATTTTGGACGGCCCCCTAGCAAAGGGAAACCCCGGAGTGCAGGGGCGTGCCCACCAGATAAGTATGGGTGATCTCACAGGACCGGGGGGTTCAGAAACCCCCCCACCTGAATTGTTACCGGGAATGTAAGGAGACTCAACGGCCCAGTGAAAAGATCCAGAGTGTTCGCCCACCTAAGAAGCGTAAAAGCAGACAAAATCTACCTACAAGAGATGCACCTGAGGGAGAAGGACCGACTGCTGGTAAGGAAGGGCTGGGTGGGACAGACGTACCATTCATGCTACGGGACGAGGGCTAGGAGGGTAGCAATATTAATTAGCAAAAGGACGAGGTTTACAGGAACCAAGACAGTTACGGACCCAGAGGGAAGGTATGTCATGGTCAGTGGTGTCCTGGAAGGGCACCTGTCGTACTGGTAAATGTGTACGCTCCCAACTGGGACGACTCAGAATTCATAAAGAAGACCATGGCGGATATCCCCGACTTTGACACACACCGTCTGATTATGGGGGGGTGACTTTAACGGCGTGCTGGACCCACTGACCAACCGATCAAACCCCAGAACGGGGAACACGTCTGGCATGCTAGGGACCTAGGGGCATTCATGGAACAGATGGGGCCGGTGGACCCATGGAGGTTCCTGCATCCGGGAGAAAAGGAGTTCTCGTTCTTTTCGCAGTGCACAAGGTATACACCCGTATCGTCTTCTTTGCAGTGGGAAAATCGGTGCTTCCAGGGATCACGGGAAAGGACTACTCCGCGATCGTTATCTCCGACCACGCTCCACATTATATGGATGTGAGGTTGGAGACAGGCCAGGCCCACCGCCCCACGTGGAGGCTGGACACGGACTACCTGGCCGACAAGGCTTCCTGCCAAAAAATATCGCAGGCCATAGGCGATTAGGTTAGTAACAACCAAAACGGGGAGGTCTCACCCTCCATGTTCTGGGAGGCACTGAAGGCCGTGATCAGAGGAGAGATCATAGCCTACAAGGCAAGTAGAGATAAGGAAGAGAGGGTGGCCAGGCAACAGCTAGTGGACTCCATTCTGGAAGTCGATAGAAAGTACTGCAAGGCCCCGACCGTAGAGCTGCTGGTGGAGAGGAAAGCTGCAAATTGACTTTAACCTGCTATCCACTAAGAAAGCAGTGTACCAACTCCACCAGACACGGGTGACCTTCTACGAACACGGAGACAAGGCTGGCCGCCTAGTGGCTCACCAGCTGAGAAAGCAGGCAGCCACGAGGGAAATAGCGCAGGTTAAGGATAGCAAAGGCAGATTGGTAACAGAGCCAAAGGAGGTCAATCGGGCATTCGAGACCTTCTACCGGAGACTGTACACCTCCGAGCCCCCCAACGGGGATGCGGGAATGAAACAGTTCCTAGACAGACTAGAACTGCCAGTGGTGGTGGAATAAGGCAGGGGATGCTGGAAGCACCAATAGACCTGGGAGAAATCATGGAGAGCATCGGCTCCATGCAGGCGGGGAAGGCACCGGGACCAGACGGGTTCCCGGTAGACGTCTACAAACAATTTGCACCAGTCCTGGCCCCACACCTAAGGGACATGTTCGCGGACTCACTGGCAGGGGGCACCCTGCCCCCAATGCTAGCGCAGGCCACAATCTCACTAATACCCAAAAAAGATAAAGACCTGACGGAATGTGAATCATACAGACTCATTTCACTGCTGAACGTGGATGCGAAAATACTCGCAGAGGTCCTGGCCAAAAGGCTGGAGGGCTGTGTACCAGAGGTGGTTGCAGAGGACCAAACGGGCTCTGTCAAGGGTAGGCAGCTCACAGTGAACATCAGGCGGCTGCTGAATGTGATAATGACCCCGCCCGGGGAGAGAACACCAGAGGTGATCGTCTCCCTGGATGCAGAAAAGACCTTTGACAGAGTCGAATGGAGCTACCTCCTCGAGGTACTGGAACGGTTTGGGCTAGGAGCGGGATTCACCACCTGGGTGAGGCTCCTGTACAACCCTCCCAAAACGAGTGTCCGAACTAACACAACCAGCTCTGAATATTTCCAGCTACAGCGAGGAACAAGACAGGGCTGCCCCCTGTCCCCACTCTTGTTCACGCTCGTGATCGAACACCTGGCGATATCCCTGCGGGATGCAAGAAGCTGGAAGGTAATCCGGAGAGGAGACAGAGGGCACAGAGTCTCACTCTATGCAGATGACCTGCTCCTCTATGTCTCGAAGCCACAGGAGGGACTGAAGGCAGTACTGCAAATACTGAAAGAGTTTGGAACCTTCTCGGGCTACAAACCTAACCTGGGCAAAAGTGAGACATTCCCAGTGAACCCAAAAGGAGCAGGGACAGAGCTGAAGGGGCTCCCGTTCAAAACGGCCCAGAACAGATTCTGTTACCTGGGGATCCAAATAGCCAGAGACTGGACACAGATCCACAAGTGGAACCTGACCAGCCTGGTGGTGGAAGTAAGAAAAGACTTTCAACGGTGGGGCTCACTCCCACTCTCCCTGGCGGGAAGAGTGCAGACGATCAAGATGAACGTACTGCCAAGGTTCCTCTTCCTGTTTAGATCCATCCCGATCTTCATCCCCAAGGCCTTTTTCCAAAACATAGACAGGCTAATCATGACGTTTGTGTGGGGGGGCAAGAACCCGAGAATTCCTAAACCAACATTGCAAAGAGGGAAAGTCAGAGGGGGCCTGGCTCTACCGAATCAACAATACTACCACTGGGCAGCAACGGCAGGAAATGTGAGGGGATGGGTACAAGAACCCGACACAGATTTGGTACAAATGGATGAGGCATCCTGTAAAGGAACAACCCTCCGGGCCCTGGCCACAGCAGCACTACCATCCTCCTCAATAAGGTACACAACGAGCCCAGTGGTAGCGGCAACGCTGAGAATGTGGAACCAGTTGAAACAGCACTTCGGGATAACCAAAATGTCCCTTATGGGCCCCATCTGCGGCAATCACAGATTCCCCCCAGCCATGCTAGATACCACCTTCAAAAGATGGAGGCAGGAAGGGGGCACACTGACGGTCGGGGACTTCTACGTAGGGCGCAGACTGGCGACATTGGACGAACTGACGAGGAAGTGGAAACTATCAAGAGGACAGGAATTGAGACACCTCCAAATAAAGCACTTCCTCCGCAAAGAGACAGTAGGGTATCCCGGGGCCCCAGAAAGCACACTACTAGAGGACCTGATAAGCACAAGCAGCGAGAAGGGGGGGCTATATGGGAGAATATACGGACAGCTGCTGGACAGAGCCCGAACATCATTGGACGGGACCAGACAAAAATGGGAGGACGATCTGGGGACAGAGGTGTGATGGGGACTCTGGAGCGAAGCTCGGAGCAGGGTGAGCTCCACCTCCTCCTGCGCAAGGCTAAGCCTAATGCAGCTCAAAGTGGTGCACAGAGCGCACATGACCAGAACCCAAGTGAGCAGGTTCTTCCCGGAGGTAGAGAACAAATGTGAACGGTGCCAGAGGGGCCCGGCCAACCACACCCACATGTTTTGGGCTTGCCCCAAGCTTGCTGGGTTCTGGACAGCCTTCTCCGAGGCAATGTCCAAGGTTCTGGGGGTGAGGGTGAAGCCATGCCCAATAGTGGTAATCTTCGGGGTATCGGAGCAGCCAGAGCTACACATGGGGAAGGGGGCCAACGCCCTTGTTGAGAGCAGCAAAAAGTACATACTGTTAGTCAAATGAAGGACAAAACAAACATCTCTGTAAAATAAAGTAAATTAGCACGGGCAAGTAAAATGTAATGTATATAAGTAACAACTGTTTATAAATATGAGAAAAGCCAATAAAAAGATTTTCAAAAAAAAAAGTGAAGACGCTGGAGTCAGGATGGAGATGTCCACCAAGTCAAAGAACCCGACCAGGTTCCTTAACTTCATCACTGCACGAGAGCTGCACTGGGTACCGAGGCGGTCCTTTGTCCCGAGGGTGCAATTAAAATCCCTCCAGAGCGATGCACTCGCCCGCGGCGATGGTGCCAAGCTGAGTGGACACTTGCTCGAAGAAAGTCATCTGCTGCTGGCCAGCCTTGGGAGCGTAGACATTCACAAAGTGAAGAGTGAAGTTCCTCGCCCCCCACTCCCCTCGCGGACCGTCAGGTGCAGCAACTGGCCTGGCACTGGCTCCTTGACCCCCCAAGATCTCTGGCTGAAAATGTGGGGCCCCCTGCCGAAGATAGCCACCCTGCCTAAACGTGACGTCAGGTGACTCATGCAGAGCCCCCCTTCTCCACTCCAGGAGTCATGTGGCTTTGTCTCCTGGAGCGGTGAGAGACAGAGAGAGCAGAACAACAGCAGCCACAGACAGAGAGAGCAGAACAGCAGCAGCAACAGAGACAGAGAGAGCAGAACAGCAGCAGCTACTTTCCACCACAGCAACAACCTCACAACTCCAAAGTCTGCACTTGGAGTGCCGGCTTCGGATTGGCCATGCTAAATTGCCCCTTAATTGGGAAAAAAATAATTGGGTCCTCTAAATTTAAAAAAAAGGACCTGTTGCTTTCCGAGGGTTCACTTTCAGGAAGGCCGATCTGACTTTGGAAGCTGTGACGGTAGGTATGGGTGTGTCCGAGGCTGTTGGGGCAGTTGACAACGGTTTAATGGTTTCCTGCTCGAACCGAGCATAGAATGCATTAAGTTCATTGGGAAGGGGTGCACTGCTGCCAGAGATTCTACTTGGCTTTGCTTTGTAGCCCGTTATGTTGTTTAAGCCTTGCCACAACCGACAAGTGTCTGTGACTCTAGCTTAGTCCGATATTGTCTCTTGGCATCACAGATGACTTTGCGGAGGTTGTACCTGGATTTCTTATAAAGGGCATGGTCGCCTGTCTTGAACGCCTCAGATCTGGCCTTCAGTAGGCAGTCAATCTCCCGATTAAGCCACGGTTTCCGATTGGGGAACATACACACTACATTCTTTGGCATGTAGTTTTCTGCACATTTGCTCATAAAGTCTGTGACGTTAGTGGCATACTCGTTTAGGTTGATCGCTGAGTTCTTAAATATGGACCAGTCCACTGACTCCAAGCAGTCACGTAGAAGCTTTTCTGTTGCCTCAGACCAGCACTGCATGACCTTCTTTTTTTTTTAATAAACAATTTTATTGAGGTATTTTTGGCATATAAAACAATGACTGACATTGTATAGTACCGTACAAAAGGAAAAGCAAGTAACACATAGTGCAAACCACGACTCTATTCGCACAAGGACCTGCCTAAACCACTCCCTACTCTACACTACCCTAGCACCCCCACCCCCCCCCCCCCTGACCCCCCCCCCCCCCCCCCCCCGAGATTAATTCTCCGCGAAGAAGTCAATGAATGGCTGCCACCTCCGGGCGAACCCCGATAGTGAACCTCTCAAGGCGAACGTAACCTTTTCTAGACCGAGAAAGCTCGCCATGTCCGATAGCCATGCTTCGGTCTTCGGGGCCTTGATTCCCTCCATGCCAACAGTATTCGTCGCCGGGCTACCAGGGAAGCAAAGGCCAAGACATCGGCCTCCTTCTCCTCCTGGACTCCCGGGTCCTCACCCCAAAGATTGCCACCTCGGGACTCATTACCACCCCAGTTTTCAAAACCCGGGACATGATGTCCGCCAATCCCTGCCAGTACCCCCTGAATCTAGGGCACGACCAGAACATGTGCAAGTGATTAGCCGGCCCACCGGCGCATCTGGCACACTTGTCCTCCAGCCCGAAAAATTTACTCATCCGGGCCACCGTCATGTGGGCCCGGTGCACGACCTTAAACAGGATCAGACTGAGCCTGGCACACGTTGCGGTCGTGTTTACTCTGCCCAGAGCTTCTGCCCAAATACCGTCCTCCATTCCCCCACCCCCACCCCACACACACCCCGAGCTCCTCCTCCCACTTAAGCTTCTGGTCATCAGTGTGTGTATCCTCGGCTTCCATTAGTTCTTTGTAAATATCTGAGACTCTACCCTCACCTACCTCTCCCCTGGAAACTACTCTGTCCTGCCTCCCCTTTGGCGGGAGGCGTGGGAAGGATGGCACCAGTCTGCACACAAAATCCCGCACCTGTAAGTATCTAAAGTCATTACCTCCTGCCAGCCCGAACTTCTCCTCCAGCGCCCTCATGCTCGGAAAGCTCCCTTCCAGGAACAGATCACCCACCCTCACAATCCCCGCCCTCCGCCACAGTCGATACCCACCGTCCATGTTCCCCGGGGCAAGTCGGTGATTGCCGCAGATTGGGGTCCACACCGATGCTCTCACTTCCCCTATGTGCCTCCTCCACTGGCCCCAGATCCGCAAAGCCACCACCACTATAGAGCTGGTGGAGTACCGGGCCGGCGGGAGCGGCAGAGGCGCCAGAGGCGCCGTAACCAGGGCCACCAAACAGGTGCCCCCGCATAAAGCAGCCTCCATCCGCTCCCAGACTGACCGCGAGCCCACCATCCATTTCCTTATCATCGCTACGTTGGCCGCCCAGTAGTAGTTGCTAAAGTTTGGCAAAGCCAGCCCCCCCTCCCCTCTGCTCCTTTCGAGCATCACCTCCCTCACCCACAGGGACTTCCCGCCCAGACAAATCTCAGGATAATTTTATTCAGCCTCTTGAAGAAGGACCTCGGGATGAAAATGGGGAGACACTGAAATATGAACAAGAATCTCGGGAGAATCGTCATCTTGACAGTCTACACCCTCCCCGCTAGTGACAGTGGGAGCGCATCCCAACTCTGAACCTCCTCCCTCACTCGTTCCACCAATTGGGACCGGTTGAGCTTATGCAATCTGCCCCAGTCCCATGCCACCTGTATCCCCAAGTATCTAAAGCTTTCCCCTACCAGCCTGAACGGCAACCCCTTCAGCCTACTCTCCTGCCCCCTCGCATGAATTACGAACAACTCACTCTTAGCCATGTTCAATTTAGTTCCTGAAAACCGGCCAAATTCCCTCAGGATTCCCATGATGCCGTCCATCCCCGCCATTGGGTCCGCTACGTATGACAACAGGTCATCCGCGTATAACGAGACTTTATGTTCCACTCCCCCCCCCGGACCAACCCTTTCCAGTCCTTTGAAGCTCTCAGAGCAATTGCCAGCGGCTCTATGGCCAGCGTGAACAACAGTGGGGAGAGAGGGCAACCCTGCCTTTTCCCACGGTGTAGTCTGAAGTAATCTGATGTCGTCCTGTTCGTCCTTACACTAGCCTCTGGGGCCTGGTATAACAGCCTAACCCAGTCAACGAACCACTCCCGAACCCAAACTTTCCCAGCACCTCCCACAGATATCCCACTCGAACCTGCCCGTTTTTGAAGATGACCGATCCAGGCTCGGGTCCAGGACTGTGTTAAAGTCCCCACCCATGATCAGTTTGCGTGAATCCAAGTCAGGGATCTTCCCTAGCAACCTCCTGATAAAATCCACATCGTCCCAATTAGGGGCATACACACTGACCAAGACTACTCTCACCCCTTCGAGCTTACCCCTAACCATAACGAATCTGCCGCCCCCGTCTGCAACTGTACCCTCCGCCTCAAATTGAACCTTTTATTAATCAGGATCGCGACCGCCCTAGTCTTAAGTGTCGAGCCCCGAATGAAAGACCTGGCTTATCCAGCCCTTCCTCAACCAAACCTGGTCTGCCACTTTCAGGTGCGTCTCCTGCAGCATGACTACATCTGCCTTCAGAACCCGCAAATGCGCGAACACACGCGCTCTCTTCACTGGCCCATTTAGCCCTCGAACATTCCAGGTGATTAGCCTGGTTGGGGGGCACTTTGACCCCCCCCCACCTTTGCCGATCAGCCATCCCCTTTCCTTGGCCAGCCCCCCAGCCATGTGTCGCGCTTTCTCTGGCCTGCCTCCTGGCCGGCTCCACCCATGACCTCCTCACTGTTGCCATGTCCAGTTTCCATCTTCGTCAGCAGATCAACTCCCCCCCCCCCCAGTAACAACATCCTACCACCCAACCCCTGCTCTAGTCTAACTGTATGAATCCCCCCACCTGGCTTCCGTTGACTAGCCCACCCAGCTAGCCTGGTGGCTTCCCACTTCGGCACCAGCGCATCTCTCACCCGTTGTTCCCTGGCTCCCCTCCCCCAAGCCCATCCATACCACTTCCCCAAACCAGCCCTGCTTAAATACATACTCTATACAAGTCGAAGACATTCCCTACAATAGTGCGATTTAGATCAAACAGATAGAGACAAGAAGTACCAGGCACTCTCAGCCCTTTCCCTCCACACACAGAAAAAGATTGCAAAAAATTCCCCTGAAGCCCCCATCATAACCACACCTTTTTAGCTATTTTATTTTTTATTTTCCCCCTACCAAACCTCCAACCCAACAAGAGACGCCAAAAAGGAAACATTTAGGGAAACCACAAAAAAGAACAAGAAAAACACATCGCAACCAAAATACATCAACCTAAAAAGGTCAAAAAAACGAAAAGAACGGATCCAAGCACGCAGGCATCTCTCAAAGCGAGAGAGAAACAAAATAGACTTAAAAGTTCTACCATGAGTCCAAGAGTCCTCAGCTCAGAGCCAGCCCTTGCTTCTTAACAAAGTCCATCGCCTCCTCGGGTTCCTCGAAATAGTGGGGCTGGCTCTCAAACGTAACCCACAGTCGCGCCGGAAAAAGCAGCCCGAATTTCACCTTGTTCTTGTACAAAATCTCCTTCACCTGCCTGTAGCCTCCCCTCCTCCTGGCCACCTCAGTGCTCAGGTCTTGGTAAACATGCAGGGTGCTATTGTCCCATGTACAGTTTAGTGTGCTCTTGGGCCATTGCAGAACCCGCTCCTTGTCCAGGTACCTGTGGAACCGGACCACCATCGCTCATGCGGGACCTCCTCGTCGCGGCTGCCTCACCTGCACACTGTGTGCCCTGTCCATCACCGGCGGGCGAGGGAACACCTCATTCCCCAGCAGCTTCTGAAACATATCCTCCACATACGCGGCGGCATCCAGCCCCTCAGCCCCTTCCGGGAGGCCAACAATTCTTACATTCTGCCGGCGACATCTGTTGTCCGGGTCCTCCAGCCTTTCCAGGAGCATTTTTTGTGCTGATCTCTCAGCCTCCGAATCTCCACGTCCGCCACCGTCTGAAAGTCTGCCTACTCCTCAACCGTCTTCTACAGCTTCTAAGCCTGATCATCAAGCCTTTTTTCCAATCGGTCCATCGACTTCTGGAGCGGCTCCAGATTCTCGCGCTTCAGAGCTAAAAAGCCCTCCTGCATGGCCTGTAGCAGCTGCTCCATTGTAGGCTGGGCTGTCGGTGCCTTGCTCTGGACACTGGACACGTTGGTCCCTCTCACAGCCTCCACCGTGCCCTTGTTTGACCACTTCTTCTGCTGTTTACGGTCCCTCCGGCTTCTTAAGTCCATACAACTCTGTATGGGTTCAGTGCCCGAGTACTATTGCTTCCCAGTTCCGCGCTCAAAAGCTCAAAAAAGTCGGGGGAAAAGGTCCAAAAGTCTGACCGAAACGGGAGCCACCAAATGTGCAACCTACTCCCTCATAGTCGCCACCGGAACCTGCACGACCTTCTTAACCGGATTCTCCCGCTTCAGTTTCTGCTTGTATGCCGGGAGAATGAGCACCATCTTATGGTCCGATTTTCTGATCGGGGAATAGATTGGTAGGCGCCCTTCGTTTTTGTGTAGCAGTGGTAAATGTTGGCGCCCCTGGTGGGACAGATGTCCTGGTGGGGCAGGAGATGTGTTGGTGGAATTTTGGCAGTACACGCTTGAGGTTGGCCTGGTTGAAGTCCCTGGCCATAATGAACAAGGCCACCGGGTGTTCTGTTTCATTGTTGTTTATAGCGGTGTACAATTCGTCAACGCCCTTCTTCACTTTCGTCTGGGGTGGGATGTAGACCCCTGTGATAATGGCTGAAATGATCTCCCGTGGAAGGTAGTTAATGCAGCACTTCACGGTCAGGTATTCCTGGGGAGCAGTAGTTTGCCAGGGTCACCACATCCAAGCACCAGGAGGAATTGATGAGGAGGCAAACCCCTCCACCCTTCGCTTTACCTGATGATGCCGTGCAGTCCATCCGGTGTATCGAGAAGCCTTCAGGTTGTATGGCACAGTCCGGTGAGCATGAGTGAGCCATGTCCCCGTGAAACAGAGCACACAGCCGTCCCTCCACCACCGACGAACAGTGGCAGCCGTGTGTACCATCTACAAGATGCACTGCAGTAACTCGCCAAAGTTCCTTAGACAGCACCTTCTAAACTGACGTCTGCTACCATCTAGGAGAAGAGCAGAAGATACCTGGGAATCCCATCACCTGGAGGTTCCCCTCCAAGTCACTCACCACCATGACTTGGAAATATATTGTCAGTCCTTCACTGTTGCTGGATCAAAATTCTGGAATTCCCTCCCTACCAGCATTGTAGGTGGGTACCTACACCTCAGGGACTGCAGCAGTTCAAGGAGGCAGGTCACCACCACCTTCTGAATGGGACAGGCAATAAATGCTGGCTGAATCAGCAACACCCACAACTCGTAAATGTATTTTAAAAAAGGATGATAAAATGGGTTGGTCAGATGAGCAGAACAATGGCAACTGGAGCTTAACTTTGAAAAGTGTGAGATGATGCACTTTGGGAGGACTAACAAGACAAGGAATACAGAATAAACAGTAGGATATTAGGAAGTACAGAGGACCAGTTGGACCTTGGTGCGCATATCCATAGGTCACTGAAGGCAGCAGGACAGGTAGAAAAGGTGGTTAAGAAGGTGTATGGCATATTTGCATTTTTTAGTTGAGGCATAGAATATAGGAGCAGAGAGTTTATGATGGAACTGTATAAAATGCTTGTTAGGCCACAGCTAGAGTACTGTGTGCAGTTCTGGTTGCCACACTATAGGAAGGATGTAATTGCATTAGAAAAGGTGAAGAGGAGATTCACCAGGATGTTGTCGGGGCTGGAGTATTTCAGTTATGAAGAGAGGTTGATTCGGTTGGCGTTGTAGAGAAGGCTGAGGAGGGACCTGCTTGAGGTGTACAAATTTATGAAGGACATAGATAAGGTAGATAGGAAAAAGCCTTCCCCCTTAGTAGAAGGGGGCTTAGATTTAAGGAAAGGGGCATTTAAGGGGCATCTTGACAAATACATGAATAGGATGGGAATAGAGGGATACGGACCCAGGAAGTGTAGAAGATTGTAGTTTAGTCGGGCAGCATGGTCGGCACGGGCTTGGAGGGCCGAAGGGCCTGTTCCTGTGCTGTACATTTCTTTGTTCTTTGAAAGGGGCAAGAGATTTAGAGGGGATTTGAGGGAAATCTTTTTTACCAAGAGGGTGGTGGGAATCTGGAACTCACTGCCTGAAAGGGTGTTAGAGGCAGGAACCCTCACAACAAGGGGTGGCACGCGGCGCAGTGGTTAGCACTGGGACTACAGCGCTGAGGACCCGGGTCACTGTGTGGAGTTTGCACATTCTCCTCGTGTCTGCGTGAGTTTCACCCCCATAATCCAAAGATATGCAGATTAGGTGGATCGGCCATGCTAAATTGCCCCTTAATTGGAAAAAAAAATAATTGGGCACTCTTAAAAAACATTTTTTTAAAAAAGGAACCCTCACAACATTGAAGAAGCATTCAGATGAGCACTTGAAATATCATAGCATACAAGGCTACGGACCAAGTATTGGAAAATGGGATTAGAATAGATAGGTGCTTGATGACTGGCGCAGACATGGTGGGCCAAGGGGCTTCTTTCTGTGTTGTAAAACTCTATGTCAATTAACCAGTCTGTTAATTTGGCAACTGCTAGAGAGCCAAGAGAGGCAATGGTGAAGTATAGCAGGGTATCATAGCAGCATACATATGAAAACAGTTCCAGACAACTGGAAGGTAGTGGAGAGGCATTGGAGGAGAAGGATGTGCGCAACTATGTCATCGGCTGAGTGAGGTTGAGATAATCCAAGTAGGAAAGCCTGCCTTTGTTACAGTCACATAGGACATAATTTATGGCTCTATTAAGAGCTGTTATGCCTCTAATAAGAGCAGGGCAGAAATCTGACTAGAGTGATTCAAACATGGAGTTCCGAGAAAGATGGGACCAGACTTGGGAGTCATTCAAGGACTTTGGAGAGGAAAGGAAGGTGCAGGTGGGATGGTAGTTCGCAAGGATGGAGGATTTTTCTTTTTCGAGAGGGGTGATTGCAGCAGATTTAAAGGAGAGAGGGACAGCCAACACTGGAACAGAAAGATCAGGGAGGCGGTGGCTTAGTGCTATTGTCACTGGCCTAGAAACCAAAAACCCAGAGTAATGCTCTGGGGGATCTGGGTTTGAATCCCGCCACTGCAGATTGTGAAATTCAAATTCAATAAAAATCTGGAATTTAAAAATCGAATGATGACCAAGAAACCATTGCTAATTGTCAGAAAAATCCACCTGGTTCACTAATGTCCTTTAGGAAGGAAATCTGCCATCCTTACCTGGTCTGGCCTACATGTGACTGCAGACCCACAGCAATGTGGTTGACTCTTAACTGCCTCCTCAAGGGCAATTAGGGGTGGGCAATAAATGCTGGCCAGTCAGTGACGCCACATCCCACGAACACATTTTAAAAAACCTTTACAATATTACTGGTGATCAGCAGTTTAGCAGAAATAAGATTGAGAGAGCAGGAGGTTGGTCTGATGAACATGATGAGCTCAGAGAGGGCATTAGATAAGATACGAAAGAAGTTAAGAGCATGGGAGAGCATTATAGAAAGTTTAATCCATGGACGAGGGAAGGATGCAGCAGAAGCAGCTGATAGGATTGTCTCGATCTTAGTGACAAAGAAGACCATGAGCTCCTTGCCCATTGTTGCACATGAAGTGGAGGGGCAGAAGAGAGGTTGATGAAGACCTTTGCAATACAAAGAAGCCAGGGATTATCTTTGCATTTCAGTATGGTCCTGGAATAGTGAGCAATTTTAGCAGACAAAAACAGAACCACATAATGATTTAAATGTTTCAGCCAGATCTGGGAGGTGGATAGCTAAACCCAGTGTTGTCTGCTTCCCTTAGATGTAAGGAAGCAGAGATGAGGACCGTACCAGGGGAACAGCCAAGGTGAGAGCGATTAGTAGTTTCACTGGGGCCCAGCACATCAAATGTCAAGGCCACAGTGCAGTTGAGTAAGTCAATGGCGAATGGAGGGTCAAAGATGAGATAGTTGGAATTTTGGTCTGTGTGGAGTTTACACATTCTCCCCGTGTCTGCATGGGTGTCACCCCTACAACCCAAAGATGTGCAGGGTAGGTGGATTGGCCATGCTAAATTAAATGGAAAAAAATAATTGGGTCCTCTAAATTTAAAAGAATGTTTTTCCCAGGAATTGATACAGAAGGAGGTCGAGTTGGGGCATTGAAGTGAGGATGTGGGTGGCGTGTGGTGCCAGAAAGTGATTAGAGATGCTCCTATTTGCCATTGATCGGACTCCCGCACTAACAATTATCCTTTGTTCGTTCAATATTTATTTATTCCTTAATCCTCAGTAAAAAAAGGTCACCAGAATTCTCCTTTTGTCTGTTCTCACTTCAGACCTTTGAGGGTTAATTTGAGTTGGCCCTTTAAACGTAGAGCCTGTGCTATAGAGGGAGCTGTTCAGATTCAGACATAGCCCTCTGGCTCAGTGTGTGACTGTGGTGTGTCTGGCGGGCGTTTCCCATTTTCTTGGTGTGTCGTGCGTGTCTGTCTGTCTGGTTTCGGCTGTCGCTCCACGTTCACGATCACTAGCTTCTTCAACTCAGCGGAGTGGTGCCCCACCATCCAAATACAAATACGGGGACACACGCACAGATACACGGCAGGAGCGGAAAAAGTAAAGCGTGCCCGGGAACCGAGTGAGGGAGGGTCGGGGGGGGTTGCCGCTCAAATCTCTTCGGCACACGGCGGTGGCCCGGGAGTTCATGTAGGCGCAGAGGGGAGAAAACAACTTTTATACGACGGAAATAAACCAAATCCAACTGGAAGAGGGGGAGATTCTTTCGGAAGTTGGCAGCAGGGTTTGAGCTGCCTCCTTGTCCCCGCTGCTGCGGTTTCGGGCTGAGGGGTTCAGACATTTCCCCACATCAGGGGGGGATGGACATGATGATCCGCTGGGGGGAATAAACCCTCGGTCGAGGCGGGGGATTTTAAAAAAGAAATTTACTTGGCTGGAGCTGCAGGATGGAAAATAGAGAATTAAAGTGAATAAGGTGGAAGGCGAACTCCAGGAATACATACAAATAAATAATTCCCCGACAGGACGGGGCGGTTGCAATGGAGCCGGGGAGAACCGTTTAGAAGGAAAGGCAGGCACCGACTTGCACTCAAAAGAACATTGTTTCAAGGAAATTAAAAGTAAATTCGATCGATCTCGAGGGGAACGGACGGAAAAAACTACAAGTAATCGGAGAAGGAATCTCCGAGCAACCCAGCGAGGAAATAAAAAGGGGAGTCCGCCAGAGGGACAAAAAAAATCGTCGACAGGGAAAGGAAACGGTCGGAGTTTTAAAAAAAACCTGAGGGACCCCTCCCCCCCGGACAAGTTTTTAAAAACCCCTCCCACACAGCGGACCCGAATTAAGTTTGTGGTGGATTTGTCATAATAAAATACACGGGAATTATTTTTTTCCCTGGGAATTATTTTTCGCGTTCAGGAGAACAGTTTTTTTTTAAAAAGAGGAGATTTTTTTTTCATCCCCGCCCCCCCTCGGGGTTTTGTCTGGAAACCGGCGGCTTTCTTCCCTCTGGCTGTTAAAACAACAGCCGAAGAATAAAAAGGAAAATATATATTACACCTCTTAGCCGAGGCGGGCGAGGAGCCGCGCTTGCCGCCGACAACCAGGACCGGATCAACTCTTGGGCGTTTGAGGCGCATTTCTTTCGCCCTCCCTGGGACAAAGCGTCCGTTGGCGGCGCGGACCGAGCGGCGGCGCGAGCCGGGAAGCGGCTGTTAACCCCCCCCCTGAAGGAATGAATGCTCGAGCTGTGGGCTGTCAGTGACCCCGGGCCGCACTCTCTGCCCGCCACCTTCCATATTACTGCACGCGGATCCTGGTCGACATGGCCGCTTCCTTTTGCTGCTGTTTTAGGGATCCAGGCCGCCCAGATGAGCGCCGCAGCCGGTAAGTGACTGGAAATCTATTCCCGGGCCGAGACACGGCCCAAAAAGGGGGGAGGGAGGGGAGTCTGGAGGCAGATTTAAAGAGACTTGCGCCGGTCTTTGGAGTGTCAATTAAAATGCTGCGTTTGATGGGAGAGAGATGGGGAAGGGGGGGAGGGAGAGAGATGGGGAAGGGGGGGGGAGAGAGAGAGGATGGGGAAGGGGGGGGGGGGGAGAGAGAGAGATGGGGAAGGGGGGGGGGAGAGAGAGAGATGGGGAAGGGGGGGGAGAGAGAGAGATGGGGAAGGGGGGGGGGGGAGAGAGAGAGATGGGGAGGGGGGGGGGGAGAGAGAGAGATGGGGAAGGGGGGGGGGAGAGAGAGAGATGGGGAAGGGGGGGAGAGAGAGAGATGGGGAAGGGGGGGGGGAGAGAGAGATGGGGAAGGGGGGGGGGAGAGAGAGATGGGGAAGGGGGGGGGAGAGAGAGAGAGTGGGGAAGGGGGGGGAGAGAGAGAGATGGGGAAGGGGGGGGGGAGAGATGGGGAAGGGGGGGGAGAGAGAGATGGGGAAGGGGGGGGAGAGAGAGATGGGGAAGGGGGGGGAGAGGAGAGATGGGAAGGGGGGGGGGAGAGAGAGATGGGGAAGGGGGGGGAGAGAGAGATGGGGAAGGGGGGGGGAGAGAGAGAGTGGGGAAGGGGGGGGGAGAGAGAGATGGGGAAGGGGGGGGGAGAGAGAGATGGGGAAGGGGGGGGGAGAGAGAGATGGGGAAGGGGGGGGGAGAGAGAGATGGGGAAGGGGGGGGGGAGAGAGAGATGGGGAAGGGGGGGGAGAGAGAGATGGGGGAAGGGGGGGGGGAGAGAGATGGGGGAGAGAGAGGGGAGGGGGGAGAGAGAGATGGGGAAGGGGGGGGAGAGGGAGATGGGGAAGGGGGGGGAGAGAGATGGGGAAGGGGGGGGGAGAGGAGATGGGGAAGGGGGGAGAGGGAGATGGGGAAGGGGGGAGAGGAGATGGGAAGGGGAGGGGGATGGGGAGAGGAGATGGGAAGGGGGGAGAGGGAGATGGGGAAGGGGGGGGAGAGGGAGATGGGGAAGGGGGGGAGGGAGATGGGGAAGGGGGGGGAGAGGGAGATGGGGAAGGGGGGGGAGAGGGAGATGGGGAAGGGGGGGAGAGGGAGATGGGGAGGGGGTGGGGGAGGGGGAGAGAGGGGAGATGGGAAGGGGGGGGGAGAGGGAGATGGGGAAGGGGGGGAGAGTGGAAGGGGGGGGGAGTGGAGTTGGGGAAGGGGGGGGAGAGGGAGATGGGGATGGGGGGGAGAGAGGAGTGGGGAAGGGGGGGAGAGAGGGGAGATGGGGAAGGGGGGGGGAGAGAGGGAGATGGGGAAGGGGGGGGAGAGAGGGAGTGGGGGATGGGGGGGAGGAGGGGGATGGGGAGGGGGGGGAGGGGAGATGGGGAAGGGGGGGAGGGGTGGGGATGGGAGGGGGGGGGGGGGAGGGAGATGGGGAGGGGGAGGGGAGGGGGGAGGGGGGAGGGAGGGAGGGAGGGGGAGGGGGAAGGGAGGGGGGGGGGAGGGGGGTGGGGGGGGAGGGGGAGGGGGAGGAGGGGGAAGGGGGGGAGGGGGGGAGGGGGGAGGGGAGGGGAAGGGGAGGGGGGAAGGGGAGGGTGGGGGAGGGAAGGGAGGGGGGAGGGGGGGGGAGGGGGGGAGAGAGGGGATGGGGAGGGTGGGGGGGGGGGAGGGGGGGGAGGGAGGAGGGGGAGGGAAGGAGGGGGAGGGGGGGGGAGGGAGATGGGGAAGGGGAGGGGGAGGGGGAGGGGAAGGGAGGGGGGGGAGGGGAAGGGGAGGGGGAGGGGGAGGGGAAGGGAGGGGGGGGAGGGGAAGGGGAGGGGGGGGGAGGGGAAGGGGAGGGGGGGGGATGGGGGGGGAGATGGGAAGGGGGGGGGAGAGGGAGATGGGGAAGGGGGGGGGAGAGGGAGATGGGGAAGGGGGGGGGGAGAGGGAGATGGGGAAGGGGGGGGGAGAGGGAGATGGGGAAGGGGGGGGGAGAGGGAGATGGGGAAGGGGGGGGGGAGAGGGAGATGGGGAAGGGGGGGGAGAGGGAGATGGGGAAGGGGGGGGGAGAGGGAGATGGGGAAGGGGGGGGGGAGAGGGAGATGGGGAAGGGGGGGGGGAGAGGGAGATGGGGAAGGGGGGGGGAGAGGGAGATGGGGAAGGGGGGGGAGAGGAGATGGGGAAGGGGGGGGAGAGGGAGATGGGGATGGGAAGGGGGGGAGAGGGAGATGGGGAAGGGGGGGGAGAGGGAGATGGGGAAGGGGGGGGAGAGGGAGATGGGGAAGGGGGGGGAGAGGGAGATGGGAAGAGGGGGGAGAGGGAGATGGGGAAGGGGGGGGAGAGGGTGATGGGGAAGGGGGGGGAGAGGGAGATGGGGAAGGGGGGAGATGGGGAGGGAGGGGGGGAGGGGGAGATGGGGAGGGAGGGGGGAGGGGGAGATGGGGGAGGGAGGGGGGGGAGAGGGAGAGGGGGGGAGAGATGGGGAGGGGGGGGAGAGGGAGATGGGGAAGGGGGGAGATGGGGGGAGGGGGGGAGAGGGAGAGGGGGGGAGAGATGGGGAGGGGGGGGGAGAGATGGGGATGGGGGGGAGAGAGATGGGGAAGGGGGGGAGAGAGATGGGAAGGGGGGATGGGGGGAGAGAAAGGTGGGGATGGGATGGGGAGATGGGGATCGGGGGGGGAGAGAGAGATGGGGATGGGGGGGTGGGGGTGAGAGAGAGATGGGATGGGGGGGTGGGGGGAGAGAGAGATGGGGGTGGGGGGAGAGAGAGATGGGGGTGGGGGGAGAGAGAGATGGGGGTGGGGGGAGAGAGAGATGGGGGTGGGGGGAGAGAGAGATGGGGTGGGGGAGAGAGAGATGGGGGTGGGGGGAGAGAGAGATGGGGATGGGGTGAGAGAGAGATGGGGGAAGGGGGGGAGAGAGAGATGAGTAAGGGGGGATTGGGGGGGGAGAGAGAGGTGGGGATGGGGGGGAGAGAGAGATGGGTGTGGGGGGGGGAGATAGAGATGGGGATGGGGGGGGGAGAGAGAGATGGGGAAGGGGGGATGGGGGGGAGAGAGATGGGGATGGGGGGGAGAGAGAGATGGGGATGGGGGGGGAGAGAGAGGTGGGGAAGGGGGGGAGAGAGATGGGGATGGGGGGGGGAGAGAGATGGGGATGGGGGGGTGGGGGGAGAGAGGATGGGGGGGTGGGGGGAGAGAGAGGTGGGGGTGGGGGGGAGAGAGATGGGGAAGGGGGAGAGAGAGATGGGGAAGGGGGAGAGAGAGAGATGGGGAGGGAGAGAGAGATATGGGGAAGGGGGGGGAGGGAGAGAGAGAGATGGGGAAAGGGGGGAGAGAGAGATGGGGAAAGGGGGGAGAGAGAGATGGGAAAGGGGGGAGAGAGAGATGGGGAAGGGGGGGCAGAGAGAGATGGGGAAGGGGGGGAGAGAGAGATGGAGAAGGGGGGGGAGAGAGATGGGGAAGGGGGGGGAGAGAGATGGGAAGGGGGGGGAGAGAGATGGGGAAGGGGGGAGAGAGATGGGAAGGGATAATGGGGAAGGGGGGAGAGCGAGATGGGTAAGGGGGGGGGAGAGGGATGGGGAAGGGGGGGGAGAGAGAGATGGGGAAGGGGGGGAGAGAGATGGGGAAGGGGGAGAGAGATGGGGAAGGGGGAGAGAGATGGGGAAGAGGGGGGGAGAGAGATGGGGTAGAGGGGGGGAGAGAGATGGGGAAGAGGGGGGAGAGAGATGGGGAAGGGGGGGAGAGAGATGGGGAAGGGGGGGAGAGAGAGATGGGGAAGGGATAATGGGGAAGGGGGGAGAGCGAGATGGGTAAGGGGGGGGGAGAGGGATGGGGAAGGGGGGGGAGAGAGAGATGGGGAAGGGGGGAGAGAGATGGGGAAGAGGGGGGGAGAGAGATGGGGTAGAGGGGGGGGAGAGAGATGGGGAAGAGGGGGGAGAGAGATGGGGAAGAGGGGGGGAGAGAGATGGGGAAGAGGGGGGGGAAAGAGATGGGTAAGAGGGGGGGGAGAGAGTTGGGGAAGAGGGGGGGAAAGAGAGGGGGGAGAGAGATGGGGAAGGGGGAGCGAGAGAGATGGGGGAGGGAGAGAGAGAGATGGGGAGGGGGGGAGGGAGAGAGATATGGGGATAGGGGGAGGGAGAGAGAGATATGGGGAAGGGGGGGAGGGAGAGAGAGATATGGGGAAGGGGGAGCGAGAGAGATGGGGAAGGGGGGAAGAGAGAGATGGGGAAGGAGGGGAGAGAGAGATGGGGAAGGGGGAGAGAGAGATGGGGAAGGGGGGGAGAGAGAGATGGGGAAGGGGGGGGAGAGAGATGGGGAAGGGGGGGAGAGAGATGGGGAAGGGGGGGAGAGAGAGAGATGGGGAAGGGGGGGAGAGAGAGAGATGGGGAAGGGGGGGAGAGAGAGATGGGGAAGGGGGGAGAGCGAGATGGGGAAGGGGGAGAGAGATAGATGGGGAAGGGGGGAGCGAGAGAGATGGGGAAGGGGGGGGAGAGAGATGGGGAAGGGGGGGAGAGAGATGGGGAAGGGGGGAGAGAGAGATGGGGAAGGGGGGGGAGAGAGATGGGGAAGGGGGGAGAGTGAGATGGGGAAGGGGGGGAGAGAGATGGGGTAGAGGGGGGGAGAGAGATGGGGAAGAGGGGGGGAGAGAGATGGGGAAGAGGGGGGAGAGAGATGGGGAAGAGGGGGGGGAGAGAGATGGGGAAGAGGGGGGGAGAGAGATGGGGAGAGAGATGGGGAAGAGGGGGGGAGAGAGATGGGGAAGAGGGGGGGAGAGAGATGGGGAAGAGGGGGGGAGAGAGATGGGGAAGAGGGGGGGGAGAGAGATGGGGAAGAGGGGGGGAGAGAGATGGGGAAGAGGGGGGGAGAGAGATGGGGAAGAGGGGGGGAGAGAGATGGGGAAGAGGGGGGGAGAGAGATGGGGAAGAGGGGGGAGAGAGATGGGGAAGAGGGGGGGAGAGAGATGGGGAAGAGGGGGGAGAGAGATGGGAGAGAGATGGGGGAGAGGGGGGGAGAGAGATGGGGAAGAGGGGGGGAGAGAGATGGGGAGAGAGATGGGGAAGAGGGGGGAGAGAGATGGGGAAGAGGGGGGGAGAGAGATGGGGAAGAGGGGGGGAGAGAGATGGGGAAGAGGGGGGGAGAGAGATGGGGAAGAGGGGGGGAGAGAGATGGGGAAGAGGGGGGGAGAGAGATGGGGAAGAGGGGGGGAGAGAGATGGGGAAGAGGGGGGGAGAGAGATGGGGAAGAGGGGGGGAGAGAGATGGGGAAGAGGGGGGGAGAGGGATGGGGAAGAGGGGGGGAGAGAGATGGGGAAGAGGGGGGGAGAGAGATGGGGAAGAGGGGGGAGAGAGATGGGGAAGAGGGGGAGAGGGAAGGGGGGAGAGAGAGATGGGGTGGGGGGGGAGAGATGGGGAAGGGGGGAGAGAGAGAGATGGGGAAGGGGAGGGAGAGATAGATGGGGAAGGAGGGAGAGCGAGTTGGGGAAGGGGGGGAGAGAGATGGGGAAGGAGGGAGAGAGAGATGGGGAAGGAGGAGAGAGATGGGGGAAGAGAGAGATGGGGAAGAGGGGGGGGGAGAGAGGTGGGGAAGGGGGGGGGGGAGAGGTGGGGAAGGGGGGGGAGAGAGGTGGGGAAGGGGGGGGAGAGAGGTGGGGAAGGGGGGGAGAGAGGTGGGGAAGGGGGGGGAAAGAGGTGGGGAAGGGGGGGGAGAGAGGTAGGGAAGGGGGGGAGAGGTGGGGAAGGGGGGGAGAGGTGGGGAAGGGGGGGAGAGAGGTGGGGAAGGGGGGGGGGAGATGGGAAGGAGGGGAGAGAGAGATGGGATAGGGGCAGGAAGGGGGGGAGAGAGAGATGGGGAAGGGGAGAGAGATGGGGAAGGGGGAGAGAGAGAGATGGGGAGGGAGAGAGAGATATGGGGAAGGTGGGGGAGGGAGAGAGAGATATGAGGAAGGGGGGAGAGAGAGATGGGGAAAGGGGGGAGAGAGAGATGGGGAAGGGGGGGAGAGAGAGATGGGGAAGGGGGGGAGAGAGAGATGGGGAAGGGGGGGGAGAGAGAGATGGAGAAGGGGGGGAGAGCGAGATGGGGAAGGGGGGAGAGAGATGGGGAAGGGGGGGAGAGAGATGGGGAAGGGGGGGAGAGAGATGGGGAAGGGGGGGGAGAGAGAGATGGGGAAGGGGGGGAGAGAGAGATGGGGAAGGGATAATGGGGAAGGGGGGAGAGCGAGATGGGTAAGGGGGGGGAGAGGGATGGGGAAGGGGGGGGAGAGAGAGATGGGGAAGGGGGGGAGAGATGGGAAAGAGGGGGGGAGAGAGATGGGGTAGAGGGGGGGAGAGAGATGGGGAAGAGGGGGGGAGAGAGATGGGGAAGAGGGGGGAGAGAGATGGGAAAGAGATGGGGATGAGGGGGGAGAGAGATGGGGAAGAGGGGGATGGGGAAGGGGGGGGAGAGAGATGGGGAAGGGGGAGCGAGAGAGATGGGGGAGGGAGAGAGAGAGATGGGGAGGGGGGGTGGGAGAGAGATATGGGGAAGGGGGGGAGGGAGAGAGAGATATGGGGAAGGGGAAGCGAGAGAGATGGGGAAGGGGGGAGAGAGAGATGGGGAAGGGGGCCGAGAGAGATGGGGAAGGAGGGGAGAGAGAGATGGGGAAGGGGGGAGAGAGAGATGGGGAAGGGGGGGGAGAGAGAGATGGGGAAGGGGGGGAGAGAGAGATGGGGAAGGGGGGGGAGAGAGAGATGGGGAAGGGGGGGAGAGAGAGATGGGGAAGGGGGGGAGAGAGAGATGGGGAAGGGGGGGAGAGAGATGGGGAAGGGGGGGAGAGAGATGGGGAAGGGGGGGGGAGAGAGAGATGGGGAAGGGGGGGAGAGAGAGATGGGGAAGGGGGGGGAGAGAGAGATGGGGAAGGGGGGATGGGGAAGGGGGGATGGGGAAGGGGGGAGAGCGAGATGGGGAAGGGGGAGAGAGATAGATGGGGAAGGGGGGAGCGAGAGAGATGGGGAAGGGGGAGAGAGATGGGGAAGGGGGGAGAGAGAGATGGGGAATGGGGGAGAGAGATGGGGAAGGGGGAGAGAGAGATGGGAAGGGGGGGGAGAGAGATGGGGTAGAGAGGGGGAGAGAGATGGGGAAGAGGGGGGGGAAGAGGGAGGGAGAGAGATGGGGAAGAGGGGGGAGAGAGATGGGGAAGAGGGGGGAGAGAGATGGGGAAGAGGGGGGGAGAGAGATGGGGAAGAGGGGGGGGAGAGAGATGGGGAAGAGGGGGGGAGAGAGATGGGGAAGAGGGGGGGAGAGAGATGGGGAAGAGGGGGGGAGAGAGATGGGGAAGAGGGGGAGAGGGAAGGGGGGAGAGAAGGGGGGGGGACGAGAGATGGGGAAGAGGGGGGGAGAGAGATGGGGAAGAGGGGGGAGAGAGATGGGGAAGAGGGGGGGAGAGAGATGGGGAAGAGGGGGAGAGGGAAGGGGGGAGAGAGAGATGGGGTGGGGGGGAGAGATGGGGAAGGGGGGAGAGAGAGATGGGAAGGGGAGGGAGAGATAGATGGGGAAGGACGGAGAGCGAGTTGGGGAAGGGGGGGGAGAGAGATGGGAAGGGGGGAGAGAGAGATTGGCAGGAGGGAGAGAGAGATGGGGAAGGAGGAGAGCGATGGGGAGAGAGAGATGGGGAAGAGGGTGGGGGGAGAGAGAGGTGGGGAAGAGGGGGGGGAGAGAGGTGGGGGGAAGGGGGGGAGAGAGGTGGGGAAGGGGGGGGGAGAGGTGGGGAAGGGGGGGGGAGAGAGGTGGGGAAGGGGGGGGGAGAGAGGTGGGGAAGGGGGGGGAGAGGTGGGGAAGGGGGGGGGAAAGAGGTGGGGAAGGGGGAGAGAGGTGGGGAAGGGGGGGAGAGAGGTAGGGAAGGGGGGAGAGGTGGGGAAGGGGGGGGAGAGAGGTGGGGAAGGGGGGGGGAGATGGGAAGGAGGGGAGAGAGAGTTGGGATAGGGGCAGGAAGGGGGGGAGAGAGAGATGGGATAGGGGCGGGTGGTGGGGAAGAGAGGCGGAAAGGGTGCGGGGTGGGTGGGGGGGAGAAGGGGGCAGGTGAGTGGGGGGAAGTTGGGCGGAAAGGGGGTTGGGGAAAGGGAGCCCGAAAGGGGGCGGGGGGGAAGTGAGGCGGAATGGGGGCATGGGTAGGGGGGAGGAAGAGAGGCGGGGGTGTGGGGGGGGGGGGAGGGAGAGAGGCGGGGGGTGGGGGGGGAAGAGAGGCGGGGGGGGGGGAAGAGAGGCGGGGGTGGGGGGGGGGAAGAGAGGCGGGGGGGGGGGGAAGAGAGGCTGGAGGGGGGCGGGGAGACTGGCGTGGGTGGGGGGGGGGAAGGGAGACGGGGGGGAGGTAGATGGGGGTGGGGGGGAGGAGACGGGGGTGGGTGGGGGAAGAGACGGGGGGGTGGGGGGGGGATGGGAGCCGGGGGGTGGTGGTGGGGGGGGGGGGTGGAGACGGGGTGAGGGGGGGGATGGGAGACGGTGTGGGGAGTGGGGGGGGGGAAGGGAGACTGGGGGGGGTGTGGGGGAGGAAGGGAGATGGGGGGGGCTGGTGGGGAGGAAGGGAGACGGGGAGGGGGTGGGGGGAAGGGTGACGGGGGTGTGGTGGGGGGGTGGAAGACGGGGTGGGGTGGGGGGGGGAAGGGTGACGGGGGGTGGGGTGGGGGGGGGGGGAAGGGAGACGGGGGTGGGGGTGGGGGGTGAAGGGGAGACGGGTGGGGTGGGGGGTGAAGGGAGACGGGTGGGGTGGGGGGTGAAGGGAGACGGGGGTGGGGTGGGGGGTGAAGGGAGACGGGGTGGGGTGGGGGGGGTGAAGGGAGACGGGGGTGGGGGGTGAAGGGAAACGGGGGTGGGGTGGGGGGTGAAGGGAGGACGGGGGTGGGGGGGAAGGGAGACGTGGGTTGGGGGGAGGGAGACGGGGGTGGGGGGGGGAAGGGAGACGGGGTGGGGGGTGGGGGGGAGTGAGACGGGGGTGGGGGGGGAAGGGAGACGGGGTGGGGGTGGGGTGGGGGGTGAAGGGAAACGGGGGTGGGGTGGGGGGTGAAGGGAGACGGGGTGGGGTGGGGGGTGAAGGGAGACGGGGGTGGGGTGTGGGGTATGGGGTGGGGGGGAAGGGAGACGGAGGGTGGGGGGGAAGGGAGACGGGGGTTGGGGGGGAGGGAGACGGGGTGGGGGGTAACGGAGACGGGGGTGGGGTGGGGGGGAGTGAGAGGGGGTTGGGGGGGGAAGGGAGACGGGGTGGGGTGGGAAGGGAGACGGGGGAGGGGTGGGGGGGGGAAAGGAGACGGGGGTGGGAGGGGAAGGGAGACGGGGGTGGTGGTGGGGGAGGAAGGGAGACGGGAGGGGGTGGGGGGAAGGGAGACGGGGGGTGGTGGGGGAGGATGGGAGACGGGGGTGGGGAAGGGTGACTGGGGGGGTGGGGGAGGAAGGGAGACGGGGGTGGTGGTGGGGAGGAAGGGAGACGGGGTGGGGGGGGTAGGGAGAGGGGGGTGGGGTTGGGGGGGTGGGGGGGGAAGGGAGACGGGGGTGGGGGGGAAGGGAGACTGGGGGGGTGGGGGAGGAAGGGAGACGGGGGTGGTGGTGGGGGTGGAAGGGAGACGGGGTTGGGACAGGGGTGGGGGGGAAGGGAGACGGGGTGGGGTCGGCGGAAGGGAGACGGCGGGGTGGTGGGGGAGGAAAGGAGACGGGGGTGGGGTGGGGGGGGTAGGGAGACGGGGGTGGGGAAGGGAGACGAGGGTGGGGTGGGGGGAAGGGAGACGGGGTGGGGGGGGGAAGGGAGACGGGGGTGGGGTGGGGGGGGAAGGGAGACTGGGGTGGGGTGTGAAGGGAGAAGGGGTGGGGTGGGTGTGAAGGGAGACGGGGGTGGGGTGGGGGGTGACGGGGGTGGGGGGGTGAAGGGAGACGGGGTGGGGTGGGGGGTGAAGGGAGACGGGGTGGGGTGGGGGAGGAAGGGAGACGGAGGGGTGGTGGGGGAGGAAGGGAGACGGGAGGTGGTGGGGGGAAGAGCGATGGTGTGGGGGAAGGGAGACGGGGGTGGGGTCAGGGGAAGGGAGACGGGGGTGGGGTGATGTGGAGGGAGACTGGGTGGGGTGGGGGGCAGGGAGACGGGGTTGCGGTGGGGGGGAGGGAGACGGGGGTGGGGTGATGTGGAGGGAGACTGGGTGGGGTGGGGGGCAGGGAGACGGGGTTGCGGTGGGGGGGAGGGAGACGGGGGTGGGGTGGGGGGGAGAGAGATGGGGGTGGAGGGGGAAGGGAGACGGGGTGGGGTGGGGGGGAGAGAGATGGGGGTGGAGGGGGAAGGGAGACGGGGTGGGGGGGGAAGGGAGACAGGGTAGTGGGTGGGTGGGAAGGGAGACTGGGTGGGGGGGGAAGGGAGACAGGGTGGGGGGGGAAGGGAGACTGGGTGGGGGGGGAAGGGAGACTGGGTGGGGGGGGAAGGGAGACTGGGTGGGGGGGGAAGGGAGACTGGGTGGGGGGGGAAGGGAGACGAGGGTAGGGTGGGGGGGGGGGAAGGGAGACGGGGGTGGGGTGGGGGGGAAGGGAGACGGGGTGGGGTGGGGGGGAAAGGGAGACGGGGTGGGGTGGGGGGAAGGGAGACGTGGTGGGGTGGGGGGAAGGGGGATGGGGTTGGGGGGGAAGGGGAATGGGGTGGGGGTGAAGGGGGGTGGGGTGGGGGGGGGAAGGGAGACGTGGGGGAAGAGCAAGGTGAAGGGGACAGCGAGGTGAAGGGGGGAAACTGCAAGGTGAAGGGGGCGAGGGCGAGAGATAGAGCGAGGTGAAGGAGGAGAGAGAGAAAGAGTGAGGTGGAGGCGGCGATGGTGAAAGAGAAAGAGCAAGATGAAGGGGCGAGGGAGAGAGCGAGGTGTGGGGGGCGAGAGAAAGAGCGAGGTGGAGGGGGCGAGGGCAAGAGATAAAGAGCGAGATGGAGGGGGCTAGAGGGAGAGAGAGCGAGATGGAGGGGGCGAGGGTGAGAGAAAGAGAGTGGTGCAGGGGGCGAGAGAAAGAGCGAGGTGAAGGGGACAGCGAGGTGAAGGGGGGAAAATGCAAGGCGAAGGGGGCGAGGGCGAGAGATAGAGCGAGGTGAAGGAGGAGAGAGAGAGAAAGAGTGAGGTGGAGGCAGCAATGGTGAAAGAGCAAGATGAAGGGGTGAGAGAAAGAGCGAGGTGGAGGGGGCGAGAGGGAGAGAGAGCGAGATGGAGGGGGCGAGGGTGAGAGAGAAAGAGCGAGGTGCAGGGGGCGAGAAAGAGCGGGGTGAAGGGGAGAAGGCGGGGTGAAGGGGAGAGGGCGGGGTGAAGGGGAGAGGGCGGGGTGAAGGGGAGAGGGCGGGGTGAAGGGGAGAGGGCAGGGTGAAGGGGAGAGGGCGAGGTGAAGGGGGCGAAAATGCAAGGTGAAGGGGGCGAAGGCGAGAGAGAGAGCGAGGTGAAGGGGCGATGGCGAGAGGGGGAGAGCGAGGTGAAGGGGCGATGGCGAGAGGGAAAGAGCGAGGTGAAGGGGCGATGGCTAGAGGGAAAGAGCGAGGTGAAGGGGCCAGGGCGAGAGAGAAAGAGCGAGGTGAAGGGGCCAGGGCGAGAGGGAAAGAGCGAGGTAAAGGGGCCAGGGCGAGAGGGAAAGAGCGAGGTGAAGGGGCCAGGGCGAGAGGGAAAGAGCGAGGTGAAGGGGCCAGGGCGAGAGGGAAAGAGCGAGGTGAAGGGGCCAGGGCGAGAGGGAAAGAGCGAGGTGAAGGGGCCAGGGCGAGAGGGAAAGAGCGAGGTGAAGGGGCCAGGGCGAGAGGGAAAGAGCGAGGTGAAGGGGCGAGGGCGAGAGGGAAAGAGCGAGGTGAAGGGGTGATGGCGAGAGGGGAAGAGCGAGGTGAAGGGGCGATGGCGAGAGGGAAAGAGCGAGGTGAAGGGGCGATGGCGAGAGGTGAAGGGGCGAGGGTGAGAACGATAGGCGGCGAGGTGAAGGGGCGGGTGTGAGCAAGAGACTGAGATGATGAAGGGAGGGGCGGGTGACCGGGGTGGGGGGGGTGGGGGGGGGGGGGTGGAGGGTGACAGAAGGGGAGAGCCGAAAGATGGGCGGGGGAGGGAGAGAGGCGAGTGAGAGTGAGCTCGCAGATAGGGAGAGTGAGACAGAGGTAGTGGAGGGGACAGAGGGAAATGGAGGGAGGTGAGAGTGGAAGGCGGTGAGGTTTGGAGTGTGCGATGGAGAGAGAGATGTATCGTGGGGGGAGAGAAAGAGTGGGCAAGAAAACGGAGGGAGCAATTGGGAAGGAGCGATGGAGTTAAGGGACAAGATAGGGAAAACAAGGGGTGAGGGTGACAGAGGTGGGTGGTACTGATGGGGAGTGGGGTAAGTTGTCAGTCACTGATTCCAGTACTCTAAAATTAATATAATTATTTCAGATTTAAATAATTGTCTTATGATTTGCTCTTGTGTACCCTCTATTATTTGCACTAGTGATGGAGCCTTTGGCCATTGCTTTCAGGAGCTCGGGACTGTGGAAGGGAATAGTACTGGGGAGGGGTGGGGGGGGGGGGGATGTGGAACGTAGGGTTCTCTGTACGGAGAAGGTTTATTGTTTATATCAGAGCCAAGTGCGTCAATGGGGAACATAATGGAACTTCTCCGAACTTTTAGGTCTTTTTCTGGATATTTTAAAAAAACATTTGGAGTACCCAATTCCTTTTTATCCAATTAAGGGCAATTTAGTGTGGCCAATCCACCTACACTGCACATCTTTGGGTTGTGGGAGCGAAACCCACGCAAACACGAGGAGAATGTGCAAACTTCACATGGGCAGTGACCCAGAGCCAGGATCGAACCTGGGACCTTGGCACTGTGAGGCAGCATTGCTAACCACTGCACCACCATGCTGCCCTCTTTTTCAGGATATAAATTAAACCTGGCAAAGATTGAATATTTTGGTGTCCCGGTCACGGGTGGGGGTGGGGGGAGGGGGGGGGGGTTGCCATTCCACAGGGCAGCAACTCACTTCAGGTATTTGGCAATGCAAGTGGCGTGGGACTGGGGGGGGGGGGGGGTTGGGTCCTGTTGGGGTGGAGGTCAGCTTCTCCGCCCTGTGCCTCAGTTTGGTGGGGGATCTACTGGAATTTATGACTCTCGAGAAGATGAAGTTTGAGCTGGGGTGATGAAGGAAGGTTTTACAATTCATGGGGACTATTTATTATGCACTTTCGAGAATTGTTGCCATCGAATATTGGGGAGGGGGGGTTTGGGGTTATTGTTGTTCTTGATTATAGTGTTTACTGATTGAAAATGTTCTCTTTTTTATTTGGAATGTACATGTGATGTTTTGGTCTGTATGCTGAATGGGGTGCTGTTTGGGGGATTGGTATTGTATTTGTTTTTGTTTGTTTTCTTTTGTTGTTTATTTGATGAAAATGTTAAAAATGAGAATAAAAAGATTTTTAAAACATAATTTGCTCTTGTGGGAAGAATTCCTGAGGTGTATTTCTCTTCAAGCTGTTTATTTTTATTGTGTACTGTTGCATTCACATCAGGGGACACCACTTAATATCTGAGCCTGTGAATCCCATGGCCAAATAGATGAACTAAGGTTTCTTGTACCTCAGCAGGGTATTCCGTCCAGCGTGTGTGATTTGAAACAGACCAGGATGGTCCAGTGCTCCATGTGGAAATAGAGAAGTGGCACATGTGTTATGGTTGACTTTGTACCAATGAACAAATTACTATGATTTGCACTGCTGTTTCTTTTTCTGTAACGTGACTGCAAGTACCCACTTGGATGTATGGACTTGGTTTCAATGCCCATGAGCATCTGAATATCCAACACTTGATCTCTTCTAGCATTGGACTGTCTACCACCAACATGAATCGGGAGAAGAAAGATTAAGTTCACCATTGTATCCCAGGCAACTTAGTCCAGGCAGCCTTCTATTTGATGTATCAACTGTCTGTTAATTTGGCAGTTACAATATCGACCCAGGCTCTGGTGGGACGGAAAGTGCAATTGTTGAGTGAACCGTAGGCTGTTCGTTGACCATTGAGTTAATTGACAATAGCAGATGTGACAGCATTTCTGAAAGTTCATAACAGTATGTAATTGGATACCAGAATAGTTGGCTGAACGCATGTGGTAGATGTTGCGTGCCAAATGATAATAGTAAAGTTCACCCATAGACCCAGATGACCATAGGCTGCTTTCCCATTTGAGGGGGAGAGCTGACTGCTGGTGATTAACCTGAGGATCATCAGGCAAGGGGCCAAGTTGAGAAGGCGGGGCTTCATGAATAACCTCAGCTGGTACGGGAATTGAACCTGCGCTGTTGGCATCATTTTGCATTACAAAACAGCTGTCCAGCCAACCGAACTAAACCGGAACAGAAACACTAGTGACAAATATTTTGGTGGTAATGCTGGGTTAAAGGAGGCTACACTCTTCCAGTTCCTTTGTGGCCATGAATGATTTATGGGTAATCTTTTGCATTGAAGAAGGACCATCTTGTGTGTGAGCTGACAGCCCTATAAACATGTCCTTGGCCATATCCTGGAATTACATGTTGCATTATTATGTTCACAAAAAAAAATCTGACAGATGTCAAAAGTGGTTTTATAACATGCTGGACGCCTTATTCCTGACAGTAGTATATCCTGTAGGTACCTGGAAACGGTTGTAACTGAGTGGGGCATAGTGGAGGGAGGGATGCATGTCCAAAATAACAAAAATCCAAATCTGTTGTTACTCTGTTTTTTGGGTGAGGGTTTGTTATGAAAATCTTTCTGTTGATAATGTTAGCAAAAATATCATCTTTTTGTTAGGTGCAGGAGGAATTTCATCCTCATTATTTACTTTGAGAATCACTGACTGCATATATTTCCAGGTGCATGTTTCAACAACATCTTGTATCTGCATAGCACCTTTTAAGTAATAAAACATTCCAAGGCACTTTGCAGGAGCATTATCAAACAAAAGTTGATACCAAGCCACATAAGGAGATATTGGGGTAGATGACAGAGGTAGGTTTTAAAGGGCAGTTTGTAGGAAGAGAGTAGAGAGGCGGAATGGTATTGGGAGGGAATTCCAAAGCGACTTCAAACAGTGTGTGGAAGTTTGGCGAGAAGAGGAAGTTTTCTAAATTTTTCACCCTGTAGAAATTGGTTTCTGCTCTACTACAGGTGAGGAGGTGACTATCTAGTGAATATAAGCTAAGTGGTCAAGGTCTATTTTCCAAAGGTTTAAAATAACACTTTAGTTACTGATATGATTAATAGATATCTAAAGAAAATAACAATTGACTAAAATAATTGAGTAAAACTCATAAGTATGGCAGGACAGGTGATGTGTCAGGGCTGCAGCATGTGGGAGCTCACGGATACCCATGTTATCCAAGGCAAGCACATTTGCAGTAAATGTCTGTGGATTGAGGAGATTCGGCTCAGAGTCATTGAGCTGTGGACACTGCGACATGTCAGGGAGGGTGAGAGGTACCTGGATGCTTTGTTTTAGGAGGCGGTCACATTCCTTCAGAAATCCTGGTTTGGAAAATGATCGGGGCAGCAGGGTGTGACTGCAGCTGAGGCAGGTAAGGGCACCCAGAGGATAGTAGTGCAGGAGAGTAAGCCTCTTCAATTATCCAACAGGTTTGAGATTCTTTAAGCTTGTTTGGATGAGTGTGAGGGCTGCAGGAAGGATGAGCTGACTGACCATGGCACTTTGGTATAGGAAGCCATTCAAATGTAGGGAGCAAAAGGAATGTAGTGGTAGGGGACAGTGTGGAGAGAGGATTGACTCTGTTCTCTGTAGCAAGGAGCAAGAGTCCAGGCGGCTGTGTTGCCAGCCAACGGTACCAGGGTTTGGAACATCTCCAGGCTGGAGATGAACTTGCAGTAGGAGTAGGGGATCCAGTGGTTATGGTCCATGTAGATACCAATGACACAGGCAGATTGAGGAAGGAGGTTCTGCATAGTCCGTATGAGCTAGGCACCAAATTAAGATGCAGAACCTCAAAGGTAAAGACAAATATGATTAGAGAAATAGTGTACATCTCAAAGACTGGTGTGGAGAAATAGGTTCTGGTTCATGGGGCACCTGCACTAATACTGGGGAAAGTAGAAACTGTACTGTTGGGACTGTCTACACCTGAACTGTGCTTGTGCTGATGTTCCAGTGAACCAAATAACTAGGAAGTAGAATTTTAAATAATGGGGGCAAGGGTCAAATTTGAAAAATGTGGTTAACCAAAGAGTAAAGACAAAGCAATATGGGAAATGATAAACAGACCTTGAGAGGAATGGACAGAGAGTAAAATCTAAGAGTAAATCAGATAGATGCTATGAAAATAATTAACTGCCAAAACTTAAGATCCTATATCTGAATGCACATCGCATTCAAAACAAAACAGATGGACTTCACCCTAAGCTCTTGAAAGAAGTGGCAAACGTGATAGTTAGTGCATTGGCTTTAATTTTTTATAACTCCCTAAATTCTGGGAAGGTTCCATGAGATTGGAAGATAGAAAATGTAACTCCTTTATTCAAAATGGAGCAGGCAGAAAACAGGAAACTATAGGCTGGTTAGCTTCACATCTGTCATTGGGAATATGTTGGGAGTCATTATTAAAAATGCTATAGAGGGGCACTCGTACAAATTCAAAAAAATAGGGCAGAGGCATGTTTTAGTGAAAGGTAAATCATGTTTAGCCAATTTATTGGAGTTCTTTGAAAAAGCCACAAAAGGCTGGTATACAGGTACAGCAAGTAATTAGGAAAGTGAATGGAATGTTTTACAAAAGTTGATTACAAAAGTAGGGAGGTTATGCTTCAGTTATACAGGGCATTGGTGAAACCACATCTGGAGTATTGTGTACAGTATTGGTCTCCTTTTTTAAGGAAAGATGTAAATGCATTAGAAATAGTTCAGGGAAGATTTATTAGCCTAATTCCAGGAATGACGGTTTGTCTTACAGGGAAAGGTTAGGTTTGTATCCACTAGATTTTGGAAGAGTAAGCGGTGACCTGATCGAAACCTTTAAGGTCCTGAGGGGTCTTGACAGAGTGATCTTGGAGAGGATGTTTCTTTTGTGGGAGAATCTAGAACTAGCTGCCACTGTTTAAATATAAGGGGCTGCTCATTTAAGATAGATGAGAAATTGTTTCTCTCCGAGCGTCGCAAGTCTCTGAGCTCTCTTCCTCAAAGGGCAGTGGATGCAGAGTTTGAATATTTTTAAGGCAGTGCTAGGTAGATTCTTCATTAACGAGGGTAAAAAAAGATTATCGGTGTTAGGCAAGAATGTGGGCTCTCTCCCGTAGCCGCGCTCTCTGAACCGTGTTCTCTCCCGCAGCCTCGCTCTCTCCCGCAGCCTCGCTCTCTCCCGCAGCCTCGCTCTCTCCCGCAGCCTCGCTCTCTCCCGCAGCCTCGCTCTCTCCCGCAGCCTCGCTCTCTCCCGCAGCCTCGCTCTCTCCCGCAGCCTCGCTCTCTCCCGCAGCCTCGCTCTCTCCCGCAGCCTCGCTCTCTCCCGCAGCCTCGCTCTCTCCCGCAGCCTCGCTCTCTCCCGCAGCCTCGCTCTCTCCCGCAGCCTCGCTCTCTCCCGCAGCCTCGCTCTCTCCCGCAGCCTCGCTCTCTCCCGCAGCCTCGCTCTCTCCCGCAGCCTCGCTCTCTCCCGCAGCCTCGCTCTCTCCCGCAGCCTCGCTCTCTCCCGCAGCCTCGCTCTCTCCCGCAGCCTCGCTCTCTCCCGCAGCCTCGCTCTCTCCCGCAGCCTCGCTCTCTCCCGCAGCCTCGCTCTCTCCCGCAGCCTCGCTCTCTCCCGCAGCCTCGCTCTCTCCCGCAGCCTCGCTCTCTCCCGCAGCCTCGCTCTCTCCCGCAGCCTCGCTCTCTCCCGCAGCCTCGCTCTCTCCCGCAGCCTCGCTCTCTCCCGCAGCCTCGCTCTCTCCCGCAGCCTCGCTCTCTCCCGCAGCCTCGCTCTCTCCCGCAGCCTCGCTCTCTCCCGCAGCCTCGCTCTCTCCCGCAGCCTCGCTCTCTCCCGCAGCCTCGCTCTCTCCCGCAGCCTCGCTCTCTCCCGCAGCCTCGCTCTCTCCCGCAGCCTCGCTCTCTCCCGCAGCCTCGCTCTCTCCCGCAGCCTCGCTCTCTCCCGCAGCCTCGCTCTCTCCCGCAGCCTCGCTCTCTCCCGCAGCCTCGCTCTCTCCCGCAGCCTCGCTCTCTCCCGCAGCCTCGCTCTCTCCCGCAGCCTCGCTCTCTCCCGCAGCCTCGCTCTCTCCCGCAGCCTCGCTCTCTCCCGCAGCCTCGCTCTCTCCCGCAGCCTCGCTCTCTCCCGCAGCCTCGCTCTCTCCCGCAGCCTCGCTCTCTCCCGCAGCCTCGCTCTCTCCCGCAGCCTCGCTCTCTCCCGCAGCCTCGCTCTCTCCCGCAGCCTCGCTCTCTCCCGCAGCCTCGCTCTCTCCCGCAGCCTCGCTCTCTGAACCGCGCTCTCTCCCGCAGCCTCGCTCTCTGAACCGCGCTCTCTCCCGCAGCCTCGCTCTCTGAACCGCGCTCTCTCCCGCAGCCTCGCTCTCTGAACCGCGCACTCTCCCGCAGCCTCGCTCTCTCTCACATTCTCGCTCTCTGAACCGCGCTCACTCCCGCAGCCTCGCTCTCTGATCCGCGCTCTCTCCCGCAGCCTCGCTCTCTGAACCGCGCACTCTCCCGCAGCCTCGCTCTCTGAACCGCGCACTCTCCCACAGCCTCGCTCTCTGAGCTGCGCTCTCTCCCACAGCCTTGCTCTCTCTCGCATTCTCGCTCTCTGAACCGCGCTCTCTCCCGCAGCCTCGCTCTCTGAACCGCGCTCTCTCCCGCAGCCTCGCTCTCTGAACCGCGCTCTCTCCCGCAGCCTCGCTCTCTGAACCGCGCTCTCTCCCGCAGCCTCGCTCTCTGAACCGCGCTCTCTCCCGCAGCCTCGCTCTCTGAACCGCGCTCTCTCCCGCAGCCTCGCTCTCTGAACCGCGCTCTCTCCCGCAGCCTCGCTCTCTGAACCGCGCTCTCTCCCGCAGCCTCGCTCCCTGAACCGCGCTCTCTCCCGCAGCCTCGCTCTCTGAACCGCGCTCTCTCCCGCAGCCTCGCTCTCTGAACCGCGCACTCTCCCGCAGCCTCGCTCTCTGAACCGCGCACTCTCCCACAGCCTTGCTCTCTGAGCTGCGCTCTCTCCCACAGCCTTGCTCTCTCTCGCATTCTCGCTCTCTGAACCATGCTCTCTCCCGCAGCCTCGCTCTCTGAACCGCGCTCTCTCCCGCAGCCTCGCTCTCTGAACCACGCACTCTCCCACAGCCTCGCTCTCTCTCGCATTCTCGCTCTCTGAACCATGCTCTCTCCCGCAGCCTCGCTCTCTGAACCGCTCTCTCTCCCGCAGCCTCGCTCTCTGAGCTGCGCTCTCTCCAAATTAGGGTTAGGGGTTGCTGTGGATGGCACAGCTGACCTAAATAATGACATTTCACGTACAGCTTGAGCAATACCTTAGAATCAAAGACATTGGCCACTGAAATATCTCAAACTGCAGCAGCCTCCACAATGTTGATGGTGACAAACTTCTTATTGGTTTTGTCTTTGGGAACGCCGCAGGCACAGTTTGTGCATTGAATAGGCTGAATGTGGCTATGGTCCTTCTTGGCACGTCCATTATTCCTTCGCTTCTTAGTGGACCAGATGAGCTTTTACAACAATTGATAGTTTCATGATCACCATTACTGAGACTAGCTTTCAATTCCCGATTTCATTAGTTAAATTTAAATTCTACCAGCTACTGTGGTGAGATTTGAACTCATGTCTCCAGAGCTTTAACCTTGGCCTCTGGATTACTAGTCTCGTGAATGACCACTATTCCCCCATCTCCCAGGGCTGCGCCTGGGGTGTCCCTCGAGAGGGAGCTCATGGTCTCCGCCGGTATCCTAGAATCCCTGCAGTGCAGAAGGAGGCCATTCTGCCCATCGAGTCTGCACCGACACTTCAAAAGATTGCCCTATCTGGGTCCAATCCCTATTCCTGCAACCCCACCATCAGGGGCAATTTAGCATGGCCAATCCACCTGACCTGCACACCTTTGGAGGGTGGGAGGAAACTGGAGCACCTAGAAGAAACCCACACAGACACAGAGAGAATGGACAAGCTCTACACAGCAGTCACCCAAAGTCGGAATTGAACCCGGGTCCGTGGCACTGTATGGCAGCAGTGCCACTGTGCCGCCCCTTGAGGCCTTCTGTGACTGGTGGGTGCGGTCGGGGCGCGAGTGCATTATTGACTCAGGTACATTATTTTAACTTGATAAGTTCCCTGCATAGCTTTTGTTTTGTTGCAATAATGTGCAAATGCCCCATTAAGGGTTGATAATTTGTTTATTCTATAGAGAAAGACTTTCTCATCGCTTCTTGGCCTTTTGGCTAAGATGAGCGTGGGATCAGGTGCAATGCCTGGATCTGGTATGTCTCTCTTGTGGAGGCCATGAATTGGATTCAATTTGAATTGGTTTTTGGAGCAGGCAAGGAGCTGGATTAGGAGTTCGCCTCTGTCCACACTCTGAGCTCTGGCTTTGTAACTCTGATGAAGTATGGATAAAAAGAAACATAAAGACTTTCTCTTGTGTGGTTACATCTACACCTGGATCCCTGGAGAGGGAGTGGTGTCCACCTGTATGCTTGAGACCTTCTGTGACTGGTGGGTATCACCACCACCGGTAATATTATAATTTGATAAGTTTCCTTTAAACTTTTGATTATGTTATAATAATGTCAAAGTGCCCTTTTAAAAAGGATAGATCATTTATTTCATTAGTTTATTTCCTTTTCTCAAAAGAATATAAAGAAAGATTTCCTGGGACACTGCACATTGTTTAGGGAGGAGACAGGCATGTGTAATATTGTATTCTGTAAATAAATTAGAACAGCACGTTCTGGAGCCAATCAGACATCAGGCTGTACTACATCTAGTAATGTGAACTGAGACAGAATTAATTAATGACCTCATGGTGAAGGTGCCTCTAGGTAGGAGTGATCATAATATCATTGAATTTCATATTCAGTTTGAGAGAGGGAATAGTGGATCTAAGACTAATGTTGTAAACTTAAATAAGGGTAATTATGAGGATGCAAAGACAGAGCTAGCTGAAGTGAACTGGGAAACTAAGTTAAGGGGTAAGCCAGTAGATGCATGGCAGACGCTTAAGGATGCTCCGAAAAAGGGCAGCATGGTGGCGCAGTCCCAGTTAGCACTGCTGCCTCACGGCGCCGAGGTCCCAGGTTCGATTCCGGCTCTGGGTCACTCTCCATGTGGAGTTTGCATATTCTCCCCGTGTTTGCGTCGGTTTCGCCCCCACAACCCAAAGATGTGCAGGCTAGGTGGATTGGCTATGCTAAATTGCCCCTTAATTGGAAAAAATCAGTTGGGTACTCTAAATTTAAAAAAGCAAACAGAAAAAGGATGCTCAGGAAAAATGCATTTCAGTGAGGAAGAAAGACCCTGGGCGCGATTTAATGGCTGCGTTGCGCTTAAACAAGAGCTCGATGAGGCCACTAAATCACGGGAGAGGCCAGAATCGAGAAACGCATCGGGCGTCGATCTATTTGCAATTGAATCGGTCTGCTCCCTTTGGTGAAATCAGGAACTCGCCTTAGCATGGCGAGAAACCAATAATCACCACTTAAGCCCAACCTCCATACAATTAATGGGAATGACTCACTATCTAACGGCCTCCCCAGAAAGTGGCCACGCAGGCGCCGATTAGTACTCCATTTTAAAGCCTGAGGAAGGGCTGCTGCGGGGACCCGAGGAGGTGGGTAGCCATCCTCGCTCCCAGACAAAGAGCCTGGGCACACCGTGGTTGCTGCCCTGGTGCTCGGAGGGAGGTGAGGGGGCCAACCTCAGCCAGGGTGGGCCGCCATCAGTTTGGGGGGCAGGGGTGTGCCCAACCATGGCCTGGGTTGGGGGGGGGGGGGGTTATCACAGCGCCTGCAGTCCACCATGCCCACCTCTGGATCGTGTGGTCCCGTTCCGGGGGCAACTCAAGCCCCTGCCCGCCTGCCCCACCAATCATCTATTTTTTTTAGTATAAATTTACAGTACCCAATTTGTTTTTCCAATTAAGGGGCAATTTAGTGTGGCCAATCCACCTACCCTGCACCCGTTTGGGTTGTAGGGGTGAAACCCACGCCAACACAGAGAGGATGTGCAAAATCCACACGGACAGTGACCCAGAGCCGAGATCGAACCTGCGAGCTCGACGCCGTGAGGCAACAGTGCTAACATCTGTGCCACCGTGCTGCCTCCACCGATCATCTATAGCTGCCACTGACCACGGAGACCTCTGGCTGCATGGCTGAAGGCTACAGCTAATTAGGAATTGGCAATCGTACGGGTAGCACGGTGGTGCAGTGGTTAGCACTGGGACTACGGTGCTGAGGACCTGGGTTCGAATCCCGCCCTGGGTCATTGTCCATGTGGAGTTTGCACATTCTCCCCGTGTCTGCATGGGTTCCACCCCCACAACCCAAAAGATGTGCAGGTTCGGTGGATTGGCCGTGCTAAATTGCCCCTTAATTGGAAAAAATAATAATAATTGGGTACTCTAAATTTATTTCTTTTTAAATTTTTTATAAAAGGAATTGGTAATTGTAGTTAAATGAGCACTTCACATATCCCAAGTGGATCCATGTGGGTAGGCGTGGCATGTAGCAAGTGGGAGTTATTACTTAGCATCCCAATCAGACCGTGATGCCTGCACACAGTGCCTGAGCACTGCGGGAGGCAATACCTAGGATGCAATGACCAACACACTAACACCCAAGGACAGGGCCCCAGTGCTGGGGACACTGGCAACCAGAAGGTTGGTGTGTACACTGGGGAGGGGACCAGTGCCTGGATCAGATAAGGGGCTGGTTTCGCACACTGGGCTAAATCGCTGGCTTTTAAAGCAGACCAAGGCAGGCCAGCAGCACGGTTCAATTCCCGTACCAGCCTCCCCGAACAGGCGCCGGAATGTGGCGACTAGAGGCTTTTCACAGTAACTTCATTTGAAGCCTACTTGTACCAGCCTCCCCGAACAGGCGCCGGAATGTGGCGACTAGGGGCTTTTCACAGTAACTTCATTTGAAGCCGACTTGTGACAAGTGATTTTAATTTCAGGTTACGTGCCGGTGTCTGGGGTACAGGGTCTGGAGTCCAGCTGCGGCTGGTGGTGTGTGGGCAGGGCATGTTGATTGGGTGTGGGCAGGTGGAGCAATGGTGTAATTAAGGGTTCGGGGTGGAAGACACCACTGGTTGTCAGTCTCACACCCTCTCCAATTCCTTACAGATATTACACGGGATGGATGCGATCCTGGACGCTGCGGAACGTGCCCTAGTGGTGCTGCTGGCAGGCCAGGCGCCAAATGCCGGAGGAGGTAGTGGCAGCAGTGTCGACAGAAGCCTGAGACAGTGGCCCATGTGCAGGGCCCTGCCCCACACCCTGAGGACCCGGCCGCCCATCAGGCCAGAGAAGGACCCAGAGGGGGAGGCCCATATGGCCACCTGGTCTGTCATTGAGTGGAGCATCGGATTCCTCAAAATTCAGTTCCAATGCCTCGACTGCTCTGGTAGTGCACTGAAGCACCTGCTTTGTGGTGGTCTGCTGTACCCTTCATAACCTGGCACAGCAACGAGGCGGTGTGTTGGAGGGGGAGGAATATGTGGCCACTGAGGAGGAGGAGGGCGAGGAGGCGACAGACCAGGAGGGGCTGGAGGACCAGCTGGAGGACGGAGTACAGGCTGGGGTGGTGAGGGTCTGGCAGGCTGGGGAGGCCCTCATCTTGAAATGAAAATGAGATGAAATGAAAATCGCTTATTGTCACAAGTAGGTTTCAAATGAAGTTACTGTGAAAAGCCCCAAGTCACCATATTCCGGCGCCTGTTCGGGGAGGCTGGTACGGGAATTGAACCGTGCTGCTGGCCTGCCTTGGGCTGCTTTCAAAGCCAGCGATTTAGTCCAAGGAGCTAAACCAGCCTCTTTGCCTGTATCATTTAGGATGTGGCCCTCTCCGTCATTCCCCCCCACCCCCCTTTCTTTCCTTTCCTCACCCCCCCCCCATCCATCTGCACCCAATACCCACCCTCCCAGAGTCTGTGTGACACCATTCCAGGGCGATGGACTGTGTTGGCATCATCAGCAGGTCAAGGTTGAGGGCAGGGTGTGATAACCTTCAGAGAGCTAGGTGCTGGAGCTCCTCATTCAATGCCATAGTCTGACCCCAGGTTGTCTGATGAGTGCTCATTCACACCCATCACCTGCACGTGGTGTACTAGGGGGCAGGGTGGGGATGGGGGTGCTTAACGAGTATGGGGAAAGGAATTTGGGGGTTGGAGGGAGGGGAAACAGAGAGAGTATGGGTGGGCGATGTCCAGTGGATGTCGTTGACCTTCTTGTGGTACTGGGTGCCGGTCCTCCAGGTCGCGCTCCCTGAGCTGACTGCCGCTGCCACTTCCTCCCAGGCGGTAGTGGCTGCACTGTGGCTGACCCTCCATCACCCTGGGGGGAAGAGGACATCACATCTAGCATCCACCATGCCCAACAATCTGGCCAGGTAGGCATCGCCAAATCGTGTGACTGGTTGACTTGGCGGAATGGCTGCGAGCTGAATGAGGTTGGCTGTGCAGGAGCGGTTTAAGTGCTGCAATCCCTTGTAGGCAGGAGGCTGGCGAGTGCAGTTCCGGCAAATCAGCCGGCGGGACAATGATTTGCAGTGAGAAGCTTGTGAGGCCTCATTAAGTGGACTAATTAACTTTTTATAGCGGTGACATACCACACCGGGCAGAGCGCCGGGAAGCTCGCAGCAGTTCCCGCTCACTACCAAACATCAAAACTTTTTGGTTAAAGCGTGTCCCCTCAGGGAACTTCGTACCAACCAAGGAAGTTAACGATAGGATCAAAATGAAAAAAAAACATATAATTCGCAAAGATGAGTGGCAGATCAAAAGATTAGACTGCATATAGAAAACTGCAAAAATGACTAAAAGATTAATAAGGAGGGAGAAATTAGAGTACGACAGAAAGCTAACTAGAAATATGAAAACCAATAGTTTCTATAGGTATTTAAAAAGAAAAAAGTAATAAAACGAGCATTGGGCCTCCTAGAGAGTGAATCTGAAAATTGATAAAGCAAATAAGGAAATGGCAGATGAATTTGTTGCCAATTGGCACCAGAGTCGCCAATAATATTGCTCTTTTTAATGAGTGGAATACTATCCCACTAGCGTCACCAATAATGTTGCCAAATTAACTAGATATGGCAGTTATTAATGATAATGATGCTTTTCAGAGTCGCCAGGTATACCACCACAAGGCTTTACCCGATATCGATCAAAGACCAAACAACCAGTTAGTCAGTTCAAGTTCAAAGATGGTTTATTTACACACAAGGATTACTTTGACATGCAACACAAAACACTATAAGTTAAACTACACCTAACAACTACAATAACCTATACTTAACTTCAGGGCAACTGGCTCTATGCAGATGGGCATAGATCTTTGTCAGGATCTTGCGTGGCTGGGTGGAAGAAGTGGCTCTGTTTCTGATGGGCTCATCCATCTGGTAGCGATTGTTGGTCTTGAACTTGTCTGTCTGGTCGTTATGCTGCACTTGGTTTTAGGCATACGCCGGGGCCAAGAGAGACTGAACACATGGCTGTGTCTCTTTTTATCCCTCTGGGATTTCACGCTCTCTGGGGCGGTCCTTAGCTTTGGACCCAATAATTCGACAGGCTTCGATCACTGCCTTTGATTTTGGCCAATAAAGGGGCGGGTGCCTTGATGGCTGGGCATGTCCTGAACAGTCATTGACCGTGGCTGTTTGGGCTTTCTTAGCAAAGTGGGTGGCACCGGTTAGTCTGCATCTGTATCGGTTACCTGAATACAGTCCTTTTGTTCTGGGGAAATGGGCCATTGGAATGCAAACGAGCGGGGGTTTCGATTGCGTCTCGCTATCTGGGTTGCAAATACACACACAAGTTCTGAGTGTGTCCGAGTCCTGGGTTGGCCATTATTCCCATGGTCCTTTTCAGGTGGCCACCTGAGATGGCTACATCCCGTCCTCTTGATCCTGAACGCGAAGCGTGGTGGATCACACTGTTGATCCCTTATCCGTCCTTGGTGTGCCGGTTACCCTTGGCCAAGGACAGGGTCTACACTACTCTGTCCTATGATTTGGAGCATTTACCTAAGTTTTATTAACACATCATACTTTCATAATCTCTAAGGGGTTACTATAAAACATTCAACTATTACACATTTAACTTATTCGCACAAGGGAATATCTAACTAGCACTATCTAAGCTACTCTCATGCTGCTGGCAAATATAAAAAGGAACTTATGTACAATACAAAATTTTTAAACCAACGGCAGCATCACATTTCTACTTAACGTATCAACGTTACAGAGGTGTACAATCTTTATTTTTATCGGTGGTTACATTGTTGGGTTGGGTGAATTCCCAAGAAGTGGGCTCGGAGTGTATATATCGGGGAGCTCTTTTTCGCCATTTGCGGAGTCTAAGTGTCTGGATGCACTGCAGATCGCTATCACCAGAAGGGCCTCTACTGTATATGAAAGGGAATACCATTTAACAATGTTTTTGCACCAAGAGGGGGTATCAGTGTTTATCTCCATGTGTGGTGTGGTGTCAGGGCTAGGGGTATCATGTTGTGTGGTTATGTTTGGGACTGGTGTGGTGTGGGGTACAGAGGCTTGTAACGCTTGCAGTTGTAGGAATCCAGCGACGATCACAATGTAGGTCATCAGTCCTCTCTTCATCTTGTCTTCTGTTCTTCGTATGTTCCTGGGGGTGCAAGCATAATATCTGTTATTATCATTGGTTAACATCTCGTTTTGTTTGTCTTTCTCCTTAACTTCAATTACCCATTAGAATCGTCACCATGTGTGACTCCCTCGTTTTTAAAAAAAATAACCTTTTTTTTAGAGACAAGACATGCGAGAGAAAAAAAATTCCTTTTAAGTGCAGAGAATCTCACAGCTTGTGGTCGATGTGGGGAGTGGACGGACAATTTCACCATCCTGACTTTTCTTTACTACAACCATTGATGATTGAGGCTCATTCTTAACTAGCCGAATTTTAGGGCGGCCTGTTCTTTAAAGTTTCTTTGTCCCAGGGTCCAGAGGTAGTTTGCGTATAGCAGCATATGTGGCAACCAAGTGTGTCAAACGTGTAAATAGCAGGCGGGGAATGGCCAGAGGGTCGCGGAAAGTAAAGGAATGAGTGTACAGACTGTGGCAAAGCGCATTCTTTAAACTACAATAAGAGAAAACTAAGACCTGCGAAAGACAGTGAAAAGTGTAAAGAACCATTCCGGAGTACTCAAAGTGACGGAAACATGAGGTGCATGTGGACCGCGGCAGGGCAAGAATGGGTGGGATTCCCGGGTAGGGAGGTGATCAGTGCCGTTGCTCCACTACCCGAGCTTAGCTGACCGGATGCATTTGGGGTCCTCAGACAGGGCGGGGATTAGTGACGTTGCTCCCTACCTGGGTGACAGAATTTGTAACACATGCTTGATTCAACAATTGTTCCTTTAATGGCCATTGGTCAGTAAATGGTGTCAGAAGAGTAGCTATGACTGTATCAAGAAATTGGGTGTCAGGCCAACATTAATTAAAACCATGTAGCATAAGAAAGAAAAGAGAAAATAAAAGCAGGCAGGCTCCAATAAGTAGGACACCGTAATTCTTATGCGGCTCCATTTTCTCATCATCTGGACATCTCGGGGTTCTGTATCGAAAAGCGTTGTAAAAGGGTTACCGTAACGGGAGTCAGACTCTGAATCGTCACCATCTCCCAGTTGCCAGTCTCGTGTCTGCCGTTTTTGTGCCGTGGCCGTCGTGGAATCCGAATCGTTATGTCTTGCCAGTCTACAAAAGTTGTCGCGGTGCAAAAGAGGGGTTCGCTTGTCGTGAGGGGCGGTGGCAGCAAAGGGCAAATTACTGTTGTCTGGCGGTGGCGGTGGCTGTGGAAGGGGATATTGGGGGTCAAACATGTCCTGGTCGTGGTTCCAGGGGCTGGAGTGACTGGGGCCGGGGAGATTGTACCAGTGGTCAGTGATCGTGGTCAATTCGGGAAGGCTGGCGCTATCGTCTGAATCAAGCTCAAGGTGGAAAGTCATACTTGTGGGCAGAGACAAGGTCGGGTCTGTGGGCGTGGACGTGCTGTCATGGCTGGGGGAGGGTTGGACTAGGTTGTTGATGGGCGGGGTGGATCGTTTGCTATTTCCAGGGAGATGTGGTGGGAGTGGCTACATTGGGTTCCATAGACTTTGAGCTGGTTGTTGTGGAACCAACCGTTTTACCATTGGGGTAGTTACCTTGTACACAGAGGGGCTCACTTTGTCCGAAATGGAGTAGGGTCCTACAAATTTAGGGGAGAGGAACGAACTGGGATTGTACAGGGAAACCATCACTTGCTGACCGACTGTATACTCTACGGGGTGGACTGTTTTATCAAAGCAGGCCGTACTCTGCTTTTCCCTAGCGTCTAGTCGGACAGCTGCAGCGAGCTGTGCTGCTTTAATATTGTCTGTGAATTGTTGGACTGCTTTTTCAAGGGTGAGGATGGTGACTGTGGGGCTTGCTAAACCGAGACCTAATAAATATTCAGTTCCTTTCATGGGCCGTCCAGTCATGAGAGTGTGGGGGGTGAAACCTGTGGAACTGGATACTGTGTTCCTAATAAACATAAGGGTGAATGGGAGGACTGTGTCCCATGTGGTGTTATTCTGTTGCACCATTTTTTAATGGTTGCTTTCAAGGTGCGATTCATTCGTTCACCAATGCCGCTGCATTGGGGGTGATATGCTATGTGAAATTTTTGCTTGATTCCAAAAATCGTTAGGACATTTTGCACGACTGTGCCGGTGAAATGGGAACCTTTGTCTGACTCAATGCTGCAGGGAAGACCCCAGCGTGTAAATATCTGTTGGGTCAAAATCTTAGCTGTGGCTTTCGCAGTGTTCGCCCGGGAGGGAAATGCTTCTACCATTTTGTAAAGGTGTCGATTACTACTAATACATATTTAAAACCGTTTCTGCAGGGGGGGGAGGGGACCAATGTAGTCGAGCTGTAAATTTGTCCATGAGCCATTAACAGGTCGGGTGTGTCTCAATTGTCCTTTCTTGGAGTACCTTTCATGATTGTTCTGTGCACAGATTAAACAATTCTCAACATAAATTCTGCTTTTAAATCGGGCCACCAGCACAAAGGTCTTAAAGGGCAATAGTATTGTCAATCCCCTGATGTCCGTGTCCGTCATGAAACTGGGAAATTATCTGGTTTCTGTCCTGGGTGGGGACCACATAAATTCCATTTTTCAAAACTATACCGTCCTGTACCGTCAGTGAGTCCTTGATTTGTCGTAGGGGGCTGGGAAGTTACAGTCTAAAACTTGCTTAAGAGTGTCGTCTGCCTTTTGGGCCTGGGCTAAATCTTCGATATTGGTCTGTGTAACCTGGACTGCGTGCATCGGTTCACTTTCGGGGGGTTGCCAAAAGTGTCCGTGGCATGACCCTGACTTGGCTAAGGCGTCTGCCTTTACGTTACCGGGTGGGAAGGAACGATGATGGCTTCTCACTTTGATTATGCCGTATGTGCGGTCTTTTGCTGTCTTAAAGATATGCTTCAACAATAGGGCTGAGGGTAGGGGTTTACCATCAGTGGATACAAATCCTTGAGATTCCCACAGGGGCAGGAATTCTGTCAAACTATTGCAGACAGATAAAATGTCCGAATGTATGTCTGCTGGGGTCGGAAAGGAATCTGGGTGCTGCACTACATATGCTATAGGTGCTAATTTGGCTGCTTGTGATCCTAGGTGGCTGGGTAATTTTAAAGATATTTCCTCTAATGTGTGACCCTGTGCGTCTTCCACATAAATTCCACAACCGGTTATTCTCTTTTCATTTTCTATGGTGGAGGAACCGTCTACATAAATCTTTAAAGCGTTGTCCGTGGTCTGGGGATTCTGTGTTCTGATGCCTGCTCGTGTGTGTCGTGACTTCGGAATAAAGGGTCCTGTGTGGTGTTTGGCTGCAATGATCTGGCACTCATGTGGATTTCCTGCATACTGAAGGTTGTCTGCTAAAAATGTGTGGGTCTTTGTATGTTTAACTGTAATGTCCCTTCCTTGTAACAACAGTGTCCAGCGAGCTGCTCTAATCTGGCTGACTGAACCGTCCTTTAACCTACCATCTAACAATAGCTGTGTTGGGGTGTGCTCGGTTAAAATTGTTACTGAGTGAAGGCCTGTGATATATGCAAAATACTGCACTGCCCAAAAGACTGCGAGCAAGTGCCGTTCGCAGGCTGCAAATCCTTGCTCTACGGGATCCAAAATTCGTGAGGCATAGGCTACTGGTCCTAATCGGTCATGTCTTTCCTGTAGGAGTACTGCTGATAGGGTTCGGTCGGTGGTTGCTACTTCTATGGCGTAGGAAGAGTGTGGGTCTGGAACTTGCAAAGCGGGGGCTGTGCCTAGGACGCATTTTAATTCATCAATGGCGTCCGTGTGCTGAGGAATCCATTCCCATGGGGCGTTCTTTTTTTAGGAGCTCTGAGAGTGGGGCTGCTTTTGTGGCAAAACTATCTATATATATATGGTTCCTATAATATCCAACTAATCCTAAGAATGACCGGAGTGCAGTGACATTGTGGGGCAGGGGCAATTTAACTATTGACTCAATTCGTTTGCGTTCCATCTCTCTCTCTTCCCATGGGTGATAATGGTGCCTAAATAAAGGACCTTTTCTTTTAGGATCTGGGCTTTTTTCGGGTTCACCTTGCATCCAATTGATTGTAAGAGACCGAGCAATTCTGAAAGAAGCTTAACATGCTCTTCCTTTGTGTCTGTCTGTAGGAGTAAGTCGTCCACATAATGAATAAGGCATTCGGGGTGGGAAAATTTGGAAAGACCGTTGGCCAATTGTCGGTGAAAAATGGAGGGAGAGTTGTGAAAACCCTGCGGGAGGCATGTCCACGTATGCTGCTTCCCTTGAAATGTGAACGCGAACTTGTATTGACAGGCCTTATCCAAGGGAATGGACCAGAAGCCATTGCTAATGTCCAGCACTGTAAAGTACTTTGCTTGTACTCCCTGTTTGAGCATGGTTTCGGGACTCGTGGCAACAGTGAGGGCTGCTAATGGGGTGATCTTGTTGAGCTCTCGGTAGTCAATGGGTAATATCCATGAACCGTCGGGTTTCTTTACGGGCCAAATTGGGGCATTGTTTGTTGAGGCTACGGGCCGAATCACTCCTTGATCTAGTAAGCTATTGATGACTTTTGAGATCTCACCCTCGGCTTGCTGTGGGAAACTGTATTGCTTCTGGGGCTTGGGATCGGGACCTGAAATTGTGCTCATGCCTGGGATCTTCCCACAATCGTGTTTGTGTTGGGCGAAGGATGCTTTATGTTTTCTGAGGACCTCTCTAATTGTCTGGTTGGTACCAATTGTTTGCGGATCAAACCAAAAGTCTCCTACTGAGCAAATCCTATGTTCGTAGTCCCCTACTGTGAGCGTAGCGGGGGCTCTCGCTGTTTTGGCCATTTTCCATACACACCTATTCACGGGGTCCAAGGAAAGGTTGTGGGAGCTCATAAAGTCGATTCCTAGAATGTGCTCGTCTGTTTGGGGCAAGTCGACTAAAACAAGGGGTGCCTGGGCAGCACGGTGGTGCAGTGGGTTAGCCCTGCTGCCTCACGGCGCCGAGGTCCCAGGTTCGATCCCGGCTCTGGGTCACTGTCCGTGTGGAGTTTGCACATTCTCCCTGTGTTTGCATGGGTTTCGCCCCCACAACCCAAAGATGTGCAGGCTAGGTGGATTGGCCACGCTAAATTGCCCCTTAATTGGAAAAATGAATTGGGTACTCTAAATTTATATTCAAAAAACCAAAGAAGGGGTGCCTGGTGTTTATGGTTCCTATCTGAATATCTACGGGGACTGTAATGTATCCCTGCTGTACATGTCCTGTAAATCTACTAAGGGTGTCTGTGGTGGGCCATTTGTCGCGCTGAAACATTGTGGAGAACCCTCCTATGTCCCAAAGGAACTCTACTGGATGTCCCCGGACTGTGCCTGTGACTACTGGTCTGCCTGATTTGTCCCAGAGTGTGTCGCAGATCCAAGTTGGGGAGTTCGAACACCGTCAATCTGTGGTGTTGATTACTGCATTATCTGTTCGGGCGCTAATGCTATGTATGGGCCTAACATTGTTCCTAGGTTTGACGTTCGATTGGTGGTGCCGTTGCTGGTTCGGGGGGTTTTGTCTGCATTCGCGGGCGTAATGTCCCATGTGTCCACAATTATAGCAACCTTGTGGTGCCAGTGCTATGGGGTGCTGTCCTTCATGTCTGCCCTCATTTACCCATGCTGGGTCCTGATTAGTCCTGACTGGGTGCATATTCGCCTCTGCCTTTTCCTGATCTGCCTTCCTATGTAGGGATTGTTCCCAAGCTCTGGAGAGTCGCTTTAAAACCCAAACTTCATTATGTGTGGCGCCTGCGGGGTCGTGATTTACACAAGCCTTTTGACCTGCTTCTGTGGCGTGGGAGACTAAAGTGCGGGCCCATTTAGTTGTGTTGTCGTTATCTAAGTGTGCGCGGTTCAAATCCCCAAATACTGCTTTAAAATGGATCCAAAGGCGACCTGCAAATGCAGTCGGGTGCACTCCTTTCTTTTGCGTTCAAACCTTCTATGGGGTCTCCCTTGTTGTACCCAGTCGCATCTAAAATAGCCGTTTTCATTTCTTGTAGGCTTCCTCCTCCTACATTCTGGATTCTGGTAAAGCTGAGCTAACGGACAGGTCAAGGCTCATGACTATAAGCTTAACTTCCTCCCTTTCGTCTAGACCGTACATAACTGTTTGCTGTCGTACTCTCAAATAAATTATGTGGGTCTGCGGTGGGTTCGAATGGTTCAATTTTGGCGCAGGCATCTCTCAATTGGGTGATGGTTAGTGGGGTGGTGTAAACTAAATCAGGCTCATCCCGATCCGATGACTTGCGCTGTGTGGTGACTGGATTCATGGGGCTGTGTGCTGCCTGTGCAGTCGGTGGTGCGGGTGCTTTCCTTTTCGGGGCATGGGGGGGCTCTATTGTGATTTTCGGTATCCTCCATATATCTATGGGCGGTTTCATTTAGTTCTTGCCAATTGGGGCCATTCTCCTCATCTAAATCTTGTCCAAAGGTATCTCTGAATCCGTTTTGCACTGACAGCAGTGACTGCAACTTCTCTATTTGTCGTGTATATTTCGCTTGATCTACTGTGCTCTGTCTTTGTTCTGTAGTGGAGCTGTGGAGCGCTCGTAAAGCTGCCTTTAAATCTGAGCATTGTCTTGTTAACTGTGCTACCTGCTGTTCGGTCTCTTCTCGTACCAAAATTGAGCGCTGTGTATCTTGGTAGGCTTTATCGTACTGGGTCTGAAAGCTGCTAAGGTGAACTAAACAAGATTGGTGTGCCTGTTTGACATCAGCCACCTCTTTATCTTTAGCTGCCAACTGTTCCCGGAGTTGCTCATTAATCTTTTCACATTCACTATGGTTTCCCTCATCCTTCTCCTCTTTCTCTGTCTGCGGAGCATCCTCACAACCTCCTCTGTGCTTCGCAACTGTGCCAAACAGGACACTATTGCCATCGGCTTATGAACTTTCGCTGCATTCTTCTTGTGTACCTCGGTTAGGTTGTCCCACCAGGTTTGTCCTCTGCTTCCTGAACCTGACTCATCATTTGAACAAAACTCGGACCAAAGGGGCCATCCTTTCCCCTTCAAATACTTCCTCAACTCTTTTTCCCATATGGGGCACTGCTCTGCTCTGTTGGTCGCTACGACCTCTGGTTCCTGTGGGTTCATTAGGTGTTCCATCGCTTTTGTGGATATTGCTACTATTATCTCTGTTTTCCTACCGTTAAGTTCTCTTTTGCTCTGCTTCTAACTTCTCTTTTCCTACCGTTAATTTGGGACAGGGGGAATAAGGCGGTGATTAGAACAGCGGGTATGGCCTAGGCTATTTTCCGGTTCACAATACTCCTGATAGTTTTACGCAAAATGTAACGAGTTAAAGAATTTTACAGTAAATTATATGAGTCGGAACCCCTGGCTGGTGTGGAGGAGATGAGGCAATTTTTGGATCGTTTGGAGTTCCCGAGGGTGGAGGAGGACCTGATGGAGGGGCTGGGAGCCCCAATTGAGATGGAGGAAGTTATCAAGGGGCTGGAGGGCATGCAGTCGGGCAAAGCTCCGGGGCAGGACGGCTACGCGGTGGAATTTTATAAGAAGTTGTCAGGGATATTGAGCCCACTGCTGGTGAGGACGTTTAACGAGGCTAGAGAGAAGGGAATCCTCTCCCTGACAATGTCGCAGGCCTCGATTTCACTTATTCTTAAACGGGCGAAGGACCCTGAGCAGTGTGGGTTATATAGGCCGACCTCGCTTTTGAATGTAGATGCCAAGTTGTTGGCTAAGATATTGGCCACAAAGATAGAAGACTGTTTCGGGGGTGATAGGAGAAAACCAGACGGGATTCAAGGCAGCTCAAGGCCAACGTGCGAAGGCTTCTAAATGTTATTATGATGCCCTCAGAGAGAGGAGGGGCGGAGGTGGTGGTAGCGATGGACACGGAGAAGGCCTTTGATCGGGTGGAATGGGAGTACCTGTGGGAGGCGCTGGGAAGATTTGGGTATGGTGAGGGCTTTATTGACTGGGTGCGGTTGCTCCACTAGGAGCCTGTAGCGAGCGTACGTACGAACCGGCTGGGGTCGGGGTAGTTTAAATTACACTGAGGGACGAGGCAAGGGGCCCCCTCTCCTGTTATTTTTTGCTCTAGCTATAGAGCAACTGGCCATGGCGCTAAGAGCTTCAAGGACCTGGCAAGGGCTGGTTCAGGGGTGGTGGGGGGGGTGGCGGCGGTGGAGCGGTGGAGGAGCACCGGGTCTCGCTCCATGCGGACGATTTGCTTTTGTACATTTCGAACCCGCTGCAGGGGATGGGCGAGGTCATGAGGATCTTGGTGGAGTTTGGCAGTTTATCGGGGTATAAATTGAACATGGGGAAGAGCGAAATGTTCGTGATTCAGGCTGGAGGGCAGGAGGAGAGACGGGGGAGCTGCCGCTTAGAATGGTAGGGAAGAGCTTTCGCTGTCTGGGAATCCAGGTGGCTCGGAAATGGGAGGCACTGCATAAACTTAATCTATCCCGGTTGGTAGAGCAAATGGAAGGGGACTTTAAGAGATGGGACATACTCCCGTTGTCACTGACGGGGAGGGTACAGACCGTGAAAATGACGGTCCTCCCCAGATTTCTGTTCGTCTTTCAGTGTCTCCCCATCTTCATCCCTAAGGCCTTTTTCAAGCGGGTGAACAACATCATCTCGGGCTTTGTATGGGCGAATAAAACTCCACGGGTGAAGAGAAAGTGGTTGGAGTGTAGTCGGGGGGGAGGGTGGGTTGGCGCTGCCGAACCTCTGCAACCACTACTGGGCGGCTAATATCACCATGATTCAGAAGTGGGTAATGGGGGAGGGGTCGGCATGTGAGCGGCTGGAGGTGGCATCTTGTAAAGGCACCAGTCTGGGGGCATTGGTGACGGCACCTCTGCCGTTCTCGCCGGTCCGGTACTCCATAAGTCCGGTGGTAGTGGCGGCTCTGAGGATCTGGGGGCAATGGAGGAGGCTTAAGAAGGTGGAGGGTGCATCCATTGGTCTGGACCCCGATTTGTAATAGCCACAGGTTCGCACCGGGCAGGCTGGATGCCGGGTTCCAGAGCTGGCAGAGGGCAGGAATTATAAGGATGGGGGATCTATTTATAGACGAGAGCTTCCCCAGCTTGAAGATGCTGGAGGATAAATTTAAACTACCGCCAGGGAATGGTTTTAGATATTTGCAAGTGCGAGACTTCCTGAGAAAGCAAGTGCCGGCCTTTCCGCTGCTGCCGCCAAGGGGGATGCAGGATAGGGTTGTGTCCGGTACCTGGGTGGGGGAGGGGAAACTGTTGGATATCTACCAGGAGCTGTTGGAGGCGGAGGAAACGCCGGTGGAGGAGCTTAAGGGCAAGTGGGAGGATGAGCTAGGAGGAGAGATAAAGGCGGGGCTATGGGCAGATGCCCTAAGCAGGGTCAATTCTTCCTCTTCATGCGCCAGGCTTAGCCTAATACAATTTAAGGTGGTCCACCGGGCACATATGACGGCAGCGAAGATGAGCAAGTTTTTCGGGGTAGAAGATAGATGTGTGAGGGGCGTGGGAACCCCAGCAAACCATGTCCACATGTTCTAGGCATGCCCGAAGCTCAGAGGGTTTTGGCAGGGGTTTGCAAAGGTAATGTCCACGGTGCTAGGAACTCGGGTGGCGTCGTGTCCAGAGGTAGCGATATTTGGAGTGTAAGAAGATCCGGGAGTTCAGGGAGTGAAAGAGGCCGATGTCCTGGCCTTTGTCTCCCTAGTAGCCCAGAGATGGATCCTTTCAATGCGGAGGGATTCGAAGCCCCCGAGTGTCGAGATCTGGGTTAGTGACATGGCTGGGTTTCTCAGTCTTGAGAAAATAAAGTTTGCCTTAGGAGGGTCAATGTTGGGGTTCTCTCGGAGGTGGCAGCCGTTCGTCGATTTTCTCGGGGAAAATTAAAATGTCAGCAGAAGCAGTATTCCAAAGGGAGGGGGTGCTGCAGGCGGATAGGTTTTAGATGGTTGTGGTGTGTGAAGATTGGGTCGGGTGGGGAAATGTTTATTTTACCATGTCAATGTCATTGTTATTGTTATAAAAATTAGCAAAATACTGCATGCAAGTTAATACACACTTCCAAATCTTGATGATTTGATCGATATGGGCCTTACACTTGTGGTTTCTTTCACTTTTCCTAAATTGGATTTCTAATGCAAAGTTTTGTGGGTTCTCTCGGAGTGACAAAATCACTTCTAGGTCGAGTCCCGTCAGATGTCGCCAATAATGTTGCTCTTTTTAATGAGTGGAATACTATCCCACCAGTGTCACCAATAATGTTGCCAAATTAACTAGATATGACAGTTATTAATGAGAATGATGCTTTTCAGAGTCGCCAGGTATCAAATGATACCACCACAAGGCTTTACCCGATATCGATCAAAGACCAAACAACCAGTTAGTCAGTTCAAGTTCAAAGATGGTTTATTTACACACAAGGATTACTTTGACATGCAACACAAAACACTACAAGTTAAACTACACCTAACAACTACAATAACCTATACTTAACTTCAGGGCAACCGGCTCTATGCAGATGGGCAAGGCCTTTGTCCGGATCTTGCATGGCTGGGTAGAAGAAGTGGCTCTGTTTCTGCTGGGCTCATCCGTCTGATAGCGATCGTTGGTCTTGAACTTGTCTGTCTGGTTGCCCGTGTGTCATATGCCATCTTCTGGCGAACGCGCTGCTGTTGCATCCTGTGTAGTACCGGAGCATGGTTGGTTGTGGGTACCAGAATGGATGGCACAGTGGTCCTGAGGGCGCGACCCATCAACAGCTGGGCTGGTGAGAGGCCAATGGCTAGTGGGGCTGAGCGATAGACCAGCAGAGCTAGGCAGAACTCCGATCCGGCATCAGCAGCCTTGCAGAGGAACCGCTTGACGATGTGAACGCCCTTCTCTGCCTTTCCATTGGACTGGGGATGCAGAGGGCTGGACGTCACGTTTGTGAAGCCATACGAAGCAGCAAAGGACGACCATTCCTGGCTGGCAAAACAGGGCCCATTGTCCGACATGACAGTAATCGGAATGCCGTGGTGAGCGAAGGTGTCTTTGCAGGCCCTTATGACAGCGGACGATGTCAAATCGTGCAGGCGTATGACCTCTGGATAGTTTGAAAAGTAATCAGTGACGATTACATAGTCCCTGCCGAGCGCGTGAAAAAGGTCCACACCCACCTTCGCCCAGGGGGACGTCATCAGCTCATGGGGCTGAAGCGTCTCAGGAGGATGCGCCGGTTGAAACCTTTGGCAGGTGGGGCAGTGGAGCACCATATTGGCAATGTCATCACTGATGCCCAGCCAGTATACCGCCTCTCAGGCCCTCCGTCTGCACTTCTCAACCCCCAGATGGCCTTTGTGTAGTTGGTCGAGGACCAGCTTGTGCATGCTGTGCGGAATCACAATCCGGTCCAGCTTTAGGAGGACCCCATCAATGACGGCCAAGTCGTCTCGGACATTGTAGAACTGCGGGCACTGTCCTTTGAGCCACCCTCCCGTCATGTGGCGCATCACCCGTTGTAGAAGGGGGTCAGCCGCAATCTCGCGGCGAATACAGGCCAGACTTGAATCATGAGCTGGCAGATTTGCCGATGTGAAGGCCACCTGTGCTTCGACCTGACAGATGAACCCCTCCGAATCGGGCGGTGTGCTCACTGCTCTAGATAGGGCATCCGCAATGATAAGGTCCTTACCCGGGGTGTAGACCAGTTGGAAGTCATACCTCCTGAATTTGAGTAGGATGTGCTGGAGGCGAGGGGTCATCTCGTTCAGGTCCTTATGTATGATGCTGACCAGGGGGTGATGGTCAGTCTCAACGGTAAACTGGGGGAGACCATACACGTAGTCATGGAACTTGTCTATTCCGGTTAGCAAACCCAGGCACTCCTTTTCGATCTGCGCGTAGCGCTGTTCTGTGGGGGTCATGGCCCGCGAGGCATAGGCGACCGCGGCCCATGACGCAGTGTCATCCCGCTGTAGGAGTACCGCCACAATGCCGGACTGGCTGGCATCAGTCGAAATTTTAGTGTCACGAGATGTGTCGAAAAACGCCAATACCGGGGCTGTGGTGAGCTTAATTTTGAGCTCCTCCCATTCCTTCTGGTGTGTGGGCAGCCACTGGAACTCCGTGGACTTCTTGACTAGGTGGCGCAGAGCCGTCGTGTGGGAGGCAAGGTTGGGAATGAACTTCCCCAGGAAGTTGACCATGCCAAGGAAGCGTAGCACTGCTTTCTTGTCTGCCGGCTGCGGCATGGCTGTAATGGCGACCTTGTCTGCATCCGGACGGACCCCTGACCGGGATATGTGGTCCCCCAGAAACTTCAGCTCGGTTTGGCCGAATGAACACTTGGCTCGGTTGAGACGCAGGCCGTTTTCCCGTATCCGCGCAAAGACGCGCTGGAGACGATTGATGTGCTCCTGTGGTGTGGTGGACCAGATGATGACGTCGTCCACGTAGACATGCACCCCTTCGATGCCCTCCATCATCTGTTCCATGATCCTGTGAAAGACCTTGGATGCCGAGAAGATGCCAAATGGCATTCTGTTATAGCAGAACCTGCCGAAAGGGGTGTTGAAGGTGCACAGCTTTCGGCTGGACTGATCCAGTTGGATCTGCCAAAAAACCATTGAGGCATCCAGTTTTGCGAAGATTTTAGCCCGGGCCATTTCGCTCGTGATCTCTTCCCGTTTGGGTATGGGGTAGTGTTGCACTTGGTTTTAGGCATAGGTCGGGGCCAAGAGACCGAACATATGGCTGTGTCTCTTTTTAAAAAAAATGAATTTAGTGTACCCAATTCATTTTTCCCCATTAAGGGGCAATTTAACGTGGCCAATCGACCTACCTTGCACATCTTTTGGGTTGTGGGGGTGAAACCCACGCAAACACGGGGAGAATGTGCAAACTCCACACGGACAGTGACCCAGAGCCGGGATCGAACCTGGACCTCAGTGCTGTGAGGCAGCAGTGCTAACCACTGTGTCACCGTGCTGCCCATCATTACCCTCCTAATGTTCGAAAAGAGCCGGCTCCCTCTCACAAACCCAGTCTGATCTTCACCTATCACCTTCGGGAGGCACTCCTCCAGCCTACCTGCTAGTTCCTTTGCAAATACCTTTGTGAAATCGTTTAAAGGTGATATGAGCTAATACGACCCACACACCGTCGGATCCTTATCTTTTTTAAGCAACAGGGAAATCGGTGCCTGCCCCAAATTTTGCGGTAACACCCCTTCCCTATCGCCTCCTCACACATCCCACCGTCAGGGGTGCCAGCATATTCTTGAATTTTTTATAATATTCCACCGGAAACCCATCCGACCCTGCCACCTTCCCCGACTGCATCCTCCCAATCGCATCTTTTATCTCCTGCTCCATTATCGCGCCTTCTACTGTAGCCCTGTCCCCCTCCCCTGACCTCGGGTACTGAAGCCCATCTAGAAATTCCTGCATCTCCCGGTCTCCCCAAAGTGGCTCTGACCTGTACAATCTCATAGAATTCCTCAAAGACCTTGTTAATCTGATCCGCAGCCACCACCAACTTCCCTGCCCTGTCCCGCACCTGAACAATTTGAGATGGGGCTGGATGATCCACTGTTGGGTCCTTGTCTTTCTTGGGATCAGTGAGATCAAGGTCTGTGCCACCGAGGGCAGCAGGGCTCTTTGGACAGTGAGTCATTGAGCATCACCTGCCGGTGTGGGGCCAGTGCTGCTGAGAATTATTTGTCCTGGCGCTTTCCCTGATTGCATGGAGTTGATGCATTCCACGATTTCGCACAGCCCTAGCAGTGCTTGCAGCTCCTGGTTCTTGTCCCCACCCACCACTGGTATGTCCAGCCTGTCTAGGAATTGTTCCATCCCTTAGTCGGCTCAGAGATGTATAGCCCTCGGTAAATTCATTAAGGCCTTATTGACCTTGTTTGGGTCCGCTACCATTACTGACCCTGATCTGAGCTATCTCTTTTGTGGCAGCCTGTTTTCTTAGCTGGTGCGCCAGCATGCATCTGGATTTGTCTCCATGTTTGTAGAAGGTCCCATGCCTTGCGGAGCTGGTGGATTGCCTTCCGTATGGAGAGCAGGTCAAATTCCACCTGCAGCCTTTTCCTTTCCGCCAGCAGTTCCATGTTTGCGTCTGTGGATACTGCAGAACCACCTCCAGTATGGAGTCGATCAGCTGTTGCTTGGTTTCCCTTTCTCTTGGTTTCTCTAACTATAAGCTATAATTTCCCCCTGATCACCGCCTTCAGTGCCTCCCAGAACTTGGGGGGTGAGACCTCCCCATACATAATCGTTGATGGTTTGAGATCTTTTGGTGTTGAATTCCTGCATCCAGCCTCCAGGTCAGATGTTGGGTCTGTCCTTTCAGCAATCACAGGTCCATGTAATGCGGTGCATGGTCGGAGATTACAATCATGGAGTATTCCACCTCCCATCTGCTCCATAAAGGTGTTCAGTTTGCGTGCCATGCCTGATGTGTTACCTGTCCTGGGGTTGGATGTGTCTAACCCCGGGTCGTGTACACAGTTAAAGTCCCCACGATTAGTTGGTGAGTGTCCAAGTCTGGCATTTTGGCCATCGTATTCTTGTCTAACTTTGCATCTTCCCCGTTTGGGGCGTATATATTTACCAAAACTACCGGGGCCCCTTCCAGGGTCCCACTAACCATACCTAATCCGCCCCCTTCCCACGCCGGGTCCGTCATGCCCGTCGACGGGAATGAAACTGCCCTGCTAACTAACATGGCTACCCCCCTTGCCCTGATGGTGAAGCATGAGGGAAACGTTTGTCCCACCCAGCCTTTCCTTATCCACTCTCTGTCCCACTCTCTCAGCTGTGTTTCCTGTAGGAAGGCTACGTCCACCCTCAGATTCATAAGACGGGGGAGGACTCTGGATCTCTTCACCCATTGAGGCCCTTCACGTTCCATGCAACTATGCGAATGGGGGAGGGGGGCTGCCCGGTCCGATTGGGCCTGCCCTCACTCTCAGGCAGCTGCTTCCCCTTTCACTCCACCCCCATGTGTAGCCTGTTGCAAAAAGCGCACTCTTTTGCCCTTTGTTTTCCCTGAATTTCCATCTTTCTCCTCCCCCTTGCCAGGCGCCCACTTCCTCCCAGGAGGTGCGCACAGCCTCCTCTTTCACTATGCTCCGGTGCTTACTCACTAGTGTAGCGGCTCTTCTCTTGATCCAGTTCCCTTATTTACTAATCATCTCCATTGTCACAAGTAGGCTTACATTAACACTGCATGAAGTTACTCCGGCGCCTGTTCGGGTACACAGGGAGAATTCAAAATGTCCAGATTACCTAACAGCACGTCTTTCGGGACTTGTGGGAGGAAACCGGAGCACCCAGAAGAAACCCATGCAGACACAGGGAGAGAGTACCTGGGGTCCTGGCGCTGTGGAGCAACAGGGCTACCCCCCCCCAAAATCTCTGCCGGCATTTGTTCCCGTCTTTCTTTCTCTTAGCCTTCATACCCCCCTTCTCGCCCATGTGCACTCTTACTGTCTGCCCAGGCCGTTATCTTGGACAAATTTGTTGGCCATCTCAGGGGTGTCAAAGTAATACTCCTTTTCCTGATATGTGACTCATATCCTGGCAGGGTAGAGATGCCGAAACACACCTTGCTCTTGTAGAGAGTGGATTTGGCGCTGTTAAATTTGGCCTGGCATTTGGTCCGGTGCGCCCCAATGTCTTGGTGCAAGTGGTTGAAATGTCCCTTCTCTTGCACCCTTTCGCACTTTATGTCCGTCTCAGGATCTGCTCCATATCTTGATATTTGTGGTACTTCACAATCATTGCCTGTGGTAGTTCCCCGGTTCTGGGCCGCTATTGAAGTGACCTGTGGGTGTGGTCACCTCCAGAGGCTTGTCGAAGCCCTCTTTACCGACCAGTTTCCCGAACATCTCCGAGACATATTCCGTGGGGTTTCTTCCCTCCTTCCCTTCTGGAAGCCCCACGATTCTTGGTGGCGAGGCTTGTTCTTTTGATCAGCAATTTTCTCTCTTAGTCCCTTCTGGGTATTGATCAGGCTTGCCACTTGGGTCTCCAATGCTGCGATCCGGTCCCCTTGGTCTGTGGCGGCATTCTCCATGTCTTTTGTTTTCGATTCTTGGGCCTCCAGCTGCCACTCCATTTTGGCCATCACCTCCCTCATGAGGCCATTTCGCCACTGTCTTGACAGTTGCCAGGAGGTCTCTTTTCTGCTCCTCCCTGTGTCTCTGGAGTTTGGTGGTAATAAAGCACATGAGCTTGACCATCAGTGCCTGCGTCTGCGCTGAGAACCCTGTAGAGTTGTCCCTTCCCACTTTCATGCCACCTCGTGTGGTTGCTCTGTCCGAGGTCGCAATTTCCCTGCCCTCATCCTTGCTGGATTTCCTGGTGGGCAGCTGGCTCTTTCCCATCCTCTTTTTTCCGGGTTTCTTTTCCGCGTGGTCTGTGGGGGTTCGGCTGGCGGAGGTGAGGTTGTGGATAATTTTGGTGCTCGTTTGATGGGATTATAAGGTTGTTTCGCTGTTCTGATACGGGAGCCACCTTGCGTGTGACCGCTCAGCTCATGGCCGCCACCGGAAGTCATGTACATTTAAACCTACGGAATTATGATTACTGTTCCAGAAATGCTCCCCTACCGAAGCTTCGATCACCTGGCAGGCCCATTTCCAAATACCAGATTCAGTGTGGCCCCTTCCTTAGTTGGACTATTTACATATTGGTTCAAAAAACCCTCCTGGATGCTCCTTACAAATTCTGCCCCATTCATGTCTCTAGCACTAAGTGAGTCCCAGTCAATATAGAGGAAGTTAAAATCACCCACCATAACAACTGTGTTGCTTTTACACCTTTAAAAAATCTGTCTTATGTATCTGCTCCTCTATCTCCCGCTGGATGTTGGGAGGGCTTTAGTAAACCTCCAATATTGTAATTGTACCTTTCCTATTCCTGAGCTCTGCCCATACTGCCCTCTGAGGTGTCATCCTGCAGTACAGCGCTTGATATTCTTCTTAACCAGTAGTGCAACTCCTCCACCCCTTTTACATCCTCCTTTATCCCGCCTGATACATCTAAATCCTGGAACGTTTAACTGCCAATCCTGTCCCTCCCTCAACCAAAAACCTCCTGCCCAGTTTAGGTGAAACCTGTCCTCCTTGTACAGGTCCCACCTCCCCCGGAAGAGATGCCAATGATCTAGATACCTGAAACCCTCCCTCCTGCACCAGTTCTTTAGCCACGTGTTTAGCTGCACTAACTTCTGATTTCTAGCCTCACTGGCACGTGGCACAGGGACTAATCCCGAGATACAACCCGAGAGGTTCTGTTTTTTAACTTGCTGCATAACTCGCTGAGGTCCCCCTGCAGGACCTCATCACTCTTCCTGCCTATGTCACTAGCACCAATGTGTGCCACAACCTCTGGCTGTTCACCCTCCCCCTTCAGAATGCCCCGTGGCCATCAGAGACATCCTTGATCCTGGTACCATGGAGACAATAAACCATCCTGGAATCTCTTCACGTACACTTAAGTGCCTATCTGTGCCCCTGACTGTAGAGTCCCTAGAACTATTGTTCCTCAGCGCTTTGACCCTCCCTGTTGAACAACAAAGCCAGCCATGATGCCACAGCTCTGGGTGCTGCTGTTATTTTCCCTGATAGGTCACCCCCTCCCAGTAGTACCCAAAGTGGTATACTTGTTAGAGAGGGGACAGCCACAGGGGTTTCCTGCACTGGCTGCCTGCCCCTTCTAGTGGTCATCCAACCATCTATCTGCCTGCACCTTGGGTGTGACTGCATCTCTAAAACTCTGTCTATGATGCTTTCCGCCACCTGCATGCTCCTAAGTGTATCCAGCCGCTGCTCCAACCGATCCATGCGGTCTGTGAGCAGCTGCAGTTGGGTACACTTCCTGCAGATGTAGTTGTCCAGAATGCTGGGAGCTTCACAGATCTCTCACATCTCACAGGTGAAGTACATTACTCCGCTGACTGACATTATAGCACTAATTCATTAATTTAAAAATAAATACTTGTTAAATTCTTATTAAATTAAGTTACAGTAAAGTATATGGTTTCAGGTGCTAGATTTCTACTATAAATATTAAATGCTAAATATATTAATCTCTGCCCTCTGGTTTAGTTAGTTATTCTATTTAGTTAATTAATTAATAGATAAAAAATTGTCCTCGTGCATGAGTCACAAACTTGAGAAGGGGAGAAGAAACAATAAATTTCCGCTGTGAAGAAATGAAGCACAGCTCCATCTGATCTGAATGCTTTTCTGTTTTGGCTTTATGGGGAAACGACTTATAGGAGGAAGTAGGAATATCCTAATTCCTGTCATCCATGGAATAGAGACTTCCTAAGTGTGCCCCTTCTGTCTCTCTTTGTACATTAATCAAGAAGACAACCATGGGCTCCTTCCTAATGGCCTGATGTATAAAACCATGAAATCTCATTTTATAACCAAAAGTGTAGTGATGCAGTTCTCTTACAAAGTTTCAAAACATGCACTGAACTGAGAAACATAGATCTAATTATTATAGAGCCTAACAGATAACTATTAGGAGTTTTAGGAACGTATCAGTCGAAAGATTTCATTGCTTTTTTAAAAAAATATATTTTATTCAAAATATTTGGCCAACCATAACAGTACATTGTGTATCTTTTACACAGTAATATTATAATATAAATAACAATGGCCAGTTTTTTAAACAAGAAATAAATAATATATAAACAACATCAAAATTAAAAAACAAAACTAAATGGCAACTGCCTTATCCCAAATAAATACTCTCCAAAAATACAATTCAGCAGACCAATATACAATTACCTATAACAACAACCTATACATATTATACTTATACCCTAACATCCCTGAGAGTCCTTCTGGTTCTCTCTCTCTCTCTTTCCCCCCCCCCCCCCCCCCCCCCCCCCGGTTGCTGCTGCTGTCTTCTTCTTTTCCATTCCCTCTATCTTTCTGTGAGGTATTCGACGAACGGTTGCCACCGCCTGGTGAACCCTTGAGCCGATCCCCTTAGGACGAACTTAATCCGTTCCAGCTTTATAAACCCTGCCATATCATTTATCCAGGTCTCCACACCCGGGGGCTTGGCTTCCTTCCACATCAACAGTATCCTGCGCCGGGCTACTAGGGACGCAAAGGCCAAAACATCAGCCTCTTTCGCCTCCTGCACTCCCGGCTCTTCTGCAACCCCAAATATAGCGAACCCCCAGCTTGGTTCGACCTGGACCCCCACCACCTTCGAAAGCACCTTTGTCACCCCCACCTAAAACCCCTGTAGTGCCGGATATGACCAGAACATGTGGGTGTGATTCGCTGGGCTTCTCGAGCACCTCCCACACCTATCCTCTACTCCAAAAAATTTACTGAGCCGTGCTCCAGTCATATGCGCCCTGTGTAACACCTCAAATTGTATCAGACTTAGCCTGGCACACGAGGACGATGAGTTTACCCTACTTAGGGCATCAGCCCACAGCCCCTCCTCAATCTCCTCCCCCAGCTCTTCTTCCCATTTCCCTTTCAGCTCATCTACCATAATCTCCCCCTCGTCCCTCATTTCCCTATATATGTCCGATACTTTACTACCGTCCCCCACCCATGTCTTTGAGATCACTCTGTCCTGCACCTCCTGCGTCGGGAGCTGCGGGAATTCCCTCACCTGTTGCCTCGCAAAAGCCCTCAGTTGCATATACCGGAATGCATTCCCTTGGGGCAACCCATATTTTTCGGTCAGCGCTCCCAGACTTGCAAACGTCCCATCTACAAACAGATCTCTCAATTGTGTTACTCCTGCTCTTTGCCATGTTCCAAATCCCCCATCCATTCTCCCCGGAGCAAACCTATGGTTATTTCTTATCGGGGACCACACCGAGGCTCCCGTCTTTCCCCTATGCCGTCTCCACTGCCCCCAAATTTTCAGAGTAGCCACCACCACCGGGCTTGTGGTGTATTTCTTCGGTGAGAACGGCAACGGCGCCGTCACCATAGCTTGTAGGCTAGTCCCCCTGCAGGACGCCCTCTCCAATCTCTTCCACGCCGCTCCCTCCTCTTCTCCCATCCACTTACATACCATTGAGATATTGGCGGCCCAGTAGTACTCACTTAGGCTCGGTAGTGCCAGCCCCCCCCCTATCCCTACTACGCTGCAAAAATCCCTTCCTCACTCTCGGGGTCTTCCCGGCCCACACAAAACTCATGATACTCTTCTCAATCCTTTTGAAAAAAGCCTTCGTGATCACCACCGGGAGGCACTGAAACACAAAGAGGAATCTCGGGAGGACCACCATTTTAACCGCCTGCACCCTCCCTGCCAGTGACAGGGATACCATGTCCCATCTCTTGAAGTCCTCCTCCATCTGTTCCACCAACCGCGTTAAATTTAACCTATGCAATATACCCCAATTCTTGGCTATCTGGATCCCCAAGTAGCGAAAGTCCCTTGTTACCTTCCTCAGCGGTAAGTCCTCTATTTCTCTGCTCTGCTCCCCTGGATGCACCACAAACAACTCACTTTTCCCCATGTTCAGTTTATATCCTGAAAATTCTCCAAACTCCCCAAGTATCCGCATTATCTCTGGCATCCCCTCTGCCGGGTCCGCCACATACAACAACAAATCGTCCGCATACAGAGATACCCGGTGTACTTCTCCTCCCCTGAGTACTCCCCTCCACTTCCTGGAACCCCTCAATGCTATTGCCAGGGGCTCAATCGCCAGTGCAAACAATAATGGGGACAGAGGACATCCCTGCCTCGTCCCTCTATGGAGCCGAAAATACGCAGACCCCCGTCCATTCGTGACCACGCTCGCCATCGGGGCCCTATACAGCAGCTGTACCCATCTAATATACTCATCTCCAAAGCCAAATCTCCTCAACACCTCCCACAAATAATCCCACCCCACTCTATCAAATGCTTTCTCGGCATCCATCGCCACCACTATCTCCGCTTCCCCCTCTGGTGGGGGCATCACCATTACCCCTAGCAGCCTCCGTATATTCGTATTCAGCTGTCTCCCCTTCACAAACTCAGTTTGGTCCTCATGGACCACCCCCGGGACACAATCCTCTATCCTCATTGCCATTACCTTGGCCAGAATCTTAGCGTCTACATTCAGGAGGGAATTAGGCCTATAGGACCCGCATTGCAGCGGGGCTTTTTCCTTCTTTAGGAGAAGCGATATCGTTGCCTCTGACATAGTCGGGGGCAGCTGTCCCCTTTCCCTCGCCTCATTAAAGGTTCTCATCAGTAGCGGGGCGAACAAGTCCACATTTTTCCTGTAAAATTCAACTGGGAATCCATCCGGTCACGGGGCCTTCCCCGCCTGCATGCTCCTAATTCCTTTCACTACTTCCTCCATTTCGATCTGTGCTCCCAGTCCCACCCTCTCCTGCTCCTCCACCTTAGGAAATTCCAGCTGGTCCAGAAAACACATCATTCTCTCCTTCCCATCCGGGGGCTGAGCTTCATATAATCTTTCATAGAATGCCTTGAACACTCCATTCACTCTCTCCGCTCCCCGCTCCATCTCTCCCTCCTCATCCCTCACTCCCCCTATTTCCCTCGATGCTCCCCTTTTCCTCAATTGGTGGGCCAGCAACCTGCTCGCCTTCTCCCCATATTCGTACTGTTCACCCTGTGCCTTCCTCCACTGTGCCTCTGCAGTACCCGTTGTCAGCAAATCGAATTCTACGTGTAGCCTTTGCCTTTCCCTGTACAGTCCCTCCTCCGGTGCCTCCGCATATTGCCTGTCCACCCTCAGAAGTTCTTGCAGCAACCGCTCCCGTTCCCTACTCTCCTGCTTTCCTTTATGTGCCCTGATTGATATCAGCTCCCCTCTAACCACTGCCTTCAGCGCCTCCCAGACCACTCCCACCTGGACCTCCCCATTATCATTGAGTTCCAAGTACTTTTCAATACACCCCCTCACCCTTAGACACACCCCCTCATCCGACATTAGTCCCATGTCCATTCTCCAGGGTGGACGCCGTTCTTTTTCCTCCCCTATCTCCAAGTCCACCCAGTGTGGAGCGTGATCCGAAATAGCTATAGCCGTATACTCCGTCCCCCTCACCTTCGGGATCAACGCCCTTCCCAAAACAAAAAAGTCTATTCGCGAATAAACTTTGTGGACAAAGGAGAAAAACGAAAACTCCTTACTCCTAGGTCTGCTAAATCTCCATGGGTCTACTCCTCCCATCTGCTCCATAAAGTCTTTAAGCACCTTGGCTGCTGCCGGCCTCCTTCCAGTCCTGAACCTCGATCTGTCCAGCCCTGGTTCCAGCACCGTGTTAAAATCTCCACCCATTACCAACTTCCCCACCTCTAGCTCCGGGATATGTCCTAACATGCACCTCATAAAGTTGGCATCATCCCAGTTCGGGGCATATACGTTCACTAAGACCACCGCCTCCCCCTGTAATTTGCCACTCACCATCACGTATCTGCCTCCACTATCCGCCACTATGGTCTTTGCCTCAAACATTACCCGCTTCCCCACTAGTATAGCCACCCCCCTGTTTTTCGCATCTAGCCCCGAATGAAACACCTGCCCCACCCATCCTTTGCGTAGTCTAACCTGGTCTATCAGTTTCAAATGCGTCTCCTGTAACATAACCACATCTGCCTTAAGTTTCTTAAGGTGTGCGAGTACCCGTGCCCTCTTTATCGGCCCGTTCAGCCCTCTCACATTCCACGTGATCAGCCGGGTTGGGGGGCTCTTTTACCCCCCCCCCCCCCTTGTCGATTAGCCATCCCCTTTTATCCAGCTCCTCACCCGGTTCCCACGCAGCTGTGTCCCCCCCAGGCGGTGCCCTCCCGCCCCGCCCACCCCACCCCATACCAGCTCCCCCTTCTCCCCAGCAGCAGCAACCCAGTAAATCTCCCCCCCCCCCCCCCCGCTAGATCCCCCACTAGCGTAGTTACACCCCCCATGTTGCTCCCAGAAGTCAGCAAACTCTGGCCGACCTCGGCTTCCCCCCGTGACCTCGGCTCGCACCGTGCGACGCCCCCTCCTTCCTGCTTCCCTATTCCCGCCATAATTATCATGGCGCGGGAACAGAGCCCGCGCTTCCCTTTTGGCCCCGCCCCCAATGGCCAACGCCCCCAGCTCCTTCACCTCCCTTCCTCCCTCCCTCACAACCTGTGGAAGAGAGAAAAGATACCGGGTCGCAGGATTAACAACATAAAAATCATCTCTTCCCCCCTTTTTCCCCCCTCTTCGCCCCCCCATATTCGCCCCACCACTTTGTCTCAAACGTTCTTTTTTAATAACCCGCTTATTCCAATTTCTCTTCAACAATAAATGTCCACGCCTCATCCGCCGTTTCAAAGTAGTGGTGCTTCCCTTGATATGTGACCCACAGTCTTGCCGGCTGCAGCATTCCAAATTTAATCTTCTTTTTATGAAGCACTGCCTTGGCCCGATTAAAGCTCGCCCTCCTTCTCGCCACCTCCGCACTCCAGTCTTGATATACGCGGATCACCGCGTTCTCCCACCTACTGCTCCGAGTTTTCTTTGCCCATCTGAGGACCATCTCTCTGTCCTTAAAACGGAGGAATCTCACCACTATGGCTCTGGGAATTTCTCCTGCTCTCTGTCCTCGCGCCATCACTCGGTATGCTCCCTCCACCTCCAACGGACCCGTCGGGGCCTCCGCTCCCATTAACGAGTGCAGCATCGTGCTCACATATGCCCCGACGTCCGCCCCTTCTGCACCTTCAGGAAGACCAAGAATCCTTAAATTCTTCCTCCTCGCATTATTCTCCAGCACCTCCAGCCTTTCCACACATCGTTTATGGTGTGCCTCGTGCATCTCCATCTTCACCACCAGGCCCTGTATATCGTCCTCGTTCTCGGCAGCCTTTGCCTTCACGACCCGAAGCTCCCACTCCTGGGTCTTTTGCTCATCTTTTAGCCCTTCAATCGCCTGTAATATCGGGGCCAACAGCTCCTTCTTCATCTCCTTTTTAAGCCCTTCCACGCAGCGTTTCAAAAACTCGTGTTGTTCAGGGCCCCATATTAAACTGCCACCTTCCGACGCCATCTTGGTTTTTGCTTGCCTTCCTTGCCGCTGCTCTAAAGGATCCACTGTAATCCGGCCACTTTCCTCTCCTTTTTCCATCCGTATCCAGGGGGGATTCCCTTCTGGTTTACCGCACAGTGCTTTTAGCTGTTAAAATTGCCGTTGGGGCTCTTATTAAGAGCCCAAAAGTCCGTTCCACCGGGAGCTGCCGAAACGTGCGACTCAGCTGGTCATCGCCGCACCCGGAAGTCAAAGATTTCATTGCTGTCTAATGTTCTTAATTCATTCGCCCAAATTGTCTCCCCAAGAACAAACTAAGCATATAAGCACCAGTATTGCATGCAAGTGCATTACAATTCCAGGTCAAGTGTTCATGATCCAAAATTCTCTGGGCCGATTGTGTTTCGGGTTTCGGATAATTTTGGTTTTTAGACACCATGTAGGATTCGGCCTATTTATGTTCCAATAGCCAAAGTCTAGGAAGGCTGTAGCCTAAAGCAGGGTTTCCCTTTTGACTTCCCAAGAGTACTGAAGGAACCCCTGAGAAACATTTGTTATATTAAAGAAGTGAACCAAAAAAAGTATTATTGCACAATAGGTGCAAACATACAAAAACAATCTTGTGTTTCTTATATTTATACATTTAATATAAAATAGTTCTGTTATTCAACACGTACTTCCAAGTCTTAACATTTTTTGTATTTTTAATGGCAGCACCCACCCTCACATGCCCTTGCTCTCACCCTTGCCCCCCCCCTCGCCCTCCTCCAACCTCCGCTCGCCTTTGTCGCTGAAGTTACATCCCCGGCTCTGCCTTGGTTGGCGAGATTATAGTTGGGTCGTGCCGTGTTGACTCGGGTCATGGACTTCCTGTGCTTAAGATCAGGTGCAGTTGCAAGGCTTGTATTGGCCTTGGTCAGGGACCTCTGTGATAAAGGTTGATGAGGTTCAGAAGAAAGAGTAGTTTTAGGATTTACAGATGAAGGGTACTGGGCCTGTACAGACATATAACATCAGTGTTGTACCCCAGTGGAGTACAGTGATAAACCTGTACCCACAGTGCCATACCCCAGTGTTTTACACTGACAGACCTATATCCACAAGTACTCTACTAGAATGTTAAAATTACGCACCTCTATTCACTAGTACTATATCCTGATGTTATAATAACTGTTCTTTGATTACAGTATATTATTCTGTTACATCTGTAAGGGCAGCACGGTAGTACAGTGGGTAGCACTGTTGCTTCACAGTTCCAAGGTCCTGGTTCGATTCCTGGCTTGGGTCACTGTCTGCGGAGTCTGCACGTTCTTCCTGTGTCTGCGTGGGTTTCCTCCGGGTGCTCCGGTTTCCTCCCATTAGTCCCAAAGGACGTGCTGTTGGGTGAATTGGACATTCTGAATTTTCCCCCCATGTACCCGAACAGGCGCCGGAATGTGGCGACTGGGGGCTTTTCACAGTAACTTCATTGCAGTGTTAATGTAAGCCAACTTGTGACAATGAAGATTATTTTTTTTAAAGTATGAAAGTACAAGGACTATTGGGTAGAGAGTGAACCTTATTGAGTGACTTAGCTCCTGGGTGGCTTTGAGAAAATTGCCAGGGAATGACTGCTGTCTTATGCATTTCCATTCCAGCACCTGGTGTTTTTGGCTTGCTTTCAGAATGCCGGAGTAACCCTGTTTGGCTTGAGTAGAAAAGACTGCAGCATTAAGTGCTTTCGAGGCCATTGTCAACACATATGCAGACACCTAGCAGTGAGCCAGGAGCACACACCAGACTTCAAAATTTTCATCTTCAAGTGTCTCTTGAACTGAATGATCCTTCATAAATTCTTCTTTACATTCTCAGGATATCTTAATGTATTTGAGACAATTAGTTAACCAGTTGTTTGTTGGAAGAGATCTTAAGTGTGGAAAGTGGCAGAGGCAAAAAAAAAAATATTTATTAAAGTTTTTAATACAATTTTTCACCCTTACAAACAATAACCCCCCCCTCGTAACAAAATAACAAGAAATCGCACAGAGCAAGATATATACATGGCAAAATGATATGTTACATAGCTTTGTACACTGGCTCTCTCCCGCACGTGCCAGTTTCCCCAACCCTTCATGTTATCTCTTGCTCATCCATCCTCCCAGGCAATGCCCCCCCCCCCCCCCCCCCAGGACGCCCCCCCCCCCCTGCTGCTGACCGACCTTCCTCTAACGCTCCGCGGGATAGTCTAGGAACGGTTGCCACCGCCTGTAGAGCCCCTGCGCAGACCCTCTCAAGGCAAACTTAATCCTCGCCAGCTTTATGAACCCAGCTGGGGGGCTTCGCCTCCTTCCACATTAGCAAGATCCTTCGCCGGGCTACTAGGGACACAAAGGCCAGAATGCCGGCCTCTTTCGCCTCCTGCACTCCCGGCTCGTCCACTGCTCCAAATATTGCTAGCCCCCAGCTTGGCTTGACCCGGACTTTCACCACCTGAGATATTGCTCCCGCCACTCCTCTCCAGAACCCCTCCAGTGCCGGGCATGACCAAAACATATGGACATGGTTCGCCGGGCTACCTGAGCACCTTCCACATCTGTCCTCCACCCCAAAGAACCTACTCAGCCTCGCCCCCGTCAAGTGTGCTCTGTGAACCACCTTAAATTGTATCAGGCTGAGCCTGGCACACGAGGAGGAGGAATTAACCCTACCTAGGGCATCAGCCCACAGACCTTCCTCAATCTCCTCCCCCAGCTCCTCCTTCCATTTACCTTTCAGCTCCTCTACCAGCGCTTCCCCCTTTTCTTTCATCTCCTGGTGTATTGCCGACACCTTGCCCTCCCCAACCCATACACCCGAGATCACGCTGTCTTGAATTTCTTGTGCCGGCAGCAACGCTCCATTGCTTCTTAATCATGTGTCAGAATAAAAAAACATTTAAAAATTGATTTAAATCATTAAATAAAAATGTACAGACACTAATAGAATTTATTAAGTGAGAAAATTAGGGCACTTGTCATATAGGCAAGCTTTCTCCTTCTGATGGTGCGTACACGAGCTGCACTGTCCTAGATTCTACCGAATGCAACTGAGAGCCACAGGTAAAACATTAAATTATTGAAAGCTTTGAAATTCCAAAAAAAACAGTGCATCAGCTTAATATTTAATTCATTCACTGTCCGCTGGTGGCATTCCCATTGTCCCAATAGAACTGGTGTGTTGTAAGATTTTAAAGAGCATTTGATCATTGAGGTACATGCTTATTCTTTATAGTCAGCCACATATCCAAACTCCTTTTATAAAAAAAAAAGCTACACTGTAGAACATTTATTATCCTTGGTGAAGGTTAGTTTTGCACATCTACTATGGGAAAACAACCCTTCCTTTTTGTGGTTTACTCTTTTTATTTTGGTGCTCACTGTTAGTTTCTAATTTGTCAATTGCACACTTATCACCAACTTCATGTTTTAAAAATGTGAATCCTTTACCCTCTTAATTAACTTTGCTCCCATTAGTTTGTATCCAATGCTGATGCCTCCCTTAAATGTCGTATTACCGGAAGTTTTCTTTAATTCTTCAATGTATGTTAGGAAAAAATTCAGTTTTTCAAAATATGTTCCTCCAAATAAAATGGGTCCAATTCTGTCAGCAAGTTGCCCTAATTATTTGTTAGTGGTAGAGGTGAAGACAATTCTTTCCCTCTTTGAAATCCAATGTCAGCATGGTTAACAACTTTCAAATCAAGTATAGTGCAGACTGATTAATGCTCCCTCAACATTGCCAATCAGAGTAAAATAGTACCTCGGCCAAGTTAATGGTCTACCCATGTGTTTAGTTCCACTTAGTTTTGAAATTGAATGAAATCCACTTTATGTACAGTCAACTCCCATCATTCGCAGGGATTCTGTTCTTGTGAAATCTCAAGACAGTGAAATTGTGAATGGTGAGCTTGCGCGCATGCGCAAGAGCGTGCTTTCCCGTACCAGCCTCCCCGAACAGGTGCCAGAATGTGGCGACTAGGGGCTTTTCACAGTAACTTCATTGAAGCCTACTTGTGGCAATAAGTGATTATTATTATTATTTTCCTACATGGGAAAGACAATGGAAAGACTAGCTTTTAACCTTCTGCTAATTCTCGAACGTGTCGAATAAAATGAGAGTCATTGGTGCACTTGAAGTTTTTGGACGTACGCGATGCAGTCTGCCATTTCGTCAAGGCAGCCAAACTTTTTTGGGGTATTTTTGTGCTGCAGTGCAGAGTCCCAGAGCATCTCAACAGCCTGTGCAGCATCGGCGAGGAAAACAAAGGTGAGTGGGCAGGCATTGATCTGACTCTTCAGGGTCAGTCACCTCCTTGATTGAAGAACATACTGTATCTATGATGGCATCACCTGTCAGTTCCATTGTGCATCATATGCCATTGTCCACCTTGTCACAAATTTTGATGGTTTTTGCTGGAATTTCCATGTTGGCCTCCTGCAGCCAAGCAAAAAGTGCCTCATCATTGGGTTGGTTGGCCTCACTCACTCCTTTGTAAAGTCTGCTTTCCGCTTGATGCTACGGTTTTCCCTTTGTTATATCAACTCTCAGAATGAGGCTACTTTTAACTTTCTCAAGTTTAGCCAGACTCTCAGATTTTACATGTCCTTTCACAAGAAAATCCATGTTAAATGATTTTTTTTAAATCTCTTTTTTTTTTTAATTAGAGTACCCAATTAATTTTTTTTTTCCAATTAAGGCAATTTAGCGTGGCTAATCCACCTAGCTTGCACATCTTTTGGGTTGTGGGGATGAAACCCACGCAAACACAGGGAGAATGTGCAAACATCACACGGAGAGTGACCCAGAGCCAGGATCTAACCTGGGACCTCGGCGCTGTGAGGCTACCTTGCTGCCCTCATGTTAAATGATTGCTTGTCAAGTGGTCCATAATGTCATGTTTTCATATGTTCTAACTCCGTTCTTGTTGGTTGACACGTTCATATGACAAATTTATTCACGTTTGGCCAATCCAATTGCCAGTGTGGAATTTTGGTTCATCAAGGGGCATCATTCTGTGAGATGTGGTATTCTGTTGGCAGGAATGATCGATGATTTTGATGTAACTGGAATTTTGTGCCACCTGGGTTTGACTCATCCTGATTTCACTGTAGCAATCACGAGAGAGGAGAGATTTTGTCAGTGTGGCCTGTGTTCAAACATGGGCCCCAGAGATAAATAAAGTGGCTGCTTGATTCACCATAGCACCTAGTATCTGAAGTCATTATCATTTAAAAAAAAAAAAAAAAAAAATTTTTTTTCCAATTAAGGGTCAATTTGGCGTGGCCAATCCACCTAACCAGCACATCTTTTGGGTTGTGGGGGTAAAACCCACGCAGGCACTGGGAGAATGCGCGGACTCAACACGGACAGTGACCCAGAGCCGGGATTCGAACCCGGGTCCTCAGCGCCGTAGTCACAGTTCTAACCACTGCGCCACGTGCCGCTCTCCTGAGGCCTTCTAACTCCTTCTTGAGAACATACAATGTGTTGGCCTCAACTGATTCCTGTGGGACAAAATTGCACAGGCTTCCCACCCTTTTGGGTGAAAAAATTTCTCATCTCAGTCTTAAAAGTTTACCCTGTATCCTTAGGCTATGACCCCTGGTTCTGGACACCCCATCATTGGGAGCATCTTTCCTGTATGTAGTCTCACAATTTCACACACTCATCAATACAATACAGCTTACTGAAATTCCAGTGACAACACTGGAGGTTTTCCGATTCATTTCTGAATGTGGGAAAACAATTAAAAACAAAATTTTTGTCTATTGGTTTTCAGTTCCACAGTGTCTGAGGAGGAAGAATATGGAGATCCAGCCTGTTCAAAGTTCCAGCATGTGACAGCATGTCTGTGTGGCACAGTTTGTATTGTTTATTGTAGCATAAGATTGCCCCATCTTACTAAATATATTGGGTTACACATAACCATTGTTTAATATTGGCTGGATGTCAAAGGCTTGCATTTTCAATAAGCTTAAATAAGGGGAAAGATGAAATCTCTCCGTCCCATTATTAGTACATACTTTGTGACTTCGGAGTTTGATCCTTAAGCAAAATAGTTAGCTGTCTGGAAGAAATTATGTAGCAGAAAATTTTAGTTAATTTTTTTATTTACAATTTGTGATTAGATGCAGATTGAACACACATGATTTTCTGCCTTCTACTCTCCCACTCTTCACTGGGTGCTAATGTATCTATCTCCTGGCGGTCGGGACTAAGTTGCCTGCTGTGCCACCTAACTGAAGTCTAGGGTATCTGCATAGCTCATTATCTTTTCTCAATTGGAGAATAACATTTGATAGACCTTGTGTGTGCAGTGCTGCAAAGGAGTGGCAGTTATGCTACTGTTCTATAAAGCTCTGGTTGTACTGCATTCAGTTCTGGGCAATGCACCTTGTGAATATTTTGGCTTTGGATGGATTGCAGGGCAGGTTCATCAGAATGATACCTGGGCTAAAAAATTAAATAATAATAATAATTATTATTATTGTGCAAAATAGGCTTGTATGCTCTTGAGCAGTCATTTACAAACTTAGTCGTGACCCCGTGGGTGGGTCATGGAGGGAGTCGAGTGGGTCGTAGGGCCATGCGTTGCGGCGTTCACAATGTGGGAAGACGTGTCCAACGGCGCGACCAGTTTTCAGAATGCCAGCCGTCCTGCACAGCATGCCCCCTCAGCAGTGCACAGGCCTAGAGCTCAACGAGGCAGTCTGCTTCCTCCTGACGTCAGCGTGCTGACGCAGGAGCAGATTTAAAAAAAAAAAAAATCAATGAAGTCTTCTCTCCAGAAGCAGCAGCAGGGAGCAGGTCACGTGCCCCTTAAACTGACATCACGTGCTCTGGGCGCGAGAGCGATTCCTCCATTTTGTAGCTGCCAGCAGTGCTAGTGTCACGAGACTGTCGCTTTAAGAAATGTTTGGCTGCTCATATTACTGCAGTGATGTCAGATTGTGGATGGAGCTGGGCTGTCTGTCAGCTTTTTACTTTTGTTTTGGACTGTTTGCTGCAGGGTGTGTTTTAGTTTAATTTTCAGTGTTGGAGCTGAAGCCAGACAGAGCAGGTGTACTGTTGATCTCTGCCATGAAAAGACTATCTCTTGATCATTTGGTGAATTCAGAATTATAAATATTCTCAGTAGTGAATGTAAACTTTTGTGAGGGCCACGAAGAATCCAGCACGAGTTTTAAGGATATATATATATATATATATATATATATATATATATATATATATATATATATATATATATATATATATATATATATATATATATATATATATATATATATATATATATATATATATATATATATATATATATATATATATATATATATATATATATATATATATATATATATATATAGGCGAAGGGCACCAGGCGCGCCCGGAAATAGTGCGGCATAGCTCCTGGTTCGACTTGGATACGGGCGACGGCCCCTTTTATTTTCCCCAAACCAGGCTGGAATACATCCTGGTACCATCCTAGCACCTCAGTCAACCCTCCTGAACCTGTTTGGAGGATGTGCTGCCACTCCAGCCGCAAATGGCGCAACCAGTCCTGACCCAACAGGCTGGGCCCTTAGCCGCGCACCACAATAAGTGGGAAACGCCCCTCCTGGCATCCAGAAACCACAGGGGTCATCATAGTTCCTGCAATGTCCAATGGTTCCACCGTGTAGTTGGCCAACCTGGCCTGTGTGTTGGTTAATGTAAGGGTCTGTATACCCTGCTTGATGCGGTCGAATGTCCTCTCGGCGACCACGGCGACCGCTGCTCCAGTGTCCAACTCCATCTCAAGCGGGTGACCATTGACCCGTACTGTCACCTTAATGGGGCCACATGGGGAGCTGCCACACAATGCAGCTGCAGGCAGTCGTCCCCCGTCTCCACATCCTCGGGAGTAGTCGCCGCAGGTTCATCCAAATGGAAAGTACGGCCCCTGTGCTGGCCCCAGTTTCTGTCGGAACGACAGCGCCTCCGGCGCCCCCAGGACCGGAGTCTGTGATGGGGTCGGCGCCCACAAGTCCGACACGGACATGGCTCCTCGTGCATTGGTTCTGGAGAAGGCTCCCTTCGGGGAGGAACGTCTGACGGCCACTGGCGTCGATCCGGACGTCGCCTCGCCCAAGGTACCGCAGGGGTGCGGGGAGACGCTTTTGGACGGAAGGAGCTGAGCCCCAAGGCGTGCAACTCCATTCCCTGTAGCTCCTGCACTCCCTGTTCTGCACTCTCAGGACAATACTATTTTAATGGCCTGTTGAAAAGTCAATGTTGGCTCAGCTAACAACTTTCTCTGGGTGGCCGCATTGTTAATACTGCAAACCAAGCGGTCGCGTAACATTTCTAACAAGGTCTCACCATAGTCACAGTACTCCGCAATCCTGCGTAGCATGGATAGAAACTCTGCAAGGGATTCTCCTGGGGTCCTCTCAGCGGTATTAAATCGGTAACGCTGGACTATAGTGGACGGGTTGGGTTAAACTGTTGCCATACTAAGTTCACAAGTTGATCAAACGCCTTGGTGTGTGGCGCAGCTGGGTACGCAAGGCTCCTAATCACCCCAAACATATGCGGGCCGCAGGTGGTGAGCAAAATGACCACCTGGCGCTCGTTTTCGGTGATGTTGTTTGCCCGGAAATAGTAACGCATCCGTTGTGTGTACTGGTTCCAACTTTCCAGCGCAGCATCAAAAACATCCAAACGTCCATACAGAGGCATGGTGTAATAGAAAAACAACTTCCAACCTGTATCCTACAAAAACCCAGGGCAGTGGTTTCAGCAGCGTAGACAGCTATGCACTTTAACCCTCGTCACGAAGAATCCAGCACAAATTGAAAGGTAGAAAGAAATAACATTTCTTTACAATAACGTATATTTACACCAGCAGCAGCAACTCCTTTGCTGCTCACTCCTCTCTTGCTGCTCACTCCTCTCTAGTTGGTTCCAAACTGGCCAGCTTTATTTATGCAGGGAATCTGCTAATGATTTCTCCGCCCCCTTCATTGGGGAAGTCATACTCCCAAAGGATTGTGGAATTGCTATTAGTCCCCAGCCAGTGGTAAGCAGGCAGGTTATTACAGACACCCAGGTCTTGTTGCACATTGCCCTCTCTCAATCTGTAACCATCCAGATAATCTGCCTTCATGTTCTTGCTACCAAAGTGGATAACCTGAACTGTGTGTTGCTAAGTGTTATCACAATGAGCAGCATTATCACATCAGCGGTAGTGTAAGGGAAGACCAGCAGCATTATCACATCAGTGGTAGTGAAAGGGAAGACCAGCAGCATTATCAAATCAGTGGTAGTGAAAGGGAAGACCAATCAATGGAAATTAAGCCATAAAAACTCTTGTTGTTACACTTGCATCTCAGCTGCTTATTATGCATACAAGCTCTGCTAGGGATGCTCAGCTTTGATAAACTCATGGAGCACTATTACTAACCTGCATCATGCAGGGACCCTGTGGAGCTGTCACACTTGGAACTGTCAGTAAAAGCTTTTTTATGTTTGCCTATTCTGGCTTGGATATTGATGTGTGCAGGTTTTTTTTTGTATACATGGGCATACATTTCTGTATCCCTCCTGGTGTGGGGCAAACGGTCGGAGGGGGAGGGGGGAGGTGCCTGATACGACATGCGTTCATTATCATGCAGTACAGTATTGCTGATCCAGAGCACAAAGGGTGCTGCATGCAGCTGGGTTTGCCACTGTTGGTTGGAGCAGAAGCCAGTACGACAATTTTAATCACAGCAAGCGAGGGGGGGGAGGGGGGGGGGGAGCGGAGCGGAGCACAAATGTCAAGCAAGGGAGAGGGTGTCGTGGAGCTGATGTAAAATATGCTAAAATGAATCCGACGTCTAGATTTCATCTGCTGATGCATCGACAGGCATTGCTAGGGTGATGGAGAGTGCCTTATGTGCTATCAGCATATTTATGCTCTAATTGCATTGTGCTAATTGTCTTTTTCAGTAAGTACACCAGGTAATAGTGAGAGTTACACAATATCACTGCGTTTTTATTGTATGATTGACATCTCCCAGGAGACACACTTCCTCCTCCCAGGAATAAAACATGTAGTAAGAGCAGGATTCTTTCTTCCCGCCTGCAAGCCTTTCTATTGATTAATTATAGTGGTGTTGGAGAGAATCTCCAAGGAAACTAATCTACTCCCGTACAGTACTATAGTCAAGGCTTTGACTATCTACACCGCGTATGACATTCGTTTGAACACGAAGGGTAAAAAGGTATTTTGAAAGAAAGGATGTACAGCAGTGTATGTCGATGAAATATAGAGAGCAGGGATAACCTGAACTTTTGTGAAAAGCAGATATTAAAAATTGTTCAATTTGTTGATGTTTCAAATAAAACAAATAGGACTCCAGAGAATATAATTTTTGCAGTAGAATTCATGTTAATCAGCGACTATTTTTTTACTCAACTGTACCCACTGTACGGTACATCGTTGCTTAGCATGGACAGTGAATTTCTCCAATGTCAATATCGTTCTGCAACTTAGCCCCCAAGTGGTACTGAAAAATGTCCAAATTAATTTTGGCTGTTTTCCAAAAATTAAAACAATATTTGTTTCAGGGTCATAACGTTTTACAGCACAGAAAGAGGCTATTTGGCCCATTGTGTCTGTGCCAGCAATCAAACACCTATCTATTCTAATTCTATTTTTCAGCACTTGGTCTGCAGCCTTATATGCTATGGTGTTTCAAGTGCTCATCTAAATGCTTCTTAAATATTGTGAGGGTTCCCACCTCTACCACGCTTTCAGGCAATGAGTTCCAGATGCCCATTACCTCTGGGTGAAAAACATTTTCCTTCAAACTTCCTGCCACTTACCGCAAATCTATTCCTCCTAGTTATTGACCCCTCTACGAAGGGGAAAAGTTCCTTCCTATCTATGTCCCTCATAATTTTGTAAACCTCGAGCAGATCCCCCTTGGCCTTCTCTACTCTAATAATCACAACTCCAGCCTAACCAGGCTCTCTTCATAGCTGAAGTACTCCAGCCCAGGCAACATCCTGGTGAATCTACTCTGCACCCTTTCTAATGCAATCACATCATTCCTATAGTGTGGCAACCAGAATTACACACACTACTCTAGCTGTGGTCTAACCAGCATTTTTTACAGCTCCATCATAACCTCCCTGCTTTTGTATTTTGTGCCTCAGCTAATAAAGGCAAGTATTCTGTATGCCACCTTAAGCACTTTATTTACCTGTCCTGCTGCCTTCAGGGATATTTGGACATGCACCCCAAGATCCCTCTATTCCTCTTCCTCGTGTCCTACCATTCATTGAATGGTTACTCCTCCCAAAATGCATCATCTGTCACTTTTCAGTGTTAAATTCTATTTGCTACTGTCCTGCTCATCTGATCAATTTGTCTATACTGTCCTCTAATCTAAAACTTTCCTCCTCGTTATTTACCATACCACAAATTTTCATGCCACCTGCAAACGTACGGATTGTATCTCCTATTTTTTCTCCTATTTTCGTATCTGGATCATTAATGTACACTGCAGACAGCAAGGGACTCAGCGCCGATTCCTGCGGTACGCCACAGGACACAGCTTTCCAGTCACTAAAACAACCTTCAATCATCACCCTCTGCCTCCTGCCACTCAGCCAATTTTGTATCCACATTGCCCTGGATCCCATTGTTCTTGTACTTCCTAATTCCTTTACAGCAGGCTGTTGTGAGCTTATCTTCTGAAGAGACAAGGATGCAGATCCTGCAAAGATCTGTCACACAATTATATATCTCTACATGTGATTATACCAGGTCACCCAAATATCCTTTGGGTGCAATCTCTTTGGGGATGGGGAAGTAAAAAAAAATTGGCTTGTCCCTTTCAGAATATATTTTGTCATTGGGTAAACCCACTTCCTTCCATGTTCCAAAATCCAGAATTACCCATCTCGCACAGCTCCAACCTTTTATATGTGACTGCATCTGTCTAAAGTTTGTTCAGTCCTGTTCAAATCAAGCTAATCATAAAAATAAATCCAGCCCAATTTTCTGCCAATTTTTCCTATTCATCCATTCTGTCATGGAAATGCTGATGGTTCAGGGGTCACATCACCCTCTGGTATCTCAGCCAACTTACTATTTCTATTTCCAGAAAATGAGTACCAGCAGGCTATTTGATCATTATGGGTAACAAAGCTATCCCTGATCCTGTCCACAAATCGGCACTTCCTGCATGAATGACTGGATGGCAAGTAGTAGGACCCTTAAAATCAGAAAGAAAAATACATATAAAACCGGAATGAAAAATAAATGGCAGCAGTTATGTAGCCAGTGCAAAGAATTTTGTCTGCATAAATATTTTGTCCATGCTCACTTGCTGTCAACTCTTTTATGATTTCCTACATGCACATTTATGACACAAACTATATAAAATTTAACAACTGCAATTACACTTGCTGCCAATTGAGGTGTTAGTGTTGCCACTGGCAGAAGAGTCTAAATTACAGTGTGACAAATTCATAGAATCACAGAATCATAGAATTGTTACAGCACGGAAGGGGGCCATTTGGACCGTCGTGTCTGCACCGGGTGCTCTCCTCGTAGCTCTGTACATTTTTTCCTTTGGCTAACAATCCAATTCCCTCTTGAATGCATTGATTGAACCTGCCTTCACCACACTCTCAGGCAGTGCATTCCTGATCCTAGCCACTCAGTGTGAAAGTTTTTCTTCATGTGCTGTTGTTTCTTTTGCCAATTACCTTATATCTGTGCATTTGTGTTCTTGATCTTTTCAAGAGTGTTAACCGTTTCTTCCCATCTGCCCTGGCCAGACTCCTCATGATTTTGAATACCACTATCAAATCTCCTCTCGGCCTTCTTTTCTCTAAGGAAAACAGTCATAACTTCTCCAATCTATTTTTGTATCTGAAGTTTCTCAACCCTGGAACCATTCTTGTGAATATTTTCTGCACTCTATCCAATGCCTTCACATCCTTCCACAGTGTGTTGCCAGAACGGGACACAATACTTCAGCTGAGGCCGAGCCAGTGCTCTATACAAGTTCAACATAACTTCTTTGTTTTTCTCCTCTTTGTTTTTAAAGCCTAGGATGCTGTATACTTTATTAACCCTCTCTCAACCTGTCGTGCGGCTAATGACTAATATATGCCCAGGTGTCCTTGCTCCTGCACCTCTTTAGAATTGTTCCCTTTAATTTGTACAATTTTTCTGCATTCCTCCAAACAAAATAAATCATTTTATACTTCTGCATTAAATTTCATCTGCCACTAATAAAACTATTCCACCAACCTGTCGATGCCCTTTTGAAATTCTGCACCTCGGGCAGCACTGTGGCGCAGTGGTTAGCACTGTTGCCTCATGGCGCCGAGGTCCCAGGTTTACCCGGCTCTGGGTCACTGTCCTTGTGGAGTTTGCACATTCTCCTCGTGTTTGCTCCCACAACCCAAAGATGTGTAGGTAGATGGATTGACCACGCTAAATTGCCCCTTAATTGGAAAAAATGAATTGCTTACGCTAAATTTATTTAAAAAAAAAAAGTTCTGCACCTCTACTCCTTACAGTTAACAAGTTATTCCAAGTTTCATATCAGCTGCAAAGTTTGAAATTGTGCATTGTTTACCAAGGCCCAGGCCATTAATATATTAGGCAGAGCAAGGGTCCTTACAACAACCCCTGTGAAACTCCACCTTCCAGCCAGGAAACCATCCATTAACCATGACTCCTGTCACTTGCCCACAGTTGTTTTTTTTCCTCATTTAACTTTCATTTGCCCCACTTATAATAATATACAACTTTACCTTTCTTCCTGCCAAAATGGACCCGTTTTTCCCAATTTATACCCCATATGCTAATTCTTTGCCTGCTTAATTTATCTAAATCCCTTTGTAGACTCGTATGTACCCTTCCGGCCATCGAAAGAGGGAGCGAGTCCCATCTTAGTAGGTCCCTCTTCACCACCTCCACCAGGCTGAACTGTTTCCATTTGTGGAGCCTCTTCCAGGTGTGGGGCACTTGGATCCCCAGATATTTGAACTTGGTCTGGGTTACTTTAAACGGTCGTTCCTCCAGCTCCACTACTCCATTCCGGGGTTTACCGGAAAGATTTAGCCCTTTCCCAGGTTGAATTTGGAAGCTGAGAAGGTGCTGAACTCCCGAAGGAGTCTGATTATCTTTCCCATGCTGGCTAGGGGGTTCGACATGTAGAGGTGCAGTCAAACGCAAAGAGTGAGACACTATGCTCTCTGCCCCTCTCCGAATGCCTATCCATCAATCCGCTGATCTAAGGGCGATAGCCAGCAGCTCGATTGCCAGCGCGCACAGGAGTGGGGATAGCGGGCACCCCTGCCTTGTTCCCGTGTTCAGCCTGAAGAATTCGGAGCTGGTAGTGTTCGTCCATACACTCTTGCCATAGGAGCGCTCAACAGGAGTTTCACCCACATGTTGTACAGTGCTCTGAACCCAAACCATTCAAGCACCTCCATGAGGTACCTCCATCCTACTCAATCGAACACTTTCTCAGCATCCAAGGAGATGATCGCCTTTGGTGTCCACTCCCCGGATGGAGGTCATTATTATGTTCAGCAGGCACTTGATGTCTGCCCTTATCAAACCCGGTCTGATTTTCTGGGGTCACCTCTGGCTGGCAACTCGCTAGTACTTTTGCATCAGTATTTAAGAGAGAAATGGGTTTGTATGATCCACACACTGTCAGGTCTTTGTTCTTTTTGGTGATCAATCAGATCGAGGCCCTGGGCCAGCGAGGGCAGCAGGGCCCCCTTCGACAGTGAGTCGTTGAACATCTCCCGCAGGTGCAGGGCCAGCGCTGCTGAGAATTATTTGTAAAAGTCTACCGGAAACCCATCTGGTCCTGCCGTTTTCCCTGACTGTATGAAGTTAATGAACTCCATCATTTCGCCCTGCCCTAGCAGTGTTTCCAGCCGTTGCTTCCTGTCCTCCGCACCATCGATATTTCCAGTCTGTCAAGGAACTGTTCCATCTACAAGTCCCCCTCTGGGGGCTTGGAGGTGTATAGATCCTTGGTGAAAGTTCGTAAAGGCCTTGTTGACCTTTTTTGGGTCCGCTACCATCCTGCCGTTTCTGTGCCACATTCTCTTTCGCGGCCACCTGTTTTCTCAACTGGTGAGCTAGTATGCGCTTGTCTTGTCTCCATGTTGGTAAAAGGCAGAGCTGGTGGACTGCCTTCCATGTGGAGAGAAGGTCAAATTACACATGCAGCTTTTTCCTTTCCTCCAGCAGTTCCACAGTTAGGGCCATGGAGTCCTGCCGATCCACCTCCAGTATGGAGTCGATGAGTCGCTGCTCGGCTGCCTGACCTTTCTTTCCTGTCCCTAAAGGCTGTACAGGCTATAATTTTGCCTCTGACCACCAGTCTGCACGTTCTTCCCGTGTTTGCGTGGGTTTCCTCCGGATGCTCCGGTTTCCTCCCACAAATCCCGAAAGATGTGCTTTTAGGTAATTTGGACATTCTGAATTCTCCCTCAGTGGACCCGAATAGATGCCGGAGTGTGGTGACTAGGGGTTTTTCACAGTAACTTCATTGCAATGTTAATGTAAGCCTACTTGTGACAATAATAAAGATTATTATTCAGTACCTGCCCATTCTGGTTGCAGGATACATAATCGTCGATGGCGTGGGATATTTTAGTGTTGAATTCCTTATCAGTGAGGAGAGCTGCATCCAGCCTTCGTGGGGGGAGGGGGTTTTGGACCCGTCCCTTCTCCAACCATACGTCTATGTAGTGTGGCACGTGGTCGGCGATTACAGTGGCGAAGTCCGGAATTTCGGCCAGTGTTTTCTTGTACTTGATTAGTATGGCCACATCCTTGTCTTAATGTCGGAACATGAGTGAAACATTTATCCCACCCAGCCCTTCCTTAGCTGCTGTCGACCCCTCTCTCTTAGGTGTGTTTTCTGTAGGAAGGCTATGTCCACCCTCAGACTCTTAAGATGGGTGAGTACTCTGAATCTCTTCACTGGCCCGTTGAGGGCCCTCACCTTCCATGTTGCTATCCGGACTTTCTGTGTGGGCCCAGCCCTGCGCGATCAGGCCTGCCATCGCTCACAGGCCGTTCAAAATGGCCACCAACTGCTTTCTCTTTTTCACCATCTCCACATGTCTGATGCAACCAGCGCTCTCCCTTCTCCCTCCGCTCTGTTTCTCCCCCTGTACCTCACTGTCCTTGTGCTCCCCTCTCCTAGTCCCCTCCTCCCCCTTGGCTTTACCCCCTTCTCTGCAACCCCCCCTCTTTTTGCCCTTTGTTTTCCCTGAATTTCAGTCTTTCCCTTCCCTTCTGCCAGGCGATTCCTTCCTACTGGGTGGTGTGCCGTGAGAATCTCCTTTCCTGTACTCCCGTATTCCAGCTAGTGTAGCAGCTCCTCTGTTTAACCCCCGTCTGCCTCTCTCGCTCTCTCTCTCTTCTCTTTTTCCCCCCCCCCCCAACCTCGCCAGCGCTTTCTCCACATCTTTGCCTGTGTCCGTCACTGCCTCCCTTGCCCTTCGCAGCCTGCGTTCTGGCCATTGTGTTCTATCCCTGTTTGCCCAGACCATTATTTTGGATAAACTTGTTGGCTTCCTCTGGGGCATTGAAGTAGTATTCCTTTTCCTGGCACAGAACCCATAGCTTGGCAGGTAGAGCAAGTCAAACCGCACCATACATTTGTACAGGGCGGATTTGGCACTGTTGAAGTCAGCCCGGCGCTGGGCCAGATTATCATAGATTATCATAGAATTTACAGTGCAGAAGGAGGGCAATTTTGGACACGAATCTGCCCCAATATCTTGGTACAAGTGGATGGAATGTCCTTCCCACTTGCACCCTCTCGCGCCTTCCGCCACCTCAGCATCCGCTCTTTGTCCTGGTACTTGTGGAGCAGCACAATTATTGCCCTGGGTGGCTCCAAAGCGACCTGTGGGCGTGGTCTACCTTCAGGGGTTTGGCCAAACCTCCCTCGCCGACCGGTTTCCCGAGCATCGCCGCTATATACTCCGTGGGGTTCCTCACACAATTCTTCGACGCGATCTGTTCTCCTGGTCTTCAGCTTTTTCTCTTGGTCCCTCTGTGTTCTGATCAGGCTCGCCACCTCGACTTCAAGTGCCGCGATCCGGTCCCCTTGGTCCATGGCGGCCTTCTCGCAGTCTCTTGCCATTGCTTCCTGGGCCTCAAACCTCCACTCCATCTTGGCCATTGCTTCCCTCATGGTGGTCGTCGCAGCTTCCACTCCTGTCTCAACAGCTGCCAGTGGGTCTCTTTTCAGCTCCACCCTGTGTCTTTGGCATTCAGAGGTGATGAAGCCCCTAATCTTGTCCATCAGCGCCTAGGTCTGTGCTGGGAGCTCTGTGGGGTTGGCCCTTCCATGTTCTCTGCCACCTAGTGTGGCTGCTGCCTCCAAAGCTGAGATTTCCCTCCCCTCGTCTTTGATGGCTTGTTGACTGAACAACTGACTTTTTCCCATTATTTTCTTCTCGTTGCGGTTAATGGGGTTAGCCTGGGGGGTTGTAGATATTTTTGGTGCCCGTTTGCTGCAGTTAAAAGGTCGTAACCGAGGATTTCATGCGAGAACCACCTTTCGTGCGACAGCTCATGGCTGCCACCGGAAGTTGACTTTACCTTGTACTTATAGATTGTAAATAGTTTGGGCTGCAACACTGATCCCTGTGGTTCTCCACAAGTTACAGTTTGCCAACCTGAAAATGACCCACTTCCTATTATTCTAATCAATTCTCCGTCCATTATAATATGTTACCTCCTACAACATATGCTCTTGTCGCAACCTTTGATGTGATACCTTATCACATGTCTTTTAGAAGTACTACAGTTTCCCTTTATCAACTTTACTTGTTACTCACTCAAGGAGCACTAATAAATTAGGCAAACATGATTTCCCTTTCACAAGATCCAGGTTGCCTTTGCCTGATTGCCATACTTTAACCTTAATGCATTTTTTTAATGACCGATGTTAGGCTTGCTGGTCTGTAGATTCCTGCTTGAGCTTTCCCTCCTTTCTTGAACAGCGGAGTTTAATTTGTTTTCCAATATGTTGGGATCTTTCTAGAATCTAGGGAAATTTTGGAAAATTACAATCAATTCATCTAATATCTCTGTAGCCACTCCCTGCCAATGATGAGTCCAGCAGAACCTAGGGACTTGTAGCTTTTAGTTCTGATATTCTTCTCCGTACCCTTTCCCTGCCGATTGTAATTGTTTTAAATTGCCCTCTCCATTTCACCTCTTGATTTACAAATGTTTGATGTTATTTGTTTCTCCTACAGTGAAGGCAGACACAAAATACCTGTTCAACGCTCCTCCTGTTTCCTTATTGCTCATTATTAATTCCCTAGTCTCTCTGTCTGGAGGACCCACGCTCACTTAAATTATTCTTTCATTTTTAAATGTTTGTAGAAAGTCTTACTATCTGGTTTTATATTTCTAGCTAGTTTTCTCTTGTACTGTAATTTCTCCCTCTTTATTAGTTTTTAAGTAATTCTTTGGACAGAATTTAAAAACCAACTATCTTGGGAATGGAGTTCTACTTTAATTGATAGAGGGGTCCGTCCACATGCCCAATGAAAAGGAGTATTAGCTGGAATCTAATCATAGGACCCAGAAATCTGGGAGTTGGTCACAGACTAGAATTTAATGGACAAGTCCAAATATCTGGGAGTAAATTACAGGCTGAAATCTAATTTCTGGGATTGGGTGATTTATATATTGAATAACAAATAGCCGGAAGTGTGTTGGAGGCTGGAATCTAATCAATAGATTTGGTGGTTTATATATAGGATTACAAATACGAGGGAAGAGTTCCAGAGATGCTCTCTCATATTTGGTCCAATTAGCAATTACTTGTGCCTTGACGGTGAATGTTGGCAATCTAATTGGTAATGGGGTGGGTATTATGACCAAGCTCGGCCCAGGTCTTATCACCTAAACCCATGCCTTTCCAGTTGGGATTGATATGCAGTGATCGGGTGCAGGAATCCAGGATGTTGTGCATTTCTTCAGCAGTATTTGTGTTGAGTTGCCTGATATGATAGAAGATCAAGTAGGAATATTTAATTTGCTGAAGACAATAAGCTCTGTGATCCAGTATAAGTAAATTATCATTTCACGTGATCTGGACCAAATAAACAGTCAGGTAGCAGAATATGTAAATTTATAAATGGAAGGATGTACTTACTAAAAAGAGGAAGATTGATAGACTATTCATTTGCAAAGGATGGAAAAAGATTTTTGAAATTATGATTAATCAATCTCTGGATTGATTGTCACTGAAGTGGTTTTCAGTAAAATTAATTGTGCACTGGGATGTGTCCTGGAGGTATCAGACTGCTAAGTTGCAACAAATAATTATTTATTTGTTAAGAGCAATGTCTGTGTCATACTTGGAATATTGTCCACAGTCCTGAGCACACATCCTCATATAAACATTGTTGTGTTAGTGAGGGTTTACTAGAGAGTTTAGAAAGTACCATGGGAATTATGGCACTCGTTATGAAACCAGAGTCAAAAACCTGCTTCAGAATATTCTTAAACTGGTTTTATATTGATGTCAGTGGCGTGTGCTCATGGCCCAGTTTCTGAAGTGCAGTTTACATGCAGCCAAATTAACCACATGGTAAAATCCAGGAAAGACCCCATTTATAACCAGTGTTAGCAAATCTGTCAAGCTGTTGCCAGGTGCATGGCACCCAGACTTGGGAATTGATGTAGATACTCCACTGATTCCAATATAAAATCACTGCACTTTGAGGTTACCCAGCAGAAACAACACCTAGGCCATTTGGCTGTACTTTGAGGCTACACTTCACATAGTGTAAAACCTTTGCTTTGAAATTCTCTATTGGGTACAGTTCCTGTATTTTTCAGTTCTGTGATTTAGAGCTAGAGTTCATTTCATCTAGAGTCTGGGAGATCGGTGTCTGTGAACAACTCCAGTTAACACTACAACATCCTACTCCTTATCCCAGCAACATAATTTTTAGTCTAAAATTATAATTTTGAGTCTAAAATTATTCTTGTAGATATAAGATTGAGCTGCTAGGAAAGAGAAATTGGATGTGGCAGTGTAAGCACGGGGGCTGGTCGAGCGGAATTCAAACTCCACAAGCAGCAGTGTAGAAGCAGATATATTGTATACACCATTTGGTTGTGAGGCTCCCATTTCCAAGGGTCCAGAGGACTGGAAAATGGCTAATGTAACACCCCTGTTTAAGAAGTGAGGGAGGCAGAAGACAGGAAATGATAGGCCGGTTAGCCTGACTTCGGTTGTTGGTAAGATTTTAGAGTCCATTATTAAGGATAAGATTGCAAAGTACTTGGAAGTGCAGGGTAAAATGAGGCTTTGTCAAAGGAGGTCATCCCTGACAAACCTGTTAGAATTCTTTGAGGAGGTAATGAGGAAGTTAGATGAATGAGAGCCAATGGATGTGATCTATTTGGAATTCCAGAAGGCCTTTGGCAAGGTGCAGTACAAGAGGCTGTTAAATAAGATAAGAGCCCATGGTGTTAGGGGCAAGGTACTTTCATGGATAGAAGATTGGCTGACTGGCAGAAGGCACAGAGTGGGACTAAAAGGGTCTTTTTCAGGATGGCAGCCAGTGACTAGTGCTGTTCCGCAGGGGTCAGTTTTGGGATACAACTATTCACGATATACATTAATAATCTGGAAGAAGGAACGGATGGCATTGTTGGTAAGTTTGCAGATGTTACAAAGATGTGTAGAGGGATAGTTAGTGTTGAGTAAGCAGGGAGGCCTCAGAAGGACATGGACAGGCTAGGAGAGTAGGCAAAGAAATGGCAAATGGCATACACTGTGGAAAAGTGTGAGGTTATGCACTTTGGGAGGAAGAATAGAGGCATAGACTATTTTCTAAATCGGGAAAGGCTTTGGGAGTCTGAAGCACAAAGGGACTTAGGAGTATTCATTCAAAATTCTCTGAAGGTTATCCTACAGGTTCAGATGGCAGTTAGGAAGAAAAATGCAATGTTAGCATTCATGTCAAGAGGGCTAAAATACAAGAGCAGGGATGTACTGCTGAAGCTGTATAAGGCTCTGGTCAGACCGCATTTGGAATATTGTGAGCAGTTTTGTGCCCTGTATCTGTTTGGTCCCTTGTACTTTATGATGAACTCACCAAACACTTTGATCTGTCCAAACCAAGGTCCTTTTATTGTGTGTCATGCGGTAGGATGACAATCTGATACAGAGCACGTTATCATGGAGTCTTGCTACTCCTCTGGAATTTACACCTTCTGCTGATTGACCTGTTACATTTACGTCTTATTACCCTCTAGCTCATGTTCTCTAGATGGCCGGATGAGCCTCCCTTTATATACAGGCCCCAGATCACATGACCTTGGTCTTGAGACCGCATGGTGTGTCTGTACTACCACCTGCTGGTTGGAGGTCTTACACCATTCAACTATGATATGGCCCATAGGCATATCACCACAGTATCAAAGGAAGGATATGCTGGCCTTGGAGAAGGTCCAGAGGAGGTACACGAGAATAATCCCGGGAATGAATGGCTTATCATGCAAGGAGCGGTTGAGGACTCTGGTTCTGTACTCGATGGAGTTTAGAAGGATGAGGGGGGATCTCATTGAAATGTGCAGCATACAGCCTAGAAAGAGTGGACATGGAGAAGATATTCCCATGAGTAGGAGAGACGAGAACCCGAAGGCACAGTCTCAGACTGAAGGGATGATCCTTTAAAACAGATGTGGAGGAATTTCTTCAGCCAGAGGATGGTGAATCTGTGGAACTCCTTGCCACAGAAGGCTGTGGAGGCCAAATCACTGAGTGTCTTTAAGACAGAGATAGACAGGTTCTTGATTAATAAGGGGATCAGGGGTTACGGGAGAAGGCAGGAGAATGGAGATGCGAAACATATCAGCAGATAAGGCAGAGCAGACACTGATGGGCCGAATGGCCTAATTCTGTTCCTGTATCATGGTTTTGTGGTATCGCTCACATTTACTGTTTAGCTGTGGTTGTTAAGCTCTAGTGAGCATGCAGCACATTGCCATTGTTTGCTGACCTACTGTTCTTATGCTCTACTGCACTAATGTGAGCATTGTTAATGCTGTTCACTGCCTGCTTTTGTTCTGCGCACAGTTCCCAGACTTCACAATCTTACAGACGAGACTGAGTAGAATTCAACAATGTCTAGTGTTTAACCATTTCACCTACAGTCTAGGCAGAATTAATTTCTCTGTGGGGCAAGTTGTTAATTGTAGCAATTGTATTTAGGTGCTGGCAATCAACTGGGGATTCACTTGTGCTCATATGTTTCTCCAGCGCAAAGTTTAGTGCTTGTACCATTTGTTTTTTGTACAACTGTGTTGTAAACTGTTTTATTATTCAGAGTATCCTACCCCCACTCCCTGTACATTGGTACTGAGGGGAGGGCACCCTGTTTCTCCAACACAAAATTAGTGTTTGTACGTTTGGCCTTGTCTATATTTTTTACTGTTTTAATAAAAAGACTTCTAGGAGCAGATGGAACCAGTGGTTTTCGATTTGGAGGTGTATGTTTGTAATGCGTGTCCCTGTAAATGCAAGCTATAAAATATGTAAAGGCTCCAGTTCTATCCCTCACTATCTGGTTTAGAACACAGAATACCGGGTGCGATTCTCCGCTCCTGCGCTGGTTGGGAGAATAGCCTGGGTCGCCAAATTTTCCCATGACGCCGGTCCGATGCCCTCCCGCAATTCACGGAAGCGGCCAGATCAGCACAATCACGTTTTGCGTGGGGCGGTCCAGTGAATAGCCCGAGACAGTCAAAATGGCGATTCACTGGTACCCCCACGATTCTCAGTGCCGGATGGGCCGAGCGGCCTGCCCAAAATGGCGCGTTCCCCCTGGCGCCGTCCACACCTGGTCGCTGCCGGCGGGAACAGCGCGGGATCGCTGGGGGGGGGGTGGCGCGGCCTGCCGGGGGGGGGGGGGGGGGGGCGGCCTGCCGGGGGGGCCTCAAATGGGGATCCTGCACCGGGGGGGGCCTCAAATGGGGTCTGGCCCGCGATCGGTGCCCACCGATCGTCGGGCCGGCCTCTCTGAAGGAGGACCTCCTTTCTTCCGCAGCCCCGCAAGATCCGTCAGACATCTTCTTGCGGGGCGGACTCGGAGAGGATGGCAACCACGCATGCGCCAGTTATGCGGCGCTGGCCGCGTCATGTATGCGGTGCCACCTTTACGCGGCGCCAAGGCCTGGCGCGTGTAAATGACGCGGCGCCGCTCCTAGCTCATTATCGGGCCCTGAATCGGTTGGGATAGGGGCCGTTTCGCGCCGTCGTGAACCTCGATGGCGTTCTCGACGGCGCGAACACTGCCTCCATTTCTGAGAATCCCGCCCACCATCTTTATTAAGCAATTCCTTTTCCTTCACTTTTCTGCAGTCTCTGACTGAGGTAAAGTATCATAAGACCATAAGAAATAGGAGCAGAGGGCAGCACGGTGGCCTAGTGGTTAGCACTGCTGTCTACGGCGCTGAGGACCCCGGGTTCCATCCTGGCCCCGGGTCACTATCTGTGTGGAGTTTGCACATTCTCCCCGTGTCTGTGTGGGTTTCACCCCCACAACCCAAAGATGTGCAGAGTAGGTGGATTGACCACATTAAATTGCCCCTTAATTGGAAAAAAAATAATTGGGTACACTAAATGTACTTTAAAAAAAAAGAAATAGGAGCAGGAGTAGCTCATAAGTTTCCTTGAGCCTGTTCCACCATTAAATGCAATCATTGCTCGACTTTCTTGTCTCTTCCCAAATCCTTTGAGACCAAAAATATGTCGATCTCAGCCCTTAATATATTCCAACAATGGAGTATCCACAACTCTCTGGGATGGAGAATTCCAAAGACCTTCTGAGTGATGAAATTTATCCCATCTCAGTTCTAAATGTTTGATCTCTTATCTTGAGACTGTGCCTGCATGTTCTAGATTCCCCAGCTGGGGAAAACACCTCTGTTTCTGCCCTGACAAGTCCCTTCTGAATCTTCTATGTTCCGATGTGGTCACTTTTCACACTTCTAAATTCCAGAGAGTAGAGGCCCAATTTACTCTCCCTCTCCCAGGAACCAATCAAAGGCAGTGCCAGGCTTCTGTCTCAATCTCCCATTCTTCATGTGTGAGCTAAGTCTGAGTATTGGCAGTTCACACATTCTTCCTAGCAGGGATTCATGGATTGCAATCAAGAGGAAGAACCCTAGCTGATAATTTTTTTCTTCCTAAACTTGAGAGGCTGATGCCAGTTGCGTGCTAGTTGATACTCTGACTGAAACCAGTTCACTCTATACTGAAGGTGAATCAAAGCTGAGACCATCAGATTAATACCACTGAAACATAATGATCCCTAAACAATTTTATTACTTTGTGTTTAGCCTTCACTACTCGGTACTCTCAGGCTCGCCTGTTGTGCTGATTTGTGCTTCTAATTCATACAGTGCAGTCTTATATTTGCCAACAGAGATGTCATATTTAGTTGCTTATGTGACTGTGTGGTGCACTCCCCGCCCCCTTCCATCTTCTCTCTTCCCCCCCCCCCCCCCCCTCCCCCAATCAAGTTTTTGTTTTCTCTTCCTCCAAAGAAGCTATTTTGTGTTGACAGATTTTTCACTGCTGCATCCCAGATATTCTACTTAAGCTGCAGCCACCAGAAGAGTGTGCACAGACTTAAATACATGGCAATGGGGAGTAAAATAATCTTTGGTTAAAAATGAATTTGATCAGTTGGTGGCATCTTGTGCCCGTGGCACTTTCTATGCATTTAATATTAGAAACCTGGATACTCGGTAGAAAATTGGGCTTGTACTCTATGGAATTTAGAAGAATGAGAGGTTTTCACCTTGAAACATACAAGATTCAGAAAGGGCTTGTCAGGGTAAAATGTCATGAGTCCATTATAAAGGATATAATAGCAGAGCATTTAGAAATGCATAATATAATCAAGCAGAGTCAGCATGGCTTCTTGCAGGGGAAATCATGCCTGACAAATTTATCAGAATTGTTAGAAATGGTAACGAGCAGGATTAATGATGGGGAACCAGTAGATGTAATATACTTGGATTTCCAAAAAGCATTCAATAAGGTACCACACAAAAGGCTAGAGCCCATGCTGTTGGGGTAGTGTATTAGCATGGATAGAGGATTGGCTAAGAGAGTTTGAATAAGAGGGCGATTTTCAGGATGGCAACCTGTAACTAGTGGAGTGCCATAAGGTTCCGTACTGGGGCCACAATTATTTCCAATATTAATGACTTGGACAAAGGAAGTGAATACATTATTGCCAAGTTTGCGAATTACACAAAAATAGGTGGGAAGGCACAGAGTCTACAGAACAATATAGACAGGTTAGGTGAGTGGTCAAAAACTTGGCAGATGTAGGAAAATGTGAAGTTATGCACTTCGGTAAGAAGAATAAAGGAGCTGAATATTATTTAAATGGCAAAAGTTGGCAGAGAGTGCAGCACAGAGGGAAATAGGGGTCCTTGCACTTAAATCACAAAAAGCTAGCATGCAAGTTCAACAGGTAATTGAGAAAGCAAATGGAATGTTGGCCTTTATTTCGAAGGGAATGAAGTATAAAAATAGGGGATTTGGGAGGGAGACAGGACAGTCTCATCACTATCTGTTAATAGTATCAGTTATTCGAACATGGTGTGTTTAATAATGATAGGGTTAATCGAATTTCATAGTACCATGGATAGGGTACTGTCTGTGGATTCAATAATATCTTATACACAAGATCATTGTATGTGGTTATATATCACAAATGCTAAGGCACCACTTGTAGGTTTAAGAGTTCAGGTGACACAGCCGCACAGTGGTTAGCACTGCTGCCTCATAGCACCAGGGACTCTGGTTCGATTCCGGCTTTGGGCGACTGTAGAGTTTGCACTTTCTCCCTGTGTCTACGTGGGTTTCCTCCCACAGTCCAATGATGTGCAAGTTCTATGGATTGGTTATGCTAAATTGCCCCTTAGTTGCGGGGATAGGGCTGGGGTGAGGAGTGGGTCTAGGTAGAGAGCTCTTTCGGCAGTTCGATGCAGACTCTATAGGCCGAATAGCCTCCTTCTGCACTGTAGGGATTCTATGGTTCTATGTTAGAGGCTTAAAAGTAACATATATATTTGGGTATCGCCTGTGATTATTTAATGCTATCACAGACAATTGGGCCCTACCTGTGGTTATAATAGTGACACATTCATAATTATATCACAGATATCTGGGCTTTGCCCATGGGTTTAGTAGTAACACAGTATCAAGGAAATGATTTGAAAAGGAAATTGGATAGACGATGAGGGAAATAAACTTGCAGGGCCGAAGTGGGGGAATTACTGGATTGCTCCACAGAGAGCCAGCATGAATCCGATGGGCATTTCCTCTGTGGTGTAATACCTCTTGAGTCGCTGTCCTATTAATTATAATAGTATCATCGTTACTAGACAACTATCTGTGAGGTTGATAGTATCATAGGTAACTGGGCATCATCTATGGGTTTAATAGTGTCACAGTTGGTAGGGCACTATCTCTGATTGATTAAAATTGGTTACCAGGGAACCATTTGTGGGCATAATAGTAACACAGATATTAGGGCACCAGCTGAAATTGAATAATATTATCATAGATAATTGGGCACCATCTGTGGTTATAATCGTAACACAGTTACTAGGGTGCTGTCTATGTATCTGTGTATAATTGTATCTCAGATACTCTGTCTCTGTCTGGGTTTAATAGCAACAGAAGTTACTAGGGCACCTTCTGTGGGCTTAATTGAATCACATGTTACTAGGGCAACATCCATGGTTATAGTAGTATAACCATGGGGGCCGGTTTAGCTCCATTGGTTGGTTTGTGGTGCAGAGCGTGGCTAATAGTGCGAATTCAATTCTCGTACCGGCTGAGGTTCTTCAGGAAGGCCTCGCCTTCTCAGCCTTGCCCCTCGCCTGAGATGTTGTGATCCTCAGGTTAAATCACCACCAGTCAGCTCTCCCCCTCAAAAGGGAAAACAGCCTGTGGTCATCTGGGACTATGGCAACTTAAAGTAATATCACAGATATGAGGACAGTGCCTGTTATAGTATCACAGTTACTTGGGTGTCATCTGTGGTTAAAATAGTATCACAGATACTGAGGCATTATATGTCTGTTTAATTAAGCAATACAGTATTTAATTGTCTGGAGATTCTTTAAACTCATTCCTCCAATTAATTATAGGACAGACTGAAGCCATGTTTTTAAAAAATAAATTTAGAGTACCCAATTAATTTTTTCCAATTAAGCGGCAATTTAGCATGGCCAATCCACCTAATCTGCACATCTTTGGGTTTTGGGGGCGAAACCCACGCAAACACAGGGAGAATGTGACCTCGGTGCCTTGAGGCAGCAGTGCTATCCACTGCGCTATTGTGCTGCCTGAAGCCATGGTTTTTGATCCAAACTTCATTCCCTAGCTACTGACCCCACCCCTCTTCCTGGCAACTGTCTGAGATTGTTTGCAACCTTGGTCTCACATTTCCTTCTGAGATGAACTTCCAGCCTCATATTTGTGCCATTGCTAAAGACTGACTATTTCCACCTCCAATACATGCCTGGCTTTGCCCCTTTTGCAGCTCATCTGCTGCTGAAACCCTCATTCATGCCTTTGTTACCTTTAGACCTGATTATTCCAACATACTTGTGGCTGGTCTCATATTCTGCCCCCCATAAACTAAAGGTCTTCCAAACCTCTGCTGCCCATGTCTTAACTCGCAGCATGTCCCATTCCCCTATCACTCCATGCTCATTGGCCCACATTAGCTCCTGGTCAAACAATGTCTTGATTTTTTTTGTCTTTTTTTAAATATAAATTTAGAGGACCCAATTCATTTTTTCCAATTAAGGGGCAATTTAACGTGGCCAATCTACCTAACCTGCACATCTTTGGGTTGTGGGGGCGAAACCCACGCAAACACGGGGAGAATGTGCAAATTCCACACGGACAGTGACCCAGAGCCGGGATTGAACCTGGGTCTCGGCGCCATGAGGCAGCAATGCTAACCATTGTGCCACTGTGTTGCCCTACAAGTTCTTGGTTTTGAAATTCTTGTCCTGGTTTCCAAATCTCTGGATGGCCTTGCCTCTCCTTATCTCTGTAATGTCCTGCAGCCCCACAACCCACCGAAGAAATCCAGGCCTTTTGTCTATTCCCAATTATAATTGCTCCATCATTAGTGGCTGTGCCTTCAGTTGATTTAGCCCGAAGCTGTGGAATTTTCTCGCTGCACCTTTCCACCTCACTTTCCTCCCTTAAGACACTGTTCTTTGACCAAGCTTTTGTTTATCTGACCGAATAGCTGACTCTGGCTCAGTGTCATATTTTTGTTTGATAGTTCTCCCGTGAAGCACCTTGAGATGTTTCATTGTTTTTTAAAAATAAATTTAGAGTACCCAATTCTTTTTTCCAATTAAGGGGCAATTTAGCATGGCCAATTCACCTGCACTGCACATCTTTGGGTTGTGGGGGCGAAACCCACACAAACATGGGGATAATGTGCAAATTCCACACGGACAGGGACTCAGAGCCCGGATTGAACCTGGGGCCTCGGCGCCATGAAGCAGCAGTGCTACTCACTGTGCCACCGTGCTGCCCTAGATGTTTCATTATGTCAAAGGATGCCCAAAGATGTGCAGACTCGATGGGCCAAATTGCCTCCTTCTGCACTGTAAGGTGTCTATGTCTCTATGCTGAGAGAAAGAGAGAAAAGGAGGACATTGAAGCAGACAAAAAATAGGAAGACTGCGAATAAAAAGAGATGCACATGCAGAGCCAGGAGGGACAGAGAGGAATGAAAAATGAATTTACTGAATCATTCCTGCCGACCAATCTGCACCAGCTCAAACGAAAAGTAGTCTCGGAGTGAATTTGATTCTCTTCCCCTTCCCCCATTCTTGGACAAAAATGAAGTTGTTGAACGTGTTTATCCAAGGTTATTGTATAGTGACCAGGTATAGCGCCTGGCTCAGCTGGCTGTTTAACACACTGGCTCTTGGGGAGCCCAAATGTTTGAAGAAAGACCTGACATATTCATGCAGCAGATTACAAGCACACAGGTTACTTCCCAGATTCAAGCTGCCTCTTTCACCAAAGATGTATTTTCCAGTTATGATTACAGATGGCAAACTTCAAAGTGCTTTCAATGTTGCAACTCTGTTTTCAAAAATCAGTTAATGTTTTGTACTCAGTGCTGAACTCATTCACAACACGAGGCCGATCTTTCCAGGTTTCCTTTTTAAAATACTTGATGTGCTTAAAAATCCCTGGGAAGTTTTGAATGTTGCCCCAAGATCACTTTTCTTAGCTGTGGGAGCTGTGACTGTTCTGCCCCACCCCCCACTTTTTTTTTTGTTTCTCTGAACAGGTCCTGTCTTTGCATTTCTGTTTGTTCTCTGGAAGATGTCTGCAATCCAGGGGAGTTGCCAAGAGCTCATTAAGTGTAGCTTGGAGTTGAGCCAGGTATTCCTGCTTGGAGGCCAGACGGCATTTGGTGGTTCAAGCTGGGTGGGGGTTGGTAGGCTGGAATGATTTACTGAATTCATTTTCAATCTCCTTGATTCTACATCAGCATCTCTTCCTCCTCTTTCTCCCCCCCCCCCCCCCATTCTCCCTGACTTTTTGTCTGCTTCATAGTTTGTTTTTTATTTTATCTATCTGCTGATCCCTTTCTCTGTCTCCTGTTTGTGCATACCTGTTTGTCAGTTTCTCCAGCCTCAACAAAATTAAATCCGCTTGTCTGTGCGGCTTGAGAAAGTAAAAAGAGACTGTCAGTTTACATAAAAGGCAAATCAAAAGACTTCTATAGGCATATCATTTGTATAAGTGTTCAAAAAGGAGTGAAGCTGATGAGGGACCAAAGAGAGGTTTACGCATGGAGGCTCAGAGGGCATGGGTATGCTGCTAAGTGAATACTGTCCGTACCAGGGAACAAAGATGCTGTTCTGTAGAAGAGTCATATGGACTTGAAAGGTTAACTCGGTTTCTCTCTCCACAGATGCTGCTAGACCTGCTGAGTTTATCCAGCATTTCTGTTTTTAAAAATATATATTATATATATATAAGTCACCAGGACTGGATCAGATGCACCTGAGGATGCTGAGCAAAGTAAGGGTGGAAATTGCTGAGACACTGTCCATAATCTCCCAATCCTCCTTGGGTACAGGGGTTGTGCCAAAGAAATAGGGAAATGGAAATGTTGCATTCTTGTTCAAAAGAGGGTACAGGAAAAAGCCCAGCAGCTACAGGCCATTCAGTTTAACTCGGTGGAGGGACGCTTAATCCAAGACAAAATCAACAGTTTATTGGACAATGTAAATTAATTAAGTAAAGTATGGGGCGGCGCAGTGGTTAGCATTGCTGCCTCACGCTCCGAGGTCCCAGATTCGATCCCGGCTCTGGGTCACTATCCGCGTGGAGTTTGCATATTCTTCCCGTGCCTGCGTGGGTTGCGCCCCCACAACCCAAAGATGTGCAGGGTTGGTGGATTGGCCACGCTAAATTGCCCCTTAATTGAAAAAAATGAATTGGGTACTCGAAAAACAAATTTAAATTAAGGAAAGTGTTTGTTACGGGCAAATTGTATTTAACTAATGTGTCACGAAGGCGGCACGATGGCGCAGTTGTTAGCACTGATGCCTCACGGTGCCGAGGACCCGTGTTCGATCCCGGCCCCGGGTCACTGTCCGCGTGGAGTTTGCACATTCTCCCCATGTCTGCGTGGGTCTCACCCCCACAACCCAAAGATGTACAGCGCAGGTGGTCTGGCCACGCTAAATTGCCCCTTAATTGGAAAAATTAAAAATTATATACTAATGTGCCACGGGAATTGCTTATCGGGAAATTTAAAGCATATGGAATAAAAGGGACAGTGGCCAGATGGGTACGAAATTGGCTGATTGACAGAAAAAAGAGAGTAGTGGTGAACAGCAGGAGGTATATAGTGGGACCGGCATAAGGACCGCCGCTTTTCCAGATCTATATTAGTGACCATGCAGAGCACAATTTCAAAATTTGTAGAAGACACAAAACCTGAAATATTTTTAACTATGAGGAGGATAGGGAAGTCATAGGCTGGTGGAGAGGTGGCAGATGAACTTGAATGCAGAGAAGTATGAAGTAATTCATTTTGGGAGGAAGAATGAGGAAAGGCATATTAAAAAATAGGACACCACTCTAAAGTGGGGCGCAGGAGCAGAGGGATCTTGAGGTTTATGTGCACAAATCATTGAAGCTGGCAAGGCAGGGCAGAATTAGAAAATAAGGCATACAAATCATGGACTTTTTAAATAGCAACTCGAGTATGAAAGCAAAGGGGTTATGGTGGATCTTTATAAAATACTTGTATGGCCTCAACTCATGTATTACTTCCAATTATGGGCACCACCCTCAGGAAGGATGTTAATGAAAGATTCGATAGAGGTTTTCAAAATCCTGAGAGCTCTGGATGGAGTAGATAGGGGAAAACTGTGCCCATTGGTAGAAGGGTGGGAGAACCAGAGGACACTGATTTAAGGTGATTGACAAAAGAACCAAAGGCGACTGAGGAAAATCTTTGTTTATGTAGCAAGTAGCTAGAATCTCGATTGCACTGCCAGACAGTATGGTGTGCCTGTCAAGCTGGTATTGGATAATTATCTTAAGAGAAGAAATTTGCAGGGTTACAGGGAAAAGGTGGGACTGGCTGAGTTGCTCTTGCAGAGACCTGACATGGACACAGTAGGCTGAATGGCCTCCTTCTGTGTTGTAACCATTCTATGATTTAAACAAATATTCTATTTCCAGGGATCTAAAGCAAGGGTTGTGTAGGACAGCCAAACTGAGCTCTTTTTTTCCCCCATATAAACATTTTATTGAGGTATTTATGATTTCACAACAACAACAAAATAAACAGTGTACATGAATTTATAAACATAGTGCAAAAGCCGTCTTCCTCCCTTACATGTCCCACCTGTACTAACTCCCTACTCTAAGCTACCCCCAGACCCCCTCCCCTTTCTGCTGACGGTTAATTTTCCGCAAAGAAGTTGACGAACGGCTGCCACCTCCCGGCGAACCCTAACATTGACCCTCTCAAGGCAAACTTTATTTTCTCCAAGCAGAAAAAGCTTGCCATGTCAGACAGCCAGGTCTCTGACTTCGGGGGCTTTGAGTCCCTCCAAGCTAATGGGCTATCAGGGACGCAAAGGCCAGAATGTCTGCCTCTTTCTCCTCCTGGATTCCCGGATCTTCCGACACTCCGAAATCGTCACCTCTGGACTCGGTGCCACCCTTGTTTTTAATACCGTGGACATGACATCCGCAAACCCCTGCCAGAATCCCCTCAGCTTTGGGCATGTCCAGAACATGTGGACATGGTTTGCTGGTCCTCCCGCACACCTTGCGCACCTATCTTCTACTCCAAAGAACCTGCTCATCCGGGCCACTGTCATGTGGGCCCGGTGAACGACCTTAAACTGTATCAGACTGAGCCTGGCACATATTGTGGACACATTGACTCTACTCAATGCGTCCGCCCAGAGATCATCCTCTATCTCTCCTCCTAACTGCTCTTCCCACTTGCACTTCAGCTCCTCAGTCTGCAACTCCTCTGACCCCATGAATTCCTTGTAAATGTCAGAGACCCCCCCCCCCCCCCTTCTCCCACCCACACTCTAGAAACTACCCTGTCCTGTATCCTCCTTGGTGGTAGGAGCGGGAAGGTTGAAACCTGCCTGCGTAGGAAGTCCTGCACCTGCAGGTACCTAAATTTGTTTCCCCTTGCCAATCCAAATTTCACCTCCAGCTCCCTCAGGCTAGGAAAGCTCTCCTCTATAAACATATCCCCCATCCTCTCAATCCCTGCTCTCTGCCATCTCTGAAACCCTCCATCCATCCTTCCCAGGGTAAACCGGTGATGATTATTACAGATTGAAGACCACACCGATGCTCCCTCTGCTCCCACTTGCCTCCTCCATTGCCCCCAGACCCTCAGAGCCGTCACTACCACAGGGCTGGTGGAGTACCATGTTGACGGGAATGGCAGAGGCGCTGTTATCAACGCCACCAAGCTGGTGCCCTTGCACGAAGCTGCCGCCACATGCTCCCATGCCGACCCCCCCCCCCCCCCGACCCCGCTCCCCACCACCACCACCACCACCACCACCACCCACACAAGGCCAGTAAGTACCTTATTGACTCGTTTTAAAAATGACCGCAGTGTAAAGATGGGGAGACACCGAAATACAAACAGGAATCTCGGGAGGACCGTCATTTTCACTGTCTGCACCCTCTCAGCCAGTGACAACGGGAGTGCGTACCATCTCCGAAAATCGTCCTTCATTTGGTCTACTAGTCAGGCCAGATTTAGCTTGTGCAGCCGTTCCCATTCCTGGACCAGCCCCTTCCAGCCCCTTGAGGCTCTCCGTGCAATTGCCAGCGGCTCTATGGCTAATGCGAACAACAGTGGGGAGAGAGGGCTCGTCCCCCAATGCAGCCTAAAATAGTCTGATGATGTCCTATTCATCCATACGCTGAAACAGGAGCCTGATACAACAACCTGACTCAGTCAATAAAGCCCCGCCCATATCCGAACCGTCCCAGTACCTCCCACAGATATTCCCATTCTATCCGATCAAAAGCCTTCTCTGTGTCCATTGCGACCACTACCTCCACCTCCCTACCTTCCGGGGGCATCATGATCACATTTAACAACCTTCTTACATTGGCCACTAACTGCCTTCTCTTAACAAACCCCGTCTGGTCCTCCCCAATAACGTCAGCAACACAATCCTCAATCCTGCAGGACAAGATTTTGGCCTGCAGTTTTGCGTCCACATTCAATAGAAATATCGGCCTATAGGACCCACACAGCTCTGGGTCCTTGTCCCGCTTCAGGATCAATGAGATTGTGGCCTGTGACATCGTCGGGGGAAGCACCCTTGCCTCATTGAATGTCCTCATCAACAGCGGCCCCAATATCCTAGAGAACTTTTTATAGAACTCCACTGGGTACCTGTCCGGCCCCGGGGCTTTACCCGACTGCATGGCCCTCAGACCCTCCGCTATCTCTTCCAACCCGATCGGGGCCCCCAGCCCTTCCACCTTCGGGAAATTCAGCCCCCCCTAAGAAGTGCCTCATGTCCTCTGGCCCCGCTGGGGGTTCCGACCCATACAGCCTACCGTAAAACTCCTTGAACACCTTATTCACCCCTGCTGAGTCTCCAACCAGGTTCCCGTCCCCATCCTTTACTTTCCCTACCTCCCTGGCTGCCTCCCTCTTTCTAAGCTGCTGTGCCAGCATTCTGTTGGCCTTCTCCCCATGCACATAGATCCTCACCTCCTCAGCTGCTCTACCGCCCTCCCTGAAGTTAACAAGCCAAACTCTGCCTGTAGCCTCCGTCGTTCCCTTAAAAGCTCTGCCTCTGGGGAGTCCGCATGCCTCTTGTCGACCTGTAGTATTTCCTTTATCAGTCGGTCCGTCTGTGCTCTGTCTACCTTCTCCCTGTGGGCCCGTATTGAGATCAGCTCCCCTCTAACCACCGCCTTCAATGCCTCCCAGACCACCGCTGCCGAAACTTCACCCGTGTCGTTGACTTCCAGGTAATTCTGAATACATTTCCTCAGCCTCCTGCACACCTTTTCGTCAGCTAAAAGTCCCACGTCCAGCCTCCAGTGCGGGCGCTGTCGGCTTTCCTTGTTAACCTGTAGGTCAACCCAGTGTGGGGCATGATCTGAGATTGTGATCGCCGAATACCCCGTGTCCACCAACCCTGCATGATCTGAGATTGTGATCGCCGAATACCCTGTGTCCACCAACCCTGTCAGTAGAGCCCTGTTCAAAATTAAAAAATTCAATCCGGGAGTACACTTTAAGCACGTGTGAGTAGAAGGAAAACGCCTTCACTCTCGGCTGCCCAAATCTCCATGGGTCCACCCCCCCCCCCACCCATAATCTGCTCCATGAACCCCTTTAGCTCCTTTGCCATCAAAGACAGCTGGCCACTTAAAACTGTCTTTCGTAGGGTGGCATACACACTTCTGCTGTAATGTCAAAGTTAGTTCAATAAGATTGAAATCATCAATCATGAGTCTGTTTGAAATAGTTAATGTTTCATAGCCATACACTTGGTGCTCACTATCAATAAAGTTTACCATCGGGCGGCACGTGGCACAGTGGTTAGCACTGGGACTACGGCGCTGAGGACCCGGGTTCGAATCCCGGCCCTGGGTCACTGTCCGTGTGAAGTTTGCACATTCTCCCCGTGTCTGTGTGGGTTTCAGCCCCACAACCCAAAGATGTGCAGGTTAGGTGGATTAGCCATGCTAAATTGCTCCTTAATTGGGAAACAAAATAATTGGGTACTCTAAATTTATTTAAAAAAAATAAAGTTTGCCATCTACCTGGCAATAAACGTGGACAATAACCCAGGTATGTCCTGTACACAAGAAACAGGACAAATCTAACCCGGTCAATTACCGCCCGATCAGTCCACTGACGATCATCAGTAAAGTGATGGAAGGGGCATCAATAGCACTATCAGGTGTAACCTATTCAGGAATAATCTGCTCACTACTGCTCAGTTTAGGTTCCACCAGGGTAACTCAGCTCCTGACCTCATTACACCATTGGTTCAAACATGAACAAAAGAGCTGAACTCCAGAGGTGAGAGTGACTGTCCTTGACATCAAGGCAGCATTTGACAGAGTATGGCATCAAGGAGCTGTAGCAGAACAGGAGTCAATGGGAATCGGGGGAAAACTCTCCACTGGTTGGAGTCATACCTGGCACCAAGCAAGATGGTTGAGGTGGTTTTGAGGTCAATCATCTCAGCTCCAGGACCACTGCATGAGATCTTCAGGATAATGTCCTAGGCCCAGCCATCATCAGATGCTCCCATCAATTACCTTCCTTGCATCATAAGGTCAGAAGTGGGTTTGCAGATGACTGCACAATGTTCAGCATAATTCGCAACTCCTCAGACACTCGAGCAGTCCATGTCCAACTATAGGAAGACCTGGACAATATCCAGGCTTGAGCTGACAAGTGGCAAGCAACATTTCATAGAATTTACAGCGCAGAAGGAGGCCATTCAGCCCATCGAGACCACATCGGCCCCTGAAAGAGCACCCAACCTAAGCCCACACCTCCACCCTATCCCCGCAACCCACCTAAATTTTGGACACTACGGGGCAATTTAGCGTGACCAATCCACCTAAGCCGCACATCTATGGACTGTGGGAGGAAACCGGAGCACCTGGAAAAAACCCACGCAGACACTGGGAGAACGTGCAGACACTGCACAGACAGTGACCCATGCCGGGAATCGAATCTTGGCGCTATGAAGCAACAGTCCTGATCACTGTGCTACCGTGCCGCCCCACATTGCACCACACAAATGTCAGGCAATGATCATCTCCAACAAGAGAGAATCTAACCATCGCCCCTTGGCATTCAGTAGCATTACCATTGCTGAATCCCCCATGCGGCACAGTGGTTAGCACTGCTGCCTGAAAGTGCCAGGGACCCAGGTTCCATTCCGGGCTTGGGTGACTGTGTGTATTTTGCATATTTTCCCCGTGCCTGTGTGGGTTTCCTCTGGGTACTCCAGTTTCCAACCACAATCCAAAGATGTGCAGGTTAGGTGAATTGGCCGTGCTCAGTTTGACCCTTTGTGTCCAAAGTTGTGCAAGTTAGATGGTGTTACAGGGTCACAGCAGGCAAGTGACCTTAAGTAGGGTGCTCTTTCAGAGGGTATGTCCAGACCTGATGAGCTGAATGGTCTCCTTCTGCACTGTAGGGATTCTATGTCTAACCCTCCTGCTGAGGTTATTGTAGCTTTTCAAATATAGCCTAGTATTTAGAATGACATAATAAAACCCCGGGGAAAATGTCAACAAAGAACTCTTGCACAACGTTTCCTTTTGGATTTTTATGCCTCAGAGGAATGTATATATGCTGTAGACCAGGTAGTACTTCTTTAAATACTAGTCACTGCATGTCTAATGTCAAATCTGTGTGTATTTTCTTCATCCACCAAGTCAACTTTCCCCTCCATCATTGTTTCCCTTGTTCAGATTTAAGTCCCTCCTTTCAGAATGAACTATATCACATTCAGACCTAATGTGAAATTCTATTCTAATGGTCACTACCAAAAGGCTCCTTTTACAGCAAAGTTATTAATTAACCCTTTCCCATTACATAAATCGAAAATAGCCCCATCCCTTGTTGGTTCTTCAAAGTATTGCTGCAGAGACCCATCTCGTACACACTCAAGGAATTCATCCTGCACAGCATTAGTGCTGATTAGGTTTACCAAGTCTAAATGTAAATTGAAGTAGCCCATTATTACTAGATTACCCACGTTACATGCATCTCCAATTTCAAGATTAATACCGTGGGCCGGATTCTCTGGTCGCCGACGCCGAAATTGCTTTCGCCGATTGGCCGGAGAATCCCCATTTCCGACAAAATCAGGGACCGCGCCGCTTTTGCGATCATCCGCCCGTACTCCGTATCGACAGCCTCAGGATGCTGCCTGAGGCCCACCCCTGATGCTCCCCTCCGAACCGGCCAAGTTCCCAACGACTTGGGTCTCTCATGGTCTTGCCTGTCGGGAACTCAAATTGGCGGCTGTGGACTCAGTCCAGCGCCACCACAGTCGGGGGAGGGCCGATTCGCAGGCAGCGGATACTTTGGCAGGGGCCGGGGGCACTGGTGGGGGGTGGTCCTGGGCTCGCGAGCCGGCTGGGGGGGGGGGGGCACTATTTTGCAGGCCGGCTTCGCGCACGGCTGGTGCCATGTTGCACACCGCGGCAACTACAGGCCGCCGCCGTGCGCATACGCAGCCAAGGACCTGGCAAAATATCTGGTCCTTATCGACAGCTGGAGCCGGGTGTTCTACGCTGCCTTCCTGCTAGCCCCCAGCCAAATGGCGGATCGGTGGCCGTTTTGCGCTGAATTTTCAGTCTTAAAATGCCACCATTCCCACACCGACGTCAGGACATAGCCTGAGAATCGGAGAATCCAGCCCCGTATCTGACAATACCACTACTGTTTGGTGGCCTAGAAACAACTCCCACCTATGTTTGCTGCCTCTTGCTGTTTCTTAGCTCCATCCAAACTGAGTCCACAAGTTGATTGAGAGGTTCTTTTCCTTTTTGTCTATCCTTCCTAAATGACAAATATCCTTGGCTTTTCAGTTCCCAACCTTGGTCACCCTGTAGAAATCATACCCATTTACCTCAATTTGTGCCTTCAACCTTGTTGCAAATACTGTGTGTATTCAAATAGAGTGCCTATATTTCTACCTTTTTAACATTATTCTGCATTCTGATCTTATTTGATGCTCGCCTTTGCTTCATCTGTCTTCTAAGTCCGCTTATTACATTTCTACTTCCTGTAAACAGTTTTGCTTCCTTCAATCTGAACTCCTTTTCGGGTTCCCACCCCCCTGGCATTCTAGTTTGAACACCATCTAACAACAGTAGCAAATCTCCCTGTGAGAATATGGCCCTGCTAAGATACAACCCATTCACCTAGTACTGGTTCCTCCCGCCCCAGAACCGGTTTCAAAGCCTCAGGAATTTGATGCTCGCCCTCCTACACCAGTTCTCCAGCTATGCATTCAATCGCTCAATCTTCCTATTCCTTTTTTAAATAAAATATTTTTATTCTCCTTTTTCACATTTATCATATTTACAACAAATAATTAACAGTAACAACAAATACAATGGCAATCCCCTCATCCCACACACCCACAAACAGCTCGCAACATTTTGAATACAAAGCACTAATGAAAAAGAATCATCAATAATTTATACATTCCAAATTCCCAACCCCTAATGTTCAATGTCATCCAATTCATGCAAATGCATGATGAACCAGGCCCATGAGTTGTAGAACCCTTCCGTCTTCCCCCTCAATTCAAACTTTACTTTCTCAAGTGTTAACTCCAGCAGGTCCCCCTGCCATGCCGAGACACAGGGTGGAGAAGCCGACCTCCAGCCCAACATAATCTGCCTTCGGGCGATTTGCGAGGCGAAGGCTAAAAAATCTGCCTCTGCCCCTGCTTCTAGCCCCGGCCGATCCAACACCCCAAATGTGGCTTCTAGGGGGCCAGATTAGAGTCTCACGTGCACCACCTTTGAGACTACCCTAAAGACCTCACTCCATTACCACTCCGGTTTTGGGCAGGACCAAAACATATGAACGTGATTTGCGCCCCCCCCACAGTGTTCACAAACATCCTCCACCCCCTCAAAAAGTCGGCGCATTCTCGCCCTTGTGAGGTGCGCCCTATACACCACCTTCAACTGTATCAGCCCCAACCTCGTACATAAAGTTAACGCATTCACCCTCCGTAGCACTTCACACTACAACCCCTCCTCCATGCCCTCCCCCTACTCTTTCTCTCACTTTGCCTTAATCACATCCATTGGTACCTTATCTTCTCCCAGAATAACCCCATAAATCACCGACACCACCCCTTTCTCTCATTCCCCCGCCATCAATATTTTTTCCAACTGTGTGGGGGCCAGTGCAATCGGAAAGCCCTGTACTTCCTTCCTAGCAAAATTTCGGACCTGCATATATCTAAATATCTCCCCCTGCCCCAACCCTCAACCCTCCAGAAACAAATCCTTTAATACCTTAACTCCCCTCTCCTCCCATCTCTGAAAATTCCCATATGACCTCCCTGGTTAAAATCTATGATTCCCTCGAATTGGCATTTCCCGTGACTCCTCCCACAACCCAAAGTGCCGGCGCAACTGCCTCCAGATCTTGAGCTTCGCCACTGCCACCGGATTCCCTGAGTATTTACCTGGGGCCATCGGGATAGGTGCTGTTGCCAACGCACACAACCCTGATCCCCAAAATAGACTCTCCTCCATCCTAACCCACTGGGAGTCCCCCCCCTCTAACCCAGCCTCGCACCTTCTCAGCATTCGCCATCCAGTAATAGTACAATAAATTTGGGAGACCCAACCCCCCTTGATTGCTTTTCTACTTCCTTGATAAAAAGATCGGCAGGCACTGAAAATTGAAAAAAAGTACATTCATCTTAATTGCTTGCACCCGACCTGCCAGCGACAGAGGAAGACAATCCCACCTTGCCAAATCTGCTTTCACCCTCCCCACCAAACTAGTGATGCTATAGCTACGGAGCTCCTCCCAATCTCGTGCAACCCAGGTACCTAAAGTGGGTTACTGCCCTACAGAATGGCAGCCCTCCCCACCCCAGCTCCCACCCCGGCTGGGACTCCACAAACTATTTGCTTTTGTTCAAATTTAGTTTATATCCCGAGGAAGACCCAAACATTCGAAGCAGCTCCAATATACCACACATCGACACACTTGGTTCCGACACATACAATAGCAAGTCGTCTGTGTAAAAGATACACTATGCTCCACCTCCCCCCTGCACTATCCCCCTCCACACATCCAAACTTCTCAACGCAATGGCCAAAAGCTCGGTTGCAAGCGCAAACAACATGGAGGACATAGGACACCCCTGCCTGTGCCTCGATGTGGAGCAAAATACTCAGAATTCATATTATTTGTGCGGACACTCGCCCTCGGCTCCCTGTAAAGTAATTTTACCCAATCCACAAATCGTGGCCCAATCACAAACCACTCCAAAAGTCCATCAAATACCTCAATTCTATCCAGTCAAACTTCTTGGCGTCCAGCGCCACTACTACCTCTGTCTCCCACCCCTCCGCCGGAGCCATAACTACATTCAGAACCCTCCTAATGTTTGAAAAAAGCTGCCTCCCTCTTACAAACCCCATCTGATCTTCCCCTATCACCTTCGGGAGGCACTTCTCCAACCTACCTGCCAACACCTTCACCAACACCTATGCATCTACATTCAAGAGTGATATGGGCCCATACGACCCACACTCTGTCGGATCCTTATCCTTCTTGAGCAACAAGGAGATCGATGCACGGTAGCATTGTGGATAGCACAATTGCTTCACAGTTCCAGGGTCCCAGGTTCGATTCCGGCTTGGGTCACTGTCTGTGCGGAGTCTGCACATCCTCCCGTGTCTGCGTGGATTTCCTCCGGGTCCTCCGGTTTCCTCCCACAGTCCAAAGATGTGCAGGTTAGGTGGATTGGCCATGATAAATTGCCCTTAGTGTCCAAAATTGCCCGTAGTGTTGGGTGGGGTCACTGGGTTATGGGGATAGGGTGGAGATGTTGACCTTGGGTAGGGTGCTCTTCCCAAGAGCCAGTGCAGACTCGATGGGCCGAATGGCCTCCTTCTGCACTGTAAATTCTATGAAATTCTATGATGCCTGCCTCAACGTCTGTGGCAACACCCCCTTCCCTATCGCCTCCTCAAACATCCCCACCATCAGCCACACCAGCTTATCCCTAAATTTTTTAAAGTACTCCACCGGAAACCAATCCGGCCCTGCCACCTTTCCCAACTGCATCCTCCCAATCACAACTTTTATCTCCTCCCATATCAGCCCCTCCAATGTGGTCCTATCCTCCTCCCCGAACCTCGGATATTCCAAACCATCCAGTATTTCCTGCATTCCCCGATCCACCCCCGGTGGTTCCGACCTCTACAAGCTCTCATAGAACGCCCCAAAAACCCAATTAGCCTTGTCTAGAGCCACCACCAACTTCCCTGTCTCATCCTGAACCTGAACAATTTCCCTCACCGCTGCCTCCCTCCGAAGTTGGCCTGCCAGCCCCGTCTTCTCTCCATACTCGTAGACCGCTCCCCTCACCCGTCTCAATTGGCGCACCGCCTTCCTTGTGGAAAGCCGGTCAAAACTCGCCTGAAATGCCTTCGTCTTTTCCGACAGTGTTGGATCCACATCCTCTGCATACCTCTGTCCACTTCCAACATCTCATCTATTAACCTTCGCCACTCCACCCTCTCCTCCTTATCCACCTTTGCCGTAAACGATATCACCCCCACCCCCCCCCCACCCCCCACTGCCTTCAAAGCTTCCCATACCACCACCTGCGAGACCTCGCCCATTCAATTCATAGAATCATAGAATTTACAGTGCAGAAGGGGGCCATTCAGCCCATCGAGTCTGCACCAGCTCTTTTTTGAAAGAGCACCCTACCCAAGCCCACACCGCCACCCTATCCCCATAACCCAGTAACCCCACCCAACACTAAGGGCAATTTTGGACACTAAGGGCAATTTAGCATTGCCAATCCACCTAACCTGCACATCTTTGGACTGTGGGAGGAAACCGGAGCACCCGGAGGAAACCCACACACACACGGGGAGAACGTGCAGACTCCGCACAGACAGTGACCCAAGCCGGGAATCGAACCTGGGACCCTGGAGCTGTGAAGCAATTGTGCTAACCACCATGCTACCGTGCTGCCCCCAATTAAACCGCACACATTCCACAATCACTTTTCCAATCTTATCACAAAACCCTCAGTCCCCCAACAGCCCCACATCCAGTCTCCACCCTAGCCTCTGCACTATTCCCTTCTCCAACGCCATATCAACCCAGTGTGGTGCATGGTCCGATATCGCAATTGCCGAATATTCTGACCCCTTGATCCCAGCCAACAGCGACTTCCCACTACAAAAAATCTATCCGCGAATAGGCCTTATGAACTGAAGAAAAAAGAATACTCCGGCTCTCCTGGGTGTAAGAACCTCCAGGGGTCCACTCCTCCCATTTTCATCATTAGCCCAGCCAACGCCTTCGCTCCCCCTGACTGGGTAAGCGATTGCGGTCATGACCTGTCCAATTCTAGCTCCTGCACCATGTTCCAGTCTCCACCCACTATCAATTCATGTGAGTCCAAGTTGGCAATGGTCCCACACACCTTCTTTAAAAACCCTGCATCATCCCAGTTGGGACCATTCACGCTTACTAATGCCACCAACCTCCCCTCCAATCCCCTGTCACTATTACGTATCTACCTCCCTAATCTGCCACAACTTTCTCCATGTGCAACCTCCATTTTTTGTTCACCAGGACCTCACCCATGAACTACCATCAAAACCCAAATGAAACACCTGGCTAACCCAGCCCTTCCTAAGCCTCCCCTGATCCTTCACCCTCAAGTGAGTCACCTGCAGCATCGCCACATCTGCTTTCAAAATTTTCAAATGCGCAAGCACCCTCGGCCTCTACACTGGGCCACCCAACCCCCTCACTTTCCACACACCTATCCTAACAAGAGCCCCCCCCCCCCCCCTTGCTTATCCACCATCATAATTTTGGGCCCTACACACTGAGCCTGACCCATTCCTATCCGTTGTTGACATCGAACCCCATCCCCCTTCCAGAATCCCCCCTACACTCCCCCTCTAAGAAACCCACCCAGTATCGATCCCCCCACCCACATTTCTCACCTCATAGGACCATTAAAACCTGCTCATCGGAGTGAGTTGTTTGTAGTCCCGGCGAGGGGCCAGGAGGGGCGGCTGAGGGGGCTGCCGTCTAGGTTAGTGGGGGACATTATTAGACACTTGGGGTTACAGGTGGCGCGGGACTGGGGCCGGTTACACAAGTTGAACTTATCTCGGTTGGTGGAGCAAATGAGGGTCGAGTTCCGGAGGTGGGATGCGCTCCCACTGACACTAGCGGGGAGAGTGCAGATGGTTAAAATGACGATCCCCCCGAGATTCCTGTTCGTATTCCAGTATATCCCCATTTTCATTCCACGGTCTTTTTTCAAGAAGGTCAATAAAATAATTATGGGATTTGTGTGGGCGGGAAAGTCCCCACGGGTGAGGAGATTGATGCTTGAGAGGAACCGAGGGGAAGGGAGACTGGCGTTGCCAAACTTTAGTAATTACTACTGGGCGGCCAACATAGCTATGATAAGGAAGTGGATGGTGGGTGCGGTGTCGGTTTGGGGGCAGATGGAGGCTGCTTCGTGCAGGGGCACCAGTTTGGCAGCCTTGGTTACGGCCTCCCTGCCGCTCCCGCCGGCACGGTACTCCACCAGCCCTATAGTGGTGGCGACTTTGCGGATCTGGGGCCAATGGAGAAGGCATGTGGGGGAAGTGAGAGCATCAGTTTGGTCCCCAATTTGCGACAATCACCGGTTTGCCTCGGGGAATATGGACGGTGGGTTCCGAGCATGGAGGAGGGCTTGGATTGAGAGGATGGGGGATCTGTTCTTGGAAGGGAGCTTCCCGAGCATGAGGGTGCTAGAGGAGAAATTTGGGCTGGCGAGAGGGAATTATTTCAGGTACTTGCAGGTGCGGGACTTTCTACGCAGACAGATTCTATCCTTCCCACGCCTGCCACTTAGGGGGATCCAGGACAGGGTAATGTCTGGGGGAGGGGAGGGTCTCAGTTATAGACAAAGAACTTATGGGGGCAGAGGAGTCGCAGATTGAGGAGCTGAAGCTTAAGTGGGAAGAGGAGCTCGGAGGTGAGATAGATGAGGGCTTATGGGCGGAGGCGTGGAGCAGGGTAAACGCGACCGCAACGTGCGCCAGGCTCAGCCTGATTCAATTTAAGGTCGTCTTCCGGGCCCACATGTCAGTGACCCGGATGAGTAAATTCCTTGGATTAGAGGACAGTTGCGCCAGATGTTCGGGAGAACCAGCGAACCATGTCCACATGTTCTGTGCATGCCCAAAACTCAGGATGTACTGGCAGGGATTCGCGGACGTTATGTCTGGGTACTGAAAACAAGGGTGGTGATGTGTCCAGAGGTGGCAATTTTTGGGGTTTTGGAGGACCCGGGAGTCCAGGAGGAGAGAGAGGCTGACGTTTTGGCCTTTGCTTCCCTGGTAGCCCAGCGACGAATTCTGCTGGCATGGAGGGACTCAAAGCCCCCGAAGCCGGAGGCCTGGCTATCGGATATGGTGAGCTTTCTCGGTCTGGAGAAAATTAAGTTCTCTCTGAGAGGGTCGCTGTCAGGATTCGCCCGGAGGTGGCAACCATTTATCGACTTCGCGGAAAATTAATCGTCAGCGGAGGGGGTGGGGGGGGGGGGGGGGGTGGGGGGGGGGGGGGCTGTTAGGGCAATGTAGATTAGGGGGGGAAGGCGGGTCCTTGTAGGAAGGGAGCTGGTTTTTGCACTATGTTGATTGTTCTTTGCACACTGTTTTGTATTGTTGTTGTTCACTATGCCAAAATGCCTCAATAAAATTGTTCATCAAAAAAAACCCCCTGCTCATCAGGCTCCAATGTCCGCAGCCGCTCCTCCCACAACACTTCTGTTCACTAGCTGATTTATGTTAGCTAGTGCGGGGGCCCCTGCTCAGGCCTTTCCTCTCCTCCTGCCCAGTCCTGGGAAAAAACACTCAAACATATACTTTTCATAAAAGTCATCGCTACAAAGAACAGCAACAAAAATCTTTAACCTCTATAACAGCATGAAGTAAGAACATTATTCAAACCTACAAAGAACAGCAACAAAATACTTTAAACATCTGTAACAGTATGAAGTAAGAACATTATTCCAAGCTACGTTTTTACATTCTCCCACTCATTACTTCCGTCCTAAGTCTTCTGCCTTCATAAATGCTTCCACCGTCTCAGAATAAAAGTCTCTGGAGTTGTAGGTCACCCTTAGCTTTGCTGGATACACCACTCCAAACTGCACTCCACTGTCATACAATGCCGCCTTCACTCAGCTGGAAGCTGCTCGCTTTGCCAATTCCCTGTCAAGTCCTGATAGATGTGAACCTTGGCAGCAGCCCACTGTACCTCACGCTTCTTCTTTGCCCAGTTCAATACTTTCTCCTTCATGCGATATCTGTGAAAACAGATAAATCACTGCCCTTTGCGGCTCGTTTAACTTAGGCTTAGCCCTCAGCGACCAATTCAAACCGAGAGGGTTCTTCTCCCTCCCCCATCAGTTCTGCCAAAATTTTGGCAAAGTACTCTGATGGCCTCGGGCCCTCTGCCCTCTTGGACGGGCCCACAATCCTTAAATGTTATCGTCTCGAGCGGTCCTCCATATCCTCCAGCTTTGCTTGCAGCCCCTTATTGTCCTCAACCACCCTCTGCAGCTCATCTCCCACCGAGGTGAGCTGATCGTTGTGCGGTGACATGGCCTCCTCCATTCTCGTCATCTTCTCACTGTTCCCTCACCTCAGCCGACGCCTTTGCAACAGCTACCTTCACCAGGGCAAATACCTCCTCTACAAACACCTTCAGTGCCACTGCCATCTCTTTTCTCATCACTTCCATATGCTTTGCAAACTGCTTTTCGAGCTCTGGAGACACACCCTCAGCCATCTTCTCTGCTGCAAGCAGTGCGGCTCCACCCAGCAGCTCGGCCTCCAACCACTTGTTAGCCTCCGGGCAGGTCCTCACGCTCAACGGTGAGCTCTCATTCTCTCCCTCGCTATTGTTTTCCTTTGGCTTTTGGTTTGTCTTTTTAAATAAATTTAGAGTACCCAATTATTTTTTTTCCAATTAAGGAGCAATTTAGTGTGGCCAGTCCACCTAACCTGCACATCTTTGGGTTGTGGGGGTGAAACCCACACAGACAAGGGGAGAATGTGCAAACTCCACACGGACAGTGACCTGGGGCCGGGATTGAACCCCAGTCCTCAGCATCGTAGGCAGCAGTGCTAGCCACCGTGCCGCCCTTCTTTTGCCTTCTTTACAGCTTCTTAATCCTTCATGAATTGCCCCCAGTATCGGGCTTTCAATATTCCCCAAAAGAAAAAAAAAACATACGCCTCAAGCAGGAGCTACCCAACTTGTGATGACCTCCTTTTGGCTCCCTCTTGTTCTGGGCTTAACACCGCCACTTCGGCTGCCTCATGCACTGGACCCAGCCCCGCCGCTCTGACAGCCTCGTGCTCTGAACCCAACTCCACAGTTTTGGCTACCTCGTGCTCCGGGCCTAGCTCCGCAGTTTCGACTACCTCGTGTTCTAGGCCCAGCCCCGCCGCCCCGTTTGCTTCAAGCACTGCCCTCAGTCCTGCTGCTCCAGCTGCTTCGCAGTCTGCCCATCGTCCCACCTTTCGGCTGCTTCGTGTTCCTAATTCGGGCCCGCCTCCTCGACTGCCTCATGCGTGTTAGACTCTGCCACCGTCGCTCCAACGGCTCCGCACTCCCGCGGGGTTTATCACCAGTTTTAAACTGATTTGGTGCCTCTCCCTCGAGCTCCAAAGACCAAAAAAAGGTCGAAAACCCCCCGAAAAAAATGTCTGCGAGTGCGACCCTCTCTTTTGCGACCCCTCTGCTCCCAAGTGTCACCGGAAGTCCCCAATCCTCCTATTCGCATGCTCACTAGCACGTGGCATGCTCACTAGCACATGGCAATGGGAGTAATCATGAGATTACTGCTGGTCCTGCTTTTTCGTCTCCTTCCTAGCTCCCTAAAATCTGCTTTCAGGACCTCATCCCCCTTTCTATCTATGCCATTGGTACCATTGTGGACTACATTTCATTCATTTCATTTCACAACCTCTGGATATTCATCCTTCCCAAGAAGGATGTCCTGCAGCCATTCTGAGAGATCCTTGACCCTAGCACCAAGGAGGCAATGTACCATCCTGGATCACATCTACGGCCACAGAAACGCCTGTCTGTACCTAATTAACAAATCCCCTATCACTAGTGTTTTTCCACTGAAACTGAAGCGGCAGCAACTACATTTGACTAGTTAGCTAATTAACTAATCAGTTGCTCTCCAGTAGAGCTTGATTATCCCTGCCTCAGGCTGGAAGAAACTTACTTTACTTTATTAACTTTACTTGCACAGTAAATACCAGTTAAATACTAACCGCAGACCACAGTTTTAGGAAGTTTTGACTCTTAAAAAGCCCCCTCACCAAACTCGTATCTGCTCACTCTGCTTACAATCTGCACTCCTGAGCAGGCAGATGAGGCCCACTGGGGCACCTTGCATGAGGGCAGTTAGAGCAGTTGACTAGATGGCTAGCGTGTAGTTCAGAACAACACCAATAGTGTGGATGTGATTCCTGTCCTGGCTGAGATGGACTTGGAAGCTACCTTCTCTCTCTCCCTGAGAGTAGAAGACAGTGACAAACCACCATGGGCAAAAATTGCCAGAAAACAAAATGGTTCAGAATGAAGCATCAGCAGACATTGGCCAAAGAACTACCATAGGCAGAAAGCATGAGGTGATCTTGTACAAGTTTAATGCAGTTAGTTAGTAAGGCACTTCCCTCAGTACTGCACTGGCATCAGCCAAGATTATGTGCTCAAGTCCCAGATGTTACTTGACCCCTTAGCATTGTGGCTCGTACCAAGTAAGTCAAAGTGGTATTATGCTCCACCTCTATCACTGTTCTTCTGATGATGCAATCTACCACAACAGCAATTCTGAGATGTCTTATTTTTCCTCCACCGAGGATTCCTCACACTGTGACAGGGCCCTGGACTATGTCTGCCACATTTCCTGCACTTCTACTCTGATCCTTTTCCCTCCCTTCTAGAACCACAATAGGGTTCTCCTTGTCTTCACCTTCCACCATAAGCCTCCGAATTCCACAGATCGTTTTCTGCCATAATGCCACCCCTCCCTTCCCAGCATTTCAAAGGGACTGTTCCATTCATGAAGCTCTGATCAACTCCCCAATCTTCCCATCACCTTTCCATGCAAGCGCAGCAATTGTAACACCTTCCCTTTTACTTCCTCTCTCCTCAGCGTCCAAGGCCCCAAGCATTGCACCTAGGTGAAGCAGCATTTTATGTGTATATCTTTTATTTTAGAAAATATTTTATTGAGGCATTTATAATTTTAACAACTTTAAATATCAAACAATATAAAACAAAACCACAATAATATACCCAACAAAACTCTCCCAGGCACAAACCCCAGCCAACATGGCTTACATAAACAGTGCCACCTTCCCCAAACATCTCCCATGCCCCCCCCCTCCCCCCCCCCCCCTGCTGACAGTTTAATTCTTCTCCAAGAAGTCGATGAACGGCTGCCACCTCCGAGCAAACCCCAGTAATGAACCCCTCAAGGCGACTTTACTTTTTTCGAGTCTGAGAAACCCCGCCATGTCACTAACCCACACCCTCTACTTCGGGGGCTTTGAGTCCCTCCACCCTAATAAGATCCATCTCCAGGCCACCAGGGAGGCAAAGGCCAGGACATTGGCCTCTCTCACTCCCTGGGCTCTGACACACCAAAGATCGTCACCACTGGACTCGGAAGGACCCTCATTTGTAATACCTCTGACATGATGTCAGAAATCCTCTGCCAGAAACCCCTCAGCCTCGGGCATGCCCAAAACATTTGGACATGGTTCACAGGACCCCCGGCACAGCGCCCACACCTATCCTCCACCTGTTCAAAGAACCTGCTCATCCGGGCCACAGTCTTGTGTGCCCTGTGGACCACCTTAAATTGTATCCAGCTGAGCCTGGCACATGGCGAGGATCCATTAACTCTCCTCGGGGTCTCCTCCCATAGTCCGGCCTCCAACTCTCCATCCAGCTCTTCTTCCCACATTCTCTTCACCTTAGCTATAGACGCTCCCACGCACTCCATCAGCTCCTTATAGATCTCTGAGATCTTCCCCTCTCCTACTCCTGTTCTCGACACCACCTTATACTGTAACCTCTGGGGTGGCAGGTATGGGCAGGTCGAAACTTGCCTCTCCACAAAATCCCTTACCTCCAGGTACCAGAACCCATTCCCACCTGGCAACTCAAACACCTCCTCCAGCTCCTCCAAGCTCTGGCAACCGTCATCAATAAAAAGATCCCCAAATCTCTTGATCCCTGCCACTGCCACCTCTGCCCCCCTCCAGCCCCCCCTCGGCGAACCGATGATTATCACATATTGGCGCCTACACCATTGCCCCTTCTAATCCCATATGCTGCCTCCACTGTCCACGCAGCCTCAGGACTGCCACTACCACTGGATTTGTAGAGTATCAAGTCGGTGAGAATGGCAGAGGTGCCATCAACAATGACCCCAAACTAGTGTCCTTACATGAGGCCCCTCCCCCACTAACCCACTTCCTGACCAACGCAATATTCGCCACCCAGCATTAGTTGATAAAATTCGGGAGAATTTTATCACCCCTCACGCCCCGCTACAGCAGCACCTTTTTCACCCACTGGTGAAACAAATCCTGAGATTTCTGCAATTATCTTTTTGAAAAACGCTTTGGGGATAAAAATTGGGAGGCTCTGGAAACTAACAAAAACCTCGGGCGGACCGTCATTTTAATTGTATCCGTCTCACCAATGACAACAGGAACGCATCCCACCTCCGGAAATCCCTCCTCTTCTACCAGCCACCCCAAATTCATGTTTATGCAGCTGCTCCCACTTCCTCACCACCTGGATACCCAAATATCAAAAGCTCCCTCCCACCACCTTGAACGACACCTCACCCAGTCTCTTCTGCCCCTTTGCCTGGATCGCAAAGTCCTCACTCTTACCCATATTCAATTTGTATCCCGAGAACCGGCCGAATTCCTCTAATATCCCCATAATCTCTCCAATTATCCCCAATGCGTCCGATATGTACAACAACAGATCGTCCACATAGAGCGAGACCCTGTGTTCCACCCCCTCCGTACGATCCCCTAATAGTCCCTCGATGCTCTCAATGCCAATGCCAACGGCTCTATAGCCCAGGCAAACAACAATGGGGAAAGAGGACATCCCTGTCTCATCCTCCGGTGTAACCTGAAGTAGTCCAATCCCACCTGTTTCACCCGCACACTCTCCACAGGTGCCATTTTATGTGTATTTCTTTTAATCTAATCTTCTGTATTCATTGCTCACAAAGGATAGGTACATGGATCACGGTAGAATGATGGGGTGTAGATTAATTTGTTCTTAATCTGGGACAAAAGTTCGGCACAATATCGTGGGCCGAAGGGCCTGTTCTGTGCTGTATATTTCTATGTTCTAATGTGGTCTCCTATATACTGGGGAGACCAAATGCAGATTGGGTGGCTGTTTTGCGAAACACCTCTGTTCAATCAGCAAGCATGACCTCAAGCTTCTGGTGGCCTGTTAGTTTAATTCTCCACCTTGGCCTCACACTGACATTTTTATCATAAGGCTACTGCACTGTTTCAGTGAAGCTCATGTAGGTTTGAGGAATTTCATCTTTCAATTAGGCACTTTACGGTCTTCAGGATTCAATATTTAAAATAAAAAAATTTAGAGTACCCAATTAATTTTTTCCAATTAAGGGGCAATTTAGTGTGGCCAATCCACCTACCCTGCACATCTTTGTGTTGTGGGGCCTGTGGTGATATGCATCACTGTATATACACAAGGGGTTAATGTAAATACACCACAACTAAGTAAACACTAGAGGGAGCACTGGAGAAGTCATAATATGCAGACATACAGCTAATGAATACATAGAATAGGACACGACCAATGGGCAGTCAAGACATCCAGAGATGACACTACCACAAGGGGGCAACCCATATATAAGGACAGGGCACACATGCTCTTTCTCTTTCCACAGGCGACACTGAGAGAGAAGGACAGGGGCAGATCAGAAGCATCACACCCACACGTGGCTTAGAGCAGACTGGTTAGTTAGACACAGTTACTATAGCAAGATTAGCAGGAGAGTCGAACTCATAGAGAACTGTGCTAATGGTTCAATAAATCACATTGAACTTACTTCAAAGTCTGGAGTATCTTTTGGTTAAAGCTGCATCGAGTTGCAGCCTGTGTTATCCCAGAGTACATAACACATCAGGGTCCAAACCCACGCAAACACGGGGAGAATGTGCAAACTCTACACGCACAGTGACCCAGAGCCGGGATCGAACCTGGGACCTCGGCACCGCGAGACTGCAGTGCTAACCACTTCGCCACCGTGCTGCCCACAGGATTCAATATTGAGCTCAATAATTTCGGACCATACTCTCAGTGCCCACGTTGTTCTTTTTCTTTGCATGTTTCAGTTATTCTCTTATTTTTTGCTTGCAGTCGACATCAGACCTAGTCTAGGTGCACCTTTTGTTTCTTCCCTTGTCCCATCCCCATTCTCTTTAACCCCAGAAGACTGTTATTTGATCTCTCCAGACTTTCAAATTATCACAGACCTTATTTGCCCATGTCCCACCAACTCCTTGCTCAATACCTATTGCATTTCTAACTTTTCATTGATGAAAGGTTACAGGCCTGAAACGTTAACTCTTTCTCCCTACAGATGCTGCCATCCTCTTCCTAGCATTTCACGGAATCTCATTTTTAAACGTTCTTTCATGGGATGCTCATTGCTGGCAAGGACAGCATTTCATTGCCCTTTAACTGAGAGGGTTGCTCAGCCATTTCAGAGGGCACTTGAGAGGCAATCCTATGTGGATCTAGAGTCAGTGAGCCAGATGTTTTTTTTATGACAATCACTCCTCACGCTTTCAATTCCAGATTTGTTATTCGTTAAATTAAAATTCTATTGGTTGCCATGGAAGGATTTTAAACTATGCCCCTAGAACGTTAATTAGCGTGGGCCTCTAGGTTACGTACAGTGACATGGCCACTATGCCACCGTTTCCCCCTAATCACAGGAGGAGGCCATTTGGTCACATCATGTTTGCATCAGCTCTCTGAATAAGCAGTTTGCTTAATGCCTTCTCCCCATAACCCTACACATTCTAGACCCATTTTGGCTGTTGCACTTCCAGTGTGGGAGTCACGAATTGATGGAATAGACGTCATGCCTTTGAATGAAAATGAATGAAAATCGCTTATTGTCACAAGTAGGCTTCAAATGAAGTTACTGTGAAAAGCCCCTAGTCGCCACATTCCGGCGCCTGTTCGGGGAGGCTGGTACGGGAAATGAACCGTGCTGCTGACCTGCCCTGGTCTGCTTTCAAAGCCAGTGATTTAGCCCTGTGCTAAACCAGTTCCTTCAGGATGGATAAGGCCTGTTTATGTCAGCATTCAAGATTAGATGTGGATGAAGTAGAACAGATGTGGTTCATCGCACCTTTGAACTAGTGTGAGGGGAAATCAGCAAGAATTTCTGCTGTTGATCACTATCCAATGACTCCTTGCTTAAAAAGTCCAGTTGAACATTTATTCTTGTAACGGACTGCTCCACCTTGCCTGTCCGACTGCTCCACCCTTCCCAATCAGAGTATTTTATTTTCCCTCCATTGTTTTGCTGAGAGGGGTCAAGCACTGGGAGGATGGGGAAATGCTTTGCTGTCTGGTACACAGACGGGTGTGTCCTAGAGTCTAGTTTCATTACACAGCTCTTGATTCCATTTCAATGACTTGTAACAATGTGTATTTTTAGTCAGTTAATGTAAACTGTTTTTTGGAAGCTAATACTTTGCTATTAAAGGCATGGCATTATTAGGGAATTTTGTCAAAATATGCATATCTTGCAAGGCTGCCCACAAAGTTTCACTATGTCATGTACTAATGCTCATGTCCAGTGAAGTGATGACAAAAGTTACCCCCCTTCTCCCCAATTCTCTGTTCACATCTCTCTCCAAGTGATGCAGTTTTGTCTGCTTGAGGCTGTCCAGATTAGAAGGAAGAATCCAGACTTATTTAGTTTGGTGATACTCTACTCTGTAGGGAAAATCTCTCATGGCAGTGAACTTTACATTGTACATTTTTTGTGCTACTCTTTATTATACATTATTTCAAGTTGTTCTCACAGCAAACACAACCAGTGATACAGCAGCGATCCACCTGTACTTTATCCTGAATATCATACAGCCCAAACTGCTTTTACCAAACACATTGGGCGGGATTCTCCACCCAGCCGTGCCACATTTCTGCCTCATTCCGCCGGCGGGATGCTCCGTTACGCTGGCCGGTCAATGGCGTTTCCCATTGTGGGGCAGCCCCCCGCCGTCGGGGAAACCCCTGGCTGCTGGCCAAATGGAGCATCCCGCCGGAGGAGAATCCCGCTGGCTAAGTTTGGAAGAATAAATTAATGCACTGCTGGGCGTTTTCAACAGCTCTATTGGAAATAATGTAAAATCTTTCATGTCCATCATTGTGTTTGTTGAAATCCTAGTTCCCAGATTTACTGGGAAATAGTGATCACAATGCCATCGAATTCCATGTTAAGTATGAAAGAGGCATACTCAAGTTACAAGCAAAAACCTTAAACTTGAACAAAGACAATTACATAGTATAAGGGAAAAATTGGCCTGGTTGATTGGCCAAATAGACGAGTGTGAAACATGGATTCATTGATGTTTACAGCACAGAAGGTGGCCATTCGGCCCATCGTGTCCACATGACACTAATCTCAATTTCCAGCTCTGGAGTTTATGGCAGTGCAAGTGAATATCCAAGTACTTCATAAATATTACAAGAGTTTCTGACTCAACCACCCTTTCAGGCAGTAAGTTCCAACTCCCACCACTCTCAAGAGGAAAACATTTATCCTCAATTCCCCTCTGAGCCGCTACTTCTCACCTTCAATCTATGCCATCTGGTTATTGACCCCCCCCCCCCCAATGGAAAAAGTGCATCCTATCCGCCCTGTCTATGCCCCTCATAATCGTATACACCTCCTATCAGCCCCCCACCCCCCCCTCGCTGCTCCTAAGGAAAACAGCCCCAATCTTTCATCATAGCCTCAACCTCCAGCCCAGGCAGCATCCTGATAAATCCCCTCTGCACCTTCTCCAATGCAATTAATTGCTCCCTATAGTAAAAGTGCTTACTTTACTTTAATACAGTTCCAGCATGACTTCCCTACTTGTATTCTATGCTTTGGCTAATAAAGACAAGTATCCCAGATGCCTTCTTAACCACCTTATCTATTTGCCTTGCCACCCTTCAGGGAACTGTGGATATTTAAGGAAAGAATATTTAATTAAACAATTCAAAATCTTCAAAATTACATTCTATTGAAAAATAAAAACTCAGCAAGAAAGACCTTTCCGTGGCTCACACAGACAGTTTAAATTTTAAAAAAATTTAGAGTACCCAATTAATCTTTTCCAATTAAGGGACAATTTTGAGTGGCCAATCCACCTACCCGACACATCTTTGGTTGTGGGGCCGAAACCCACACAAACACGGGGAGAATGTGCAAACTCCACACGGTCAGTGACCCAGAGCCAGGATCGAACCTTGGACCTCAGCGCCATGAGACAGCAATGCTAACCACTATGCCACCATGCTGCCCTGCTCACTCAGATAGTTAAGGACCATATTAGACTAAAAGAGACTTACAATGAAGCAAACAACAGTAGGAAGCAAGAAGGACAAGGGTAGCAGATGCAGAAGAACATCATCACCTGCAAGTTCATCTCCAAGCCCCACACCACCCTGACTTGGAAATATATCAAGGTCCCTTTATTGTTACTAGGTCAAAATCGTGGAACTCCCTCCCTGACAGCACTGTGGGTGTACCTACACCACATGGACTGTAGCAGTTCAAGAAGGTAACTCAACATCACCTTCTCCGGGACAATTAGGGAAGGCCAATAAATTCCTGCCCAGCCAGCAGCGCTCACATCACCTGAAAGAATTTTAAAAACTCTGAGGATTCGGAATGTTTCAGAAATCAGCAGAGGGCCACCAAAAGGTTGATATAAAGGGAACAAATAAAATTTGAGAATGAACTAGCCATTAATATAAAAGCAGATTGTAAGTTTTGTTTAAACACATGAAGAGAGAGAGAGTAGCCGGTGTGAACGTTGGCCTCTTAGAGGGAGAGACAGGAGAAATTATCATGGGATATGAGGAAATGGCAAAGGCACGCACCAAATATTTTTATATCTGGCTTCACTGTTGAAGACATAAGTTCCAGACAGAAATAGACAGTAACCTAGGGACTAAACAGAGCGAGGAAATTAATATCAGTGGAGAAAAAGTATTGGTGAAATTTAAGGGACTAGAATACAATAAATCTCAGAGACCTGATGGTCCACACCCTAGGGTTCTAAAAGAAATAGCTGCAGATATAGTGGATGTCCTGGCTCTAAATTTCCAAAATTCCTTTGATTCAGGAAAGGTCCCATTAGCATGAGAATTGGCAATTATTACTTTTCAAGAAAGGAAGGAGAGAGAAAACTGTGCCTTACAGGTCAGTCAGCTGAGCATCAGTTGTTGGGAAAGCATTGGAATCTATCATTAAGGAAGCCTCAACCATGCACTTAGAAAAGCATAGTGTGACCAGAAGAAGTGAACATGGTTTTATTAAGTGGAAAACCTGTTTGACAAATTTGTTAGTTTTTTTAGGATCTGACTAGTAGGCTAGATCAAGGGGAACCAGTAGATGTAGTATACCTGGATTTACAAATGTCATTCAATAAGGTGTCACACAAAAGATTAATAGGCAAGATGAGGGCTTATGGGTAATATTTTAGCATGGATAAGTTAATTGATAAAAGGCAGAAGGTGGGCAGAAATGGGGCAGTTTCTAGTTGGCAGGTGGTGAATAGTGGAGTGCCGCATGGATTGATGCTGGGGTCTCAGCCATTTACAATCTATATTAATTATTTAACTGAAGAGACAGAGATTAATGTATCAAGGTTTGCTGATGACACCAGGCTGGGTGAGAAAGCAAGCTATGGGGGAGTACTCGGAGGCTGTAAATAGATATAGACATGTTTATGGATGGAGTAAAATATAGGGAAGTGTAAAGTTATTAATTTTGGTCTCAAGAATAGAAAAACAATGGGCTGGATTCTCTGCCCTGCTGCGCCACATTTCAGGTTCAGCACGCTGGCGGGATGCTCCATTACGCCGGCTGATCAATGGGGTTTCCCATTGTGGAAAGGCCCCACGCCGTCGGGAAACCGGGCTGCTGGCAAGACGGAGCATCTCGCCGGCGGAGAGTCCAGCCCAATGTTTTTTAAAAGATGTGAAACTTGTAAGTGCTGATGTTCAAAGAGAATAGGGTGTGTTTGTACAAGGAACACAGAAAGTTCACATGCAGGTGCAGCAAGCAATTACGAAGTCAAATGGCATGTTGGCCGATATTGTGACAGGATTGGAGTACAGGAATAAATGCGTTATACGACAGTTGTACAGGGTTTTGGAGGAAATGCATCTGGAGTATTGTGTGCAGTTTTGCTTTCCATATTTAGGAAATGTTACGGTTGCATTGGAGCCGGGACAGGATATGTTCACTAAGTTGGTCCCTGGATGAGAGGGTTGTCAATGATGAGAGGAGAAATAAATTTGGCTTATATTTTTCAGAGTTTAGAAAAATGAGTGGCAATGTCACTGAAACCTACAAAATTCTGAAGGGCTAGCTAGAGTAGACAGATAAATTGTTTCTGCTGGTTGGGGAGTCTTAAACATTGGGGCACAGTTTCAAGATAATGGTCCAATCATTTAGGACTGAGATGAGAGTAAATTATTTCACTTAAAGGGTTGTGAATCTTTGGAATTCTCTTTTTTAATTAAAAAAAAAAATTCAATTAAGGGGGCACTTTAGTGTGGCCAATCCACCTATCCTGCACACCTATGGGTTTGAAGGGGTGAGACCCATGCAGACATGGGGAGAATGTGCAAACTCCACACCGACAATGATCTGGGGCTGGGATCGAACCCGGGTCTTCAACGTCATGAGGCAGCAGTGTTAACTACTGCGCCACTGTGCTGCCCTGTCGTTTAATGCATTTAAGGCTGGGATAGACAGATTTTTGATCTCTCAGGGAATTAATGAATGTGGGGAGCGGGCGGGTGGGCAAATGGAGTTGAAGCCCAAGATCCGCTATGATCATACTGAATTGCGGAGCAGGCCCGATGGGCCATATAGTCCATGCCCTCCTATTTCTTGTGTTCTTGAGTACACTGCAAATATACCTGCCTACAAATAGCCATCCAATATCCTGATGAAGAAGGACAAAGTCAAATATTTCCCAGCATAGATTCACTAATACAACTAGGAAGAAAGGCATAAAAGAGCTCCAACATTAGTTAATCACTGCCTTTTAATTTCACACCAGTGAAACAGAGGATGCCTAGACACCCTACCCAATGTTCACTGTGTTAAGCCTGCATTAATAGCTTTCCCTACTGGAGGAGGAGGAACAATGGGGAATTTCTAATCTTACTCTGAAATTCATCCATACCATTGCCTCTTCCTATCTCTAACCTTGAAGCTATCAGTGCTCCTCTAATTCTGTCCTCTTGCCACCCCAAGCTTTAATCATTCCACCATCAGTGCCTGTGCCTTCAGCTGTGAAGGCCCTAAGCTCTGGCTTTAACTTCTTAAACCCTTCTGCATTGCTTTGCTCCATTAAGATGCTCCTTAAAACCTGGATATTTTACTGAGCTTTTTATTATCTTCCCTAATACCCCTTTGCATTCCACCTCCATAATGCCAGTGCAAAAAAAACTGCATATCTACATGAATGGGGGTGGCATGATGGCGCAGAGGTTAGCACTGCTGCCTACCGCGATGAGGACCCGGGTTCGATCCCGGCCCCGGGTCACTGTCTGTGTGGAGTTTGCACATTCTCCCCATGTCTGCGTGGGTTTCACCCCCACAACCAAAAAATGTGAAGAGTAGGTGGATTGACCAGGTTAAATTGCCCCTTAATTGGAAAAAAAATAATTGGGTACTCTAAATTTATTTAAAAAAAGGAATATCTACATGAATGGTCAAAGACAAAAACTTGATCCTGACCTAACATACTTGGGAGTGACTTTAGGTAGGAGCCTGCCCTTGCAGAAACATTTGAAGAAAACAGCAGCAAAGATGAAAACCAGAAACAACTTACTAACTAAACTTGCTGGATCTATGTGGGTTGCTGCTGCCATAGTACTCGGACCTTACTTGCTCTATATCATCACACACACACATCTTGTTGACACTTAATTGAATACAATGATGCGCATCAAAACTGGAACTTTATGCTCAACACCCTTCCCTTGGCTTTTTTTCCTCACAAATAAAAACTTAAAAACATCCGTCGACTGATGAAAACCCATAGCTGGTCCATTTCATAATGACCTGTTCAACCAACCGACTGCCTGCCTCTCATCTCAGCACCTCTTATAGAGCACCCTTCCTGAGCAATATCTATCAGCAGACATCCTCTGGACTAAGGAATGGAAAACCACAGTAAGTTAACCAGTTCCTTGTGACAAACCCGATCTATTGGAGGTGGACTTTGTACTACCACGATGAGAGTCGTCCTTGATAAGTAGGTTCAAGTCAGACCACGGCCCTTGTGCAGCCAATCTCCACCTCTGGGACCTCAGTACAAACCTATTAAAAAAATTTTGGAAAGACACAAACAATGCTGCACATTACCAGGGAGTGTTCCATCAATAATAATAATCTTTATTATTGTCACAAGTAGGCTTACATTAACACTGCAATGAAGTTACTGAAGAACACTCTGGCGTCTGTTCGGGTCCACTGAGGGAGAATTCAGAATGCTCAAATTATCTAACAGCACATCTTTCGGGACTTGTGGGAGGAAACCGGAGCACCCGGAGGAAACCCATGCAGACACTGGGAGAATGTGCAGACTCCGCACAGATAGTGACCCAGCGGGGAATCGAACCTGGGACCCTGGTGCTGTGAAGCAACAGTGCTAACCGTTGTTGTTTATTTATTTATTTTTTAAATTTAGAGTACCCAATTATTTTTTTTTCCAATTAAGGGGCAATTTAGCCTGGCCAATCCACCCAAACTGCACATCCTTGGGTTGTGGGGGCAAAACCCACGCAGACATGGGGAGAATGTGCAAACTCCACACGGACAGTGACCCAGGACCGGGATTCGAACCCGGGTCCTCAGCGCCGCATTCCCAGTGCTGTCCACTGCGCCACATGCCGTCCTCGTGCTAACCATTGTTAAGATTATGTGGTGGACTAATCTCTTTAAAATCAGTAAATGAGGCTATCCATTGACTTTGGAGATTTGCATTCGCTAAATAAAATAAAATGCCACTTATGTGACTTGGTGCCAAATTGTATTTGATATAGCACCTGTGAAACACCTTGGGCTGTTTTCCTATGTTAAAGGAGCTATATAATACAAATCATTGTTATCTCTTGTCTTGTTGATGAGAATACTGCCATCAAGGCAAGCTGTCACTACCTTAATTAAGACTATATTTGAAATCTCATTCAGAAAGACTACATAATCCCTGTGAGAGAAATGGGAAAATGATCCCCTGCTGTGTTGGGAGAATGCTCATTTGAGGTGGGAACCTGAGATCATAGGTTCAACTAGTTTGTGCTGCGATTAGGTTTAGAGCTGCAGGTCCCAAGGTTCCTGTTCTTGATCTCATGACAATGGTGGGTTATCAGCACCTACAGTCACACTTGAAAAGTGCCTGCACGTCTTTGACCGAAGCCGGGAATCAAACCTGGGACCCTGGAGCTGTGAAGCAACAGTGCTACCCACTGTATCTAAGCAGAGACCAGAGCTTTCAGGGAAAGATGGGAAGAAAAATGTTCTTTGTTTGAAATTTTATTTTTAAATATATTTGGGAGCCATATGGGACAATAACACAGCTGTTGTGCCAGAATTTGTCTTTTGCAATACAACCTGTGCCAGGAGGAGGGATCAAGCATTTTGACATGTTGGAGTTCAGAGGATAGGTCTGGAGGTCCATTTGCTGGTCTCAACTGACTGCTGACGAATATGTATTACAATTGTGAAGTGGCAGCGCTGCTGACTCCCAATGATATGGCCTCTGCATAACCTCGATCCCCATCGTACGTTGTTGCCTTGTACAAGTGAGGGGAGAAACAATGGCTGGAATATTTTGGATCATTCTCGGAAAGGCAGTGATCTTGTTTATACTCCATGTCTTTCCACAGGATTTCCTGCAGATATATTTGTGCTGAATGAGTGGATCAGCTTCTGTTGCAGCCCATTAATTTGCACTTCAATTGTTGGGAGTTAAACTGTTGCCTTGAAGCAGCTTGGGCATTAAACAGGCTGTGGCTTTTTTTTTGCTGAGCATTAGTTTGCCTCCCTCTTCCTTTGAAGGCAGTTACTGTTTGCCTGGGACACAGAATCCCACAGGGCCTAGTTACTGGTATTCTGCCCAAATGGCCATTTATCATGTTTGAGACAAAGCAGCACATTGGTGACTGTGGCATCAGAGCTGAACAGCACTCTTGTGTCAGTACATGTGTGAAACCAGGAGCAGGCATCCTAGGTAGTTTTTATCTCCCATAGTTCCGATCTGCGGAGGTTCATTGTAGTGCCTGACAGCAGCTAGTTCAAAGACTGGAGCTTAAATCTCAGATTTGCCAGTCTCTGTGGCTCAGTACTGCAACCACTAAGTAATTGAACTTTACTTGTAAATTTTATATTCATTGAAGTGAGGTACGTCAATACTAGAGAGTGAGAAACTTTCTTAATCCAGCAACCAGCACTGTTCGGTTAGATCTAGCATAGTTTTTAATTTAAAAAATAAATAAATTTAGAGTACCCAATTTTTTTTTTTCCCAATTAAGGGGCAATTTAGCCTGGCCAATCCACCTAACCTGCACATCATCTTTGGGTTGTGAGGGTGAAACCCACGCAGAGAAGGGGAGACTGTGCAAACTCCACATGGACAGTGACCCAGGGCCGGGATTTGAACCCAGGTCCTCAGTGCTGTAGGCTGCAGTGCTAACCACTGTGCCACATGTCGCCCAGCATAGTTTATTAATAATAATCTTTAGTTGTAAGTTTAGAATGATGGCCACCCGATACATTGTCCCAAAAGAGCATACAGTATTACATTTCTGCTGTCCTTAGTGAGAGTGATAACTTAATAGGAATTTATTCATTAGTTATGCTTTTGACATATTTAGGATATTTTGACATATTTTGATATTTCGCTCTAGCGTTTGAAATAAGGCGATTCAGTCTCATACAAACAGTTTCCAATGTCCCAATATGTTACGGTGTCTGGTTCATCTGGTTCTATTGCTGCCTTCCCAGCCCGTGTTTGTGGACGAATTTGTCCACTGGTGCAGTAAAGTAACGTTCTCTGCCCCAGAATGTCACCCAGAGTTTGGCCGGGTACAGCATACCAAACTTCACATTGTTCCTATAAAGGGCTGCCTTGGCTCTGTTGAATATGCCCAGCACCTGGTCAGGTCTGCCCCAATGCCCTGATGCACCCTGATCGAATGACTCTCCCAATTGCAGGACCTTGTCTGTCTGGATCAGTTCAGGATTCTTTTCCTGGCTCTGGTACCGGAGCAAGTTTGCGATGATGGCCCTCATTTGTTCCACAGCTGTGGGCTTTGGCTAGAGCGACCTGTGGGTTCTGTCTGAATCTGGCGGCTTGGGGAAGCTGTTTCTCCCCACTAGGTTACCCAGCATTTGGGCCACATATATTTCAGGGGGTTCCTGCCCTTGGTTCCCTCCGGATGCGGAGGTTTTGGCACCGCAATTGATTTTTCTGATCCTCGACCTTTCCCCTCAGCGTCCCTTGTGTCGCCACAACTTTACCATCTCTGTCTCTAATGCGGCGATCTGGTCACTCTGGTCGGTCGAGGCCTTCTCCAGCTCCCTTATCGTTTTGTCCTGGGTCTCCAGCTCCCTTTCTGCCTTTTCCAGAGCCGCCTGCAGGGTGATCAGCGCCTCTGCCACCACCACTTTGACCGTTGCCCTCATCTCCGTCTTAATGGCCTCCTTGAGCTTCTGGAGTTCCGTGTGAGGAACTCACTCCATGGGGAGGAGCTCTCTGCACGACCTGGTGGTCGCGATCAAATGTGGTTGAGCCTCGCGGCTCTGTGTGCTTGCCGTGGCCCCATTCCTTCTCTCCAGGCTTTTGTTGCCTTTTTTGTCCTTTCGTCCCCTGGAGCTGCTGCCGCTTAGCGTGTCTTGTCCTGATGTTGCTGGAGGAGGAGGAGGGGTGTTTTCTCCCAATTTTAGCAGGCTATTTTGGGCTTATAGTGCCTTTTCTCCAAGTTTTCAGGAAGAGAGCCACCTTTTGCGCATCCGCTCAGCTCATCTGTGTCACCAGAGGTGACCCTCCTTGATATATATTAATGACCTAGACTTTGGAATGCAGCATACAATTTCGAAGTTTGAAAATGACATGAAACTTGGCAGCATTGAGGAGGATAATGGTGCAATTCAAAAGGACAATTGGTGGAATTGGCAGACAAGTAGCAGATGAAATTCAATTCCGAAAAGTGTGAAGGATTCATTTTGGCTGGAGAAGGTGGAACGACAATAAAAATAAAGGGTACAATTCTAACGGGGCTGGAGGAGAAGAGACACTTAGGTGTCTGTGTGCATCTCATTGAAGATGGCAAGACTGGTTGAGAGATTTATTAATAAAGCATAAAGTATCCTGGGGTTTATTAATAGGAACATAAGAGTGCAAGAGCAAGGAAGGTTGTGTTGAGAACACGGATTCGGTCTCAACTGGAGTATTGCATCCAGTTCTGGATTCCACACTTCAGGACGGATGTGAAGGCATTAGAGAGAATGGAGAAAGGATTCACAAGGATGGTTTCAGGGATGAAGAACTTCTGTTATGGAGATAGATTGGAAAAGTTAGGACTATTTTCTTAAGAGAAGAGAAGGTTGAGAGGTGATGTGGTCGAAGAATTCAAAATTTTGAGCGGTGTGGACAGAGTAGATAGGGAAAAACTGTTCTCACTGGTGAAGAGTCAAGAATGAGAGGGCACAGATTTAAGGTAATTGGCAAAAGATGCATTGGAATTCACATGCAGTTTGAGGGGAACAGTAGTGGATCTAAGACTAGTGATTTAAGCATAAGGACAATTATGAGGACATGAAGACAGCTGGCTAGTGAACTGGGAAATTAGGTTAAGGTATGGGTAGTGTATGCATGCCAGTGAGAAAGAAAGACTCTAGGGAAAGGACACCACCTGTGGCTAACAAAGGAAGTTAAAGATAGTGTCAAATTGAAAGAAAAGCATAAAGATGAATAGTAGATCAGAATTTTGGCCAGGATACAAAGAACAACAAATAATGACTCGAAGATTAATAAAGATGGAGAAATTAGCATATGAGAAAAAGATAGCCAGCAACATAAAAATGGATAGTAAGAGTTTCGGCAAGTATTTAAAAGGGAATAGGGTAAGTAAAGTACAGAGTGAGTCTGGGAACTAATAAGAGAAAATAAGGAAATGATGGCTGAACTGAACAGATGCTTTACATCTATTTTCACTGTAGCTTTGATGTCTGAGAAATAAGTGTGCACCAAGAGGCGAAAAGGAGCGAGGAATTGAAAACAATTATAATCACCAGGGAACGGTTACTGAGAAAATGAGTAGAGCTAAAAGCTGACATGACCCCAGGTCCTGATGGGCTTCATCCTAGGGCCTTAAAAAATGTAACTGCTGATATAGCAGATACATCCGTTTTAATTTTCCAAAATCCCAAAGGTCGCATCAGACTGGAAAATAGTGAATATATTTTTTTTAAATTTAAAAAAACAAATTCCAATAAACGGGCAATTTAGTGTGGCCAATCCACCTACCCTGCACATCTTTGGGTTGTGGGGATGAGAACCACGCAGACATGGGGAAAATGCGCAAACTACACAGGGACAGTGAGCCGGGGCCAGGATCGAACCCGGGTCCTCAGCGCTGTGAGGCACTATTGCTAGCCACTGCACTACCATGCTGCCCAAAAATAGTGAATATAACTCCTCTATTCAAGAAATGAGGGAGATGGAAAGCAGGAAACTCCAGGCCAATAAGCTTAGCATCTGGCACAGAGAAATGCTGGAATCTATTATTAAGGAGGTTATATCACAGCACTTAAAAAAAATCTCAATGCAATCAGGCATAGTTAGCATGGTTTTGTGAAAGAGAAATCGTGTTTGCCAACCTTTTTTCAGTGTTTTTATTGGCTTTCACATTTTTATGTTACACAAACCTGTTTACAGGTTTCGGGTGGCGCAGTGGTTAGCACCGAGGACCCGGGTGGAGTTTGCACATTCTCCCCTTGTCTCATTAGGTCTCAACCCCACATCCCAAAAATATGCAGGATAGGTTGATTGACCATGCTAAATTGCCCCTTAATTGGGGAAAAAAAGAAAGAATTGGGTACTCTTAATTTTTAAAATGTTTACAGGTTTCCTCACTGTGCATATTGTTGAGCCAAATCGGCCAATGCACAAACAAAATGAAACACACAAAACAGAAAGAGAGAAAGAAAAAAACAGCACATAGTCAAACAAGGAGCATTATATCTATTTACAAGGAATTCCCCCCCCCATGGTTGTGGACCCTAATTGGCTGTCCTGCCTTCATTGGGCTCCCAATGATGGCCTTAGCGTGTATTCCCCAGTGTGCTGATGTTGTCTCTGTTATTCACTCTTGTTCTCATGCCCGTCCTCTGCGGCTAAGCCACCTGAGTCCCCCTAGTCCTTTTTAGTGGGTTTTCGCCGCTCCCTTTCGTTCCTCCATCCTCTCCCTTTCCTTTGCGTTTCATTGCTCGTCTGCTGCCCCCCCCCCGGTTACTGGCCCCCCCCCCCCCGGTTACTGGCTACGAACAGGTCTTGGAACAAATTGGTGAATGGCTTCCATGTCCTATGGAAACTCTTCTGACCCATGGATGACAAATATTATCTTCTCCCTTTAGAGGAATTCTGACAGCCAGTCTGCAGCTTTGGGTGGTGCAGCCGAACTCTAGCTGAGCAGGATTCTCCGGTGGGCGATCAGGGAGGCTAGGGCGTCGGTCCCCCTCCCAATAAAGAGTTCTGGCTGGTCTGAAACCCCGAAAAGTGCTACTTTTGGGTCTGGCTCCACCCTCACACCCACAGCCTCAAAGAAGGTTGTCCAAAATCCGATAAAATTGGGGCAGGCCCAGAACATGTGGTTGTGGTTGGCCGGGCCTCTCTGGCACCGTTCACATTTGTCCTCCACCTCCGGGAAGAACCTGTTCAGTCGGGTTCTGGTTAGATGCGCTCTGTGCCCCACCTTCAGCTGCATTAGGCTCAGACTTGAGCGTGTGGAGATGGAGTTTGCCTTGTTTAGTGCTTCGATCCAGAGTCTAGTTCTACTTCCCATTTTTCTCTTGTCTTGTCCTAATGGGCAGCACGGTAGCACAAGTGGCTAGCACTGTGGCTTCACAACGCCAGGGTCCCAGGTTTGATTCCCCGCTGGGTCACCGTTTGTGCGGAGCCTGCACGTTCTCCCCGTGTCTGCGTGGGTTTCCTCCCACAGTACAAAGACGTACAGGTTAGGTGGATTGGCCATGCTAAATTGTCCTTAGTGTCCAAAAAAGATTAGGAGGGGTTATTGCGTTACGGGGATAGGGTGGAAGTGAGGGCTTAAATGAGTCGGTGCAGACTCGATGGGCCTAATGGCCTCCTTCTGCACAGTATGTTCTGTGTTCTGAGGGGAGCGTACCCCCTCCAACAGCTGTCAATTCAGATCCCCACAGTTCCCTTTCCCCATGTTTGACTAATTTATTAGAGCTTTTTGAGGAAGTAACAAGCAAAATTGATAAAGAGAAAATTGGTTAACTTACAGGAAACAGAGAGTAGGCATAATGGATCATTTTTGGATTGGCACAATGTAATGAGTAGATTGCCACAGGGATCAGCGCTGGATCCTCAACTATTTACAATCTATATTAATGACTTGGATGCATAGTTGCTAAATTTGATGATGATAGGGCGGCACGGTGGCACAGTGGTTAGCACTGCTGCCTTATGGCGCTGAGGACCTGGGTTCAATCCCAGCCTTGGGTCACTGTCCGTGTGGTGTTTGCACATTTTGTCCGTGTCTGCTTGGGTTTCGCCCCCACAAACCCAAAAAGATGTGCAGTGTAGTTAAATTGGCCATGCTAAATTGCCCCTTAATTGGAAAAATAATTGGGCACTCGAGATTTATTCATAAAATGACACAAAAATAGCTGGGGAAATAACTTTGAAGAGGATTTAGATTAGATTAGATTTAGATTTATTGTCATGTGTATCAAGGTACAGTGAAAAGTATTGTTCTGCATACAGTCTAGGCAGATGGCTCCATACATGAAAACATAGAACATACGATAAATACATGATACATATTGAAAATACATAAACATAGACAGCAAGTGAATTATACAGTATATAGTGCTACAACTGTAGAGAAGATGCATAGAAACATCAGTTCAATCCATAAGATCAGGTCAGAACCTAAGAGGGCCATTCAGGAGTCTGGTAACAGTGGGGAAAATGATGTTTTTCAATCTATTGGTGCATGTCTCAAACCTTTGTAGCTTCTGCCTGATGGAAGAGGTTGGAACTCAGATGGGAGAGGCCTTTGATTATGCAGCCTGATAGGATGCTTTCTATGGTACCTCTATAGAAATTGGTAAGAGTCAATATGGACATGCCAAATTTCCTTAGTTTTCTGAACATATAGGTGCTATTGTGCTTTCTAGGTCGTAGAGTCGATGTGGGGGGACCAGGACAGATTGTTGGTGATGTGTACACCTGGGAATTTGAAGCTGTCAACCATTTCCACCTCGGCACCATTGATGCAGACAAGGGCATGTATGACATTTTGCTTCCTGAAGTCGAAGGCCAGCTCTTTAGTGTTGCTGACATTGAGAGAGAGATTGATGTCATTACACCATGCCATAGGTTCTCTATCTCCCTCCTGTACTCTGACTCATCAATGTTTGAGATCCGACCCACTACAGTAGCGTCATCAGCAAACTTGTAGACGGAGTTGAAGCTGAAGTTTGACACACAGGAGTATAGTAGGGGGCTCAGTACGCAGCCTTGCGGGGCCCCAGTATTAAGGATTATCGTGGAGGAGGTGTTGTTTATCTTTGCTAATTGTGGTCTATGGGTCAGGAAGTCGAGGACCAGTTGACAATGGTTTGTTGGCTTCTTGCTCGAAACGAGCATAGAATGCATTGAGTTCATCTGGTTGGGGTGCTCCCGGGGCCGGGATCGCACCCAGGTCCTCAGCACTGTGAAGCAGCAGTGCTAACCACTGTGCCAGCCCAGAATAGAGATTTTTGAGGTGAATAATGAAGATATCTTGGACAAGTCACACTATCAATGAAGAGGTGCTGATAAAATCTGAGACCAAAAGAACCCTGCAGGGCGAGATCAGGAAGAGACAGATGGAATTTCTTGGGCATGCAATAAAAAAAAATAAATCATGATTTCTTATCAAATGGATCAAAGGATACGGGGGAAAGCGGGAACAGGTACTGAGTTGGAGGATCAGCAATGATCCTATTGAGTGGTGTAGCACAGTGTTTTGCAAACGTTTATGCCCGGGACCCATTTTTACCAACTGGCCATCCTTCGCAACCCATGGCGGCTGACCTTTGCAACCCACAGTGGCCGACTTTCGCGACCCACGGTGGCCGACCTTCACGACCCACGGCGGCCGACCTTCGCAACTCACAATGGCCGACCGTCGCAACTCACAATGGCCGACCTTCGCGACCCACGGTGGCCGACCTTCACGACCCACAGCGGCTGACCTTAGCACCCACGGCGGCCGACCTTCGCAACTCACAATGGCCGACCTTCGCGACCCACGGTGGCTGACCTTCACGACCCATGGCAGCCGACCTTAGCGACCCACGGCGGCGGACCTACGCGCCCCATGGCGGCCGACCTATGTGCCCACGGCGCCCGACCTCCGTGACCCACGCGCCCGAACTCTGTGACCCCCGCGTCCTACCTCTGTGACCGATGCGTCCGACCTCTGTGACCCACGCGTCCGACCTCTGTGACCCACGCGTCCGACCTCTGTGACCCACGCGTCTGACATCCGTGACCCACGGGGTCAACCTCCGTGACCCACGGGGTCAACCTGCGCGACCCACCATTTTTGCATCCCTTTAATGTGACAGGAGCTGCTTGGTTCTCATGACCTCACTTGCTTTGTTATTCAATGTTACATTTCTGATAATGACTTCAGCTTATAATTTAAGATCTCGCCAAATCTGTTGAAAAAAATCAAGAGGATTGTGCTCAAACCCGCCATGTTTCGTCTTCAAATGCCTTTGAAGTTTTGAGAGCTTTAAACTTTCATTTGCCAGTGCTTTCCTGCATATAACACACATGAATTTTGCATCCTGATTTGCAGTGGCACAATTAATAAACCACAAGTAATCATCTTTATGTTGCTGTGTTCCTGTTTTCAGCTTCTTCATGGGTTGTTCACCAGAGGTCCTGGAGTTCATACCAGCACTGCTGGCAGCTGCAAAATGGAGAAATCGCCCTTGCGCCCAGAACACATGACACCAGTGTATGGGGCGCGAGACCTGCTCTTTGCTGCTGCTCCTGGCAGGAAGATGCCAGCGATTTATAAATTTAAAAAAAAAAAAAAATTTGCTCCTGAGTCGTCGCGCTACTTCCCGCAATCGGGAACACCGGGATGCATGGCCCCATGATCGGGAATGCCGCGACGCATGGCTCAGTGATCTGGAACGTTGCGACACATGGCCCCGTGATTGGGAACACTGACGCATGGCCTCACGAACCCCCCGACACCTGCCCGTCACCCACCCACGGTCATGACCCTGGGTTTGAAAATGACTGGTGTAGCAGGTTCGAAGGTCTGAATGGCCTACTCCTGTTCCTTTTTCTTGTTGTCTTATGGAGGCAGAAATGTCTGTGTTTTAGGGTTTTTGGTTTTGTTGCTGATCTGTCAGCTGTATTGGAATTCGACAGCCTCATAGAAGTTGGTTTAATGCACCTGAGTTTCTGTTTATTGTTTTACATGTCTCTGTTTGGTTTGTTTAACCTCCACAATATCTCTCTGGGTTCCTATCTTATCTTTTCTTCTCTCTACTTTCTTGATGGGAAAAAAGTTTAAAAGAACAAAATTTAGAGTGCCCAATTAATTTTTTCCAATTAAGGGGCAATTTAGCGTGGCCAGTCCACCTTTCCTGCACATCTTTGTGTTGTGAGGGCGAAACCCACGCAAACATGGGGAGAATGTGCAAACTTCACACGGACAATGACCCAGAGCCAGGATCGAACCTGGGACCTCGGCACTGTGAGGCAGCAGTGCTAACTACTGCGCCACCATGCTACCAATGATGGGAAAAACTGTTATCGACTGACAGATTTTCTTAAAAATTCCCTTTCGTTCTGGCCACAGGAGTTAATAACTTCAGAATTGCCTTGGAGGCAATTTTTTGAAACTTTTGGTCAGAACACTTTCCATAACTAAGGGGACCAAAACAGTGCGCAGCATTCTAAATGTGGCCCCACTAGTACTTTGTACAGTTACAGCAACGCTTCTTTACTTTTATACTCCAGTCCCCTTGAAATAAAAAACAGCATTGCATTTGCCTTCCTTATTACCTTCTGCACCTGTATGCTTGCTTTCTGGGTTTCACGAACAAGGATCCCCAAGTCCCTTTGTGCTGCAGCTTTCTGAACTCCCTCTTTTAAATAATCCACCTTCTCATTCTTCCAAAATGAACAATCTAATATTTTCCCACATTGAATTCCATTTGCCAATTTTCTTCCTACTCACTTAACCTGTCAATTTCTCTGTAGACTGTAAAAATTGGAGCAAAAAGACAGTAAAGGTGTTAGATACAATTTTTCAACCTTGTTATTGTTACTTCAACTTGATGCAAATTTCAATTTCTTTTTAAAAAAATCTTTTTATTGGCAATTTCAAAATTTATAAACAGTTATGTTGACCGTGTTTATTTACTGTATTATACAGAAAGGTTTGTCTTGCCCTTCCCTTAAATTACCCTATTTACATTCTGCCGCCCTTTGGCTCGGCACAAATTTTGTTTTCGAAAAGAAATTTAGAGTACCTTGTAAATGCAATGAAGCAGAATGAATGGGAGGAAACTCTTGGAGGACAAACAGCTGCACAGATTAGTTGAGTTGAATGGCCTGTTCCTCTGCTGTATATTCTAAGTAAATAGAGCCTGTGTGTGTTTGCATGCACTTGTAACATTTCCCCCATCACCAGATTGAACATTCAATTATGTTTAAAGAACATGCTTGTTAATAGGTGTCAGAACAAGATGTCACAATGGGGAACCATTATGTTCAGACAGAATCTCTCCCTATCCTTCCTTTGTGAACCTGACCCAGAATATAGTTGCATATCTTCAATAAAGACTGCTGATGAAGCATCACAACAACTGTGCAACCCTGAGGGAAATTCAGAATGTGCTGACAAATCAAGAATGCTGGTTTAGCAGAGTGAAGACCAATAAATCACTCTGTCTCGTCAGGCAACCTTGATGGACTGTTGTGTTAGCAATTACTGTACATTGAAGAGATTGATGTTGCAGCTTCTATTTGTCTTATTGTTTGTGCAATGCCTGCAATACCAGCACTGCTGTGACCTGGTCTTTTATTCAGAATATAGTGTCATTGTATGTTTTTTATTCATACTCTGCTTTGTTTTTGCCCTTCCTCTCCGTAAAGATTCTGCCTCATGTTAGGGATACTGTTCCACAGGTGCTGGCCTACTGCCTGATCTGTTTATGTGAGTCTAGATAGTGAGCATTGTCTGTGGGGTGTGTAATAGGTAAGCCTGATGCTATTCCTAGTCAATATCTACACACATGCAGTCCTACCCTGGCTGTTTGTTCAGTGCATAGTGATCATGAGTGTGAAAACATGGATGATCTCCTCCCCTCTTTTTCTTCCATTCCCTCAAAAGGGTCTGCAGAATTTTGTGGGATGTTGTATGAAATTTATTTTCAAATTTAATTTTTTTTAAATGGTATTCCCAACCACTTATGTGCCTCCTCCCAGAGCAACATAGTGAGTACTGGGCCAACAAAGAATGGAGCAGAGTCAGGTGCTTTTCTTTTTGTTTGCCTGGTTTTGCATAATGTAGTGACTTTTAGAAGGCTTGTTAGAAACATAGGGATGCGGTCCCCCTTCGCCGCATGTTTCTCGGTGGCCCGCTATTTGCGGGCGGCGGAATTCTTTGTTCCTGCCGTTGTCAATGAGGTTTCCCGTTGAAGACATCCCATGCCATCGGGAAATTCTATGGGCGGGGGTGCACTGCCAGCGGGAACAGAGAACCCCAATGACCGGAGAATTCCGGCCATCGTGTGTATGGTGTTCTTTGTGATTCTTATTATCAGGATGGATGTTGTAGTGTTCACAAAGACCACAGAAGCAAAGTTCAATTACAAAGCTAACATTTATTCTATTACTTATTGAAGCTCAACCACTTACTCCTATAGCAAGCAATAATCTAGTCATCTACAATCTACACTCTACTAACACTAGCCTCTACAATCTATCTATAACTGTACTCTGCACTCTCTAAACCTCTCCTCTGCCCTCCCCCAGAAGCCTGAGAGTCGGTGCTTTATATAGTTCTGCATCTAGCTCCATCTAGTGGTCAATAATGATATTACATTAACCCTTTATATTCTAGACATTCTACATAATGTCATAGTGTGATTTCTATGTATGTATTGTCTGATATTGTTGATGTTTCTTGTTTTTAATTCTGTGCCTATGTGCTTCACATTACATAGCAATAAAGATAAATGAGTAAGAATTTATATTAAGTGGGAGAATGCGTGCAGGAATTGCATTGGATGTTGAGATCATGCGTTTGCTATTTAGCATTTGAGCTGGATAGCTGCGTTGTGTCTTGTAGTTTAGCTCATTTCTGTAAGATGAACATTTTGGGATGTGATTTTCCAAATCTATGCTTGCAGCAGGGAACAGGTAATATTGCTGTTTCCATTTTCTTTCTGTCTGTTTGACTTCAAATGGGCAGAAAACAGTGGGCATGGCAACCCAGGATTTTGTGATCTGTTTTGCTGTTGGTCCAAAATCCATACCCCCTTGATAGCTTAAAAATAAATTAGTGCAGTTCTGCTACTCGACATATTCTGCTGCTAGACATCGTTGGGAATTTAAATTAAAAAATCTCTGGGTATTTACGCACCATCCTTTGGACAGATATTGTGCTGTTGTTACTAGACACTTCACTGAACCTTCGCAGTACTGTAGCAGCTTTATTTTTTGTTTGTGCTTTTGACTCCCTGGTACTGAAATGTTATGTTCTGCAGGAAGATTGAGTAGGGTTGGCTTCAGTTTGTATTGAGGAGCTGTGCTTATCTGAACTGCATTGAACATCCTAACCTTCGGAGTGGCCATAGCTGAAGAGCAGTGATTATTTGGTGCCAGAATGATAAGCAAACACTTGTGAGTCCCTGAACTTCAATTAACCAAAAATGAAGTGTAATTAAGGCTTATGATAAGGATGCTGTTTATATTGCCAACAAGGTTACACTGCCCTACAACAGCTACTGTTCACTGAATATAAACAAGCAACAAAAGTATAGGAAAAAAACTCAGCCAAAATGGCTGCAAGCATTTTCAGAACATGGAAAATTGCAGAACCATGGCATTAGCCAGTAAATTTACCTCCCTACACCCCAACTCCCATGTTGTTTATTTCTGCGTGTACTGTAATTCTACCTTTGGGAGTTTAGAAAGATCATGATTGGATTGCAGAGAGCAGTGTCTTAACTGTGCAGTAAGCATAGTCATTTGCTTTGCTTTTTATCCATTCTGCCTACACATAGAACTAATTAATAACAGTGTATGTTGTCGTTTTATTCACCCTGGGGTAACAGGGACGGCAACAGGATGCAGATAAACGGTAAAGCACACACTAAATGTAGGCGTTGGTTCAATATGATTTATTGAACTTCTGTAACAATGCACACAGCTGGCTGTGGGTTGACACTCTATTACTCTAAGTGTACTAACTAACTTACTAGACCAGGCTAGCTCTGATCCACATGTAGAAGGTGCTGACTGATATATACACCCTGACTGTCACTCCAGTTGTCACCAGTGGAAAGAGGCGGAGTGTTGATGCCTTGTGTGTTTTATAGTTGGAAGCCCCCCTCTGGTGTTCTGTCTGGTGATTGGTTGTGTTCTTTCCTGTATGTTGATTGGCTAACCTGGGTGTCTGTCACTGCCTGTTTTTACCTCATGATGTGCATGGGTGCATATTATGACATCCCTCCTTTTAAAAAAAAAAAAAATTGTCGGTTGCTTAGAGCATATACAACATATTTGCAGATATAACTATTTACAGCAAATGGCGAGTGAAGGCATATGTACATGTAAGGTGCCTAGCGTGCAGATACAGAACAATATGTACAAAGGAAATATTTATAAGTCCAATCTCTGGGGCTGGAGTTGGATCCTTGTTGACCGCCTGATAGGTGGAGGTGGGGACGAAGGCGCCTTGACAGACGGGATTGCAGTCAGATTGGTGGCCTTGTGGAGCGAAGTGTCCGGAAAAGGCATAACGACAGCTGGGAACGTGAGATCCGTTGGTGGGCAGGCAAGTTTGCGTAGTGCCCTTCAGTTGCGCCTGACAATGGATCCATCAGCCATGCGAACCACGAACGACCTGGGAGCAGCCTGTCGAACAACAACAGCGGGAGCTGACCAGCCTCCACCAGGCAACTTGATGCGAACACAATCTTCCAGAGAGAGCACAGACAAATTAGTAGTATGAGCATCGTATGTGAACCTTTGCCGGTTTCTGAGCTGCTGCACCTTTTGCAGCACTGGGAGGTGATCCAGGTCAGGTAAATGAATGGCCGGAACAGTCGTCCACAGGTCACAATTCATAAGGAGTTGTGCCAGAGACATACCAGTGGACAGAGGAGTTGCCCTGTACGCCAGGAGCGCAGGGTTAAAGTCAGAAGCTGAGTCCGCAGCCTTGCAGAGCAATTGCTTCACGATATGGACCCCTTTTTCGACCTTCCCGTTAGATTGTGGGTACTGCGGGCTCGAGGTAATGTGCATGAACTGGTATAGCTTTGCGAAGTTGGACCACTCTTGGCTGTAGAAGCAGGGACCGTTGTCGCTCATGACCGTGAGCGGAATACCATGCCTGGCAAATGTCTCCTTGCAGGCCTTGACGACAGTCCTTGATGTGAGGTCGGACAGTTTCACCACTTCGAGATTACTCGAGAAGTAGTCAATTATAAGCACGTAGTCACGCCCATTGGTGTGAAAAAGGTCGATTCCCACCTTAGACCACGGAGAGGTCACAATCTCGTGTTGCTGGAGTGTTTCTTTGGGCTGAGCAGGCTGGAAACGCTGGCAAGTCGCACAATTGAGGACCATGTTGGATATGTCCTCATTGATGCCAGGCCAATAGACAGCCTGCCAGGCCCTGTACCTGCATTTCTTGATACTGAGGTGTCCCTCGTGGATCTGTTTGAGCACTAAGCTCTGGAGGCTGCGAGGAATAACGATACGATCCAGCTTGAGGAGGATCCCCTCGACAACTGTTAGGTCTTGACATTAAAGAACTGGGGGCATTGCCCTTTCTGTCAACCATTTGCAAGGTGATGTATGACAAACTGCAGAAGAGGGTCCTTGGCAGTCTCTTCTCGAATGTTGACGACTCGTTCGTCTGAGGCCGGGAGGTTGCTGGCACACAGTTGCACCTGTGCCTCAATTTGGCAGGTGAAGTCGACCTGTTCACAGGGCGAAGTGATGGGGCGAGACAGGGCATCCGCAATGATTAGTTCCTTGCCCGGTGTGTAAACCAATTCGAAATCATATCTGCGGAGTCGAAGGAGAATGCGCTGAAGTCTAGGCGTCATGTCATTCAAGTCCTTGTGAATGATATGGACTAGGGATCTGTGGTCAGTCTGTACTGTGAAGGTTGGTAGACCATAGATGTAATCATGGAACTTTACCGGTGAGGAGGCCCAGGCACTCTTTCTCTATCTGAGCATACCTCTGCTCAGTGGGGGTCATGGCCCTGGACGCATAGGTCACTGGAACCCAGGACGAGGAGTCATCCTTCTGGAGGAGCACCGCACCAATGCCGTCCTGGCTGGCGTCCGTGGAGATTTTTGTCTCCCGCTCTGGGTCAAGAAACGCTAGTACCGGAGCAGTGGTGAGCTTTGCCTTTAACTCGAGCCACATGGCTTGATGTGTGGGTAGCCACTGAAAGGCAGTGTACTTCTTCACCAGATGCCTGAGAGCCGTGGTGTGTGATGCGTGGTTGGGAATTAACTTTCCCAAGAAGTTAACCATACCCAGGAAGCGGAGTACCGCCTTTTTGTCTTCCGGGGTCTTCATGGTGTTGATGGCCTTGACTTTGTCCGATCACCCAAAAACTTGATTGATGACATGCCAAAGGAGCATTTGGCCTTGTTCAACTTGAGGCCTTTGGCATGTATGCGTCTAAAGACTTGTTGGAGACGGGATATGTGTTCCTCTGGGTCGTGGACCATATAATGACATCATCGACATAAACCCGCACACCCTCAATGCCCTCCAGCATCTGTTCCATGATCCCGTGAAAGACTTCAGAGGCTGAAACAATACCAAACGGCATGCGGTTGTAACAGTACCTTCTGAAAGGTATATTAAATGTGCAGAGCTTCCTGCTGGACTCGTTCAGTTGTTCCTGCCAGAAGCCACACAATGCATCTAGCTTCGTGAAGAATTTGGCATGTGCCATCTCACTGGTTAGCTCCCCCTGCTTCGGGATTGGGTAGTGTTCCCGCATTATGTTTCGGTTAAGATCCTTGGGATCTATACAGATGCGCAGTTCTCCAGAGGGCTTCTTCATACAGACCATCAAACAGACCCAGTCAGTCGGTTCCGTCACTTTAGAGATTATACCCTGGTCTTGGAGCTCCTGCAGCTGCGCCTTTAAACGGTCCTTCAGAGGAGCCAGCACCGGCGTGGTGCATGGATCACAGGCGTGGCATCAGGCCTGAGTAAGATTTTGTAGCGGTACGGCAGCGTGCCCATCCCACTGAACACATCCGGGTATTGTGACAGGATTTTGTCAATGTCAGCCTGAAGATTCTGTCATGCAAGAGTGCCTTTAAGAAATGGATGTGTAAGCAATGTACCTTTAAGAAAACAGTGATGTCAGAGAGTGGGTGGAGCACAGCTCAGTTCAGCCATTTTGAAGTTTCAGTTTAAAAACTGTGTGTGTCTGTGTGTTTCCAGAGAGCTGCAAGTTTTGCAGTTTTGTTTTGCAGTTTAAAAAGTGCCTGGCTGGTTTTGCTGAGAGCAGTTTAAAAGTGCCTGTCTGTTTTGTTGGAGCTGAAGGCAACCAAGCTAATATATATCTCTGTCATTCTACAGAAAATATATATATCCTTTAACCTGATGTGATTTTGTTTAAAGGTGTTAAGCCTCTTGGAAGTTTGAAGGAACATTTTAAGGAGTTATTTACTGTTGCAATATTTTCTGAGTTATCTTTGAAGAAAGGGGTGTTAAGAGATCCAATGTTTATTTAAGATGTTAAGTTGAGTTCATGGAATAAACAGTGTTTTGTGTTTAAAAACCCACGTGTCCATAATTGTAATACCACAGCTAGGAAAAAAGCCGTGTGCTAGGAAAAGCAACAAATCCATTAAAGGGTGAGGTTGGTTGAACTTCATGATACATTTTGGGGTTCTGAAAAGGCCACGCCCATAACAATTCACATTGGCAGAGGACATGGCATGGACGTGCTGGACGAGATTGAGTAGCTTGCATGCATGGGCACCAAGCAGGGAAGCCTTGTCAGGCTTGACGATTTCGAATCGCAGTGTGGCTTTGATGGCCTTGTTGGAGACATGCAGGTGACAAGACCCTAACACAGTAATGGCATTGCCATTACAATCAAGCAGCTGGCAGGCCGGCGGAAGAATTTTTGGCTGCCTTTGGATGCGAGCAAGATCTGCTTGAGATATCAGATTGGCTTCAGCACCAGTGTCCAGCTTGAACCGGATGCTGCATTGGTTGACTTGTACGACAGCACACCATTCGTCCGCAGAATCCACGTTGAGGATGGGTAGCCGTGTTGCTGAATTTGAGGAGGCCTTGTCATACGTGGTAATGATGCCCACACGATATGGGGACTCCAGGCAGTCGTCCTCTGGATCCGTGGTGTTACTAGGTTCCGAATCCAGCAGCTCTTGCTGCACACTTCGAACTCGTTTGTGTTGGAACTGGGATCGCTGGCCCACGATCGGAGGTGCAAACCTGCACAAGGCTGCATAATGGCCAGGCTTCCCACAATTTAAACATCGCCTGCCTCTTGCAGGGCATTGCCGCTTTAAGTGGGTGGTGCCGCAGTTCAGGCACGTCATGACGTTGACGTCGTAACGCTCCGTGCGTCATCGCACATGCGCAGTGCGGTCAGCTGCAGCTTGCACCTGTGCAGTGTGGTCGTTGGCTGCTTCGTTCTCCCGTCCGTGGTGCGCATGCGTGGGACCCCGGGAAAAGCGCGCGAAATGGCCGCCTTCATCGATGGTGAGTCGCCGCATTTGGGCGATGGCCTGCACACACTCTGCCTCGTGGGAGACAAGTTGGTCCTGTTCTGCCAATTTAAGGCGGGAGTAGCGACTTTTCGCCTGTTCATGCACTTTACACGTCTCGATGGCTACTGGCAGGGTCATGTTTATTAATTTTAGGAGCTGCTCCCGCAGGGCGTTGGAGTGGACCCCAAACATGATCTGATCCCTGATGAGGGAATCAGCAGTGTCACCGTAGTTGCAGGATTGCGCTAATATGCAGAGATGAGTTAGAAAGGATTGGAAAGGCTCATCCTTACCCTGAATGCGTTGCTGGAGGACATAACGTTCAAAGCTCTCGTTCGTTTTGACTTCACAGTGACTGTTGAATTTGGCTAACACGGTCTGGAACTTGGTCTTGTCGTCGCCGTTGGCAAAAGTGAGCGAATTGAAGATTTGGATGGCCTGGTCCCCCGCAGTCGATAGGAGCAGCGTGATTTTTCTGGCATCAGACACATCCTCGAGGCTCGAGGCCTCAATGTACAGACTGAATTTCTGCTTGAAGACCCAGCAGTTGGCGCCGAGATTTCCGGAGCTGCGGAGGGGCCTGGATCTTCTCCATGCCGCTGGAAGGCACTTGCTGGTCGTCACTGAATTATTCAAGGTAAATTACTCAGATGAAGTAGACTCCTGGTATCATGTCGTGTTATTCACCCTGGGGTAACACGGACTGCAACAGGATGCAGATGAATGGTAAAGCATACACCAAACGTAGGCGTTGGTTCAATACGATTTATTTATTGGAAAAAAAATAAAAAATTTAGAGTACCCAATTCATTTTTCCAATTCAGGGGCAATTTAGCATGGCCAATCCACCCACCCTGCACATCTTTGGGCTGTGGGGGCGAAACCCACGCAAACACGGGGAGAATATGCAAACTCCACACGGACAGTGACCCAGAGCCGGGATCGAACCTGGGACCTCAGCGCCGTGAGGCTGCAGTGCTAACCACTGCACCACCGTGCTGCCCCTCAATGCAATTTATTGAACTTCTGTAACAATGCACACAGCTGGCTGTGGGTTGACACTCTACTACTCTAAGTGTACTAACTCTAACTTACTAGACCAGGCTATCTCTGATCCACGCGTAGAAGGTGCTGACTGATATATACACCCTGACTGTCACTATAGTTGTCACCAGTGGAAAGAGGCGGAGTGCTGATGCCTCGTGTGTTTTATAGTTGGAAGCCCCCCTTTGGTGTTCTGTCTAGTGATTGGTTGAGTTATTTCCTGTATGTTGATTTGCTAACCTGGGTGTCTGTCACTGTCTGGGCAGCACGGTAGCATAGTGGTTAGCATAATTGCTTCACAGCTCCAGGGTCCCAGGTTCGATTCCGGCTTGGGTCACTGTCTGTGCGGAGTCTGCACATCCTCCCCGTGTGTGTGTGGGTTTCCTCCGGGTGCTCCGGTTTCCTCCCACAGTCCAAAGATGTGCCGGTTAGGTGGATTGGCCATGATAAATTGCCCTTAGTGTCCAAAATTGCCCTTAGTGTTGGGTGGGGTTACTGGGTTATGGGGATAGGGTGGAGGTGTTGACCTTGGGTAGGGTGCTCTTTCCAAGAGCCGGTGCAGACTCGATGGGCCAAATGGCCTCCTTCTGCACTGTAAATTCTATAAAAAAATTCTATGAAATGTCTGTAAATTCTATGAAATGTCTATGAAATGTCTGTTTTTACCTCATGATGTGCATGGGTGCATATTATGACACGTGTTGCATGGCTGATTACTTTTCTTCTCCAATTTGCTCTCCTCCCTGATGTCCTGCAAAAGCATCTGTTTTCATGCAAGTCCAGAAATATGAATGCAGAATTTCCACTGTTGAAGGTATCACAGTCTCAATCCTGACCTTACCCAATATTTATATTGCATGGTGGTTCTGGACTACCATCTCAGATGAATCAAATCAATGAATTTAATTAAGTCTAGTAATTTGTGGGATGTCACCAAGGAAAATGAGCATCAAAGGTGCTGAATCGTTTTAAGAATCCGTGGCTCACTAATGTAATTTGGGCAAGGGGAACCTGTCACTCTGACTTGGTCTGGTTTACATGTAACACCCATCCTACAATATGTGAATGAGTCTTAATGCTGTCTGAAGAGGCCTAGCACCTTACAAGGTGTACAAACATTCTCCAAACCACAGCACAAGGACTGCAGCGGTTTAAAGAGAAACATATCTCAGAGAAACTAGGGATGTCAAGTGAATATGGTTTTGATAGCTTTTGGAGATAAAGTTGAGTGAATGTGTACAAAGAAAAGTCACCAGATTATGTTCAGTGGGAACAAGTGGGAATACTTGATGTTTGTTTTAATTTTGCCCCTTGCATATTTATAGGTTGAAATGTAATTGGAGGTCAGGGAGATTTAGATAGTATATATTTAACAATAATTAGTGCCCTGAAGTGAGTTATAGGGTGGAATATAAGTGAGAGGTAGTTGTGTATAAATTAACAAAAAACTTGGGGTTGAGTTACAGGCTGGACATATGGAACATTTCATCTGTGTGGAGTGGTACTGCAATAGGCTGTAGAATTTAGTCGTTAGGGATCTACTTATCAACTATTTGCCAAATATAATAGCCCCACCTAACTATAGTTACTGTTGGTCGCTTTTGATATTTTCTGTGGTGTGAATATTTGAGTTTTGTTATTGCCAGATTTGTCTTGTGGCTTTGCATCAATACCATTAAACTAGACCACAGTTGTAACAACAGCAGCATTTTTTTTACAAAGATTCTGCAATTCATTTTTTTCAGCAAGGATTCTGCAATTTATTTTTTTTAAAAAACAAGGATTATACAATTATTTATTTTTTTTACACAGGGTGTTGGAACGTCTCACTCCCATCTGTCTTCCTTTACTCTTTCAATCTATGGACATATAAACCCCAGACTTGGCATCACTTAATCATTCTTCCCTCATTTATACCCCTTTTCTTCATTTATATTCAAACTGCTTATCTTCAACCATTGCCTATATTACTCAATAAGAAATCCAGAATAATAGATGATTGGTAGTATAATACAAGATTTAGTTGAATTGAGTGGCTCTGGTGGTATTGCAATTTACAACAGTGAGGCAAGGTTGGATTTCCAGGTCATCAGAACCCTTTATATTCTTCATAGAATCAAATAATTTGTATAGCACAGGAGGAGACTATTCTGCCCATCATGTCTGTAGTATGTCATTGAATGAACAATTCACCTAGTAAGATTTCCCTGCTTTCTTCCTGTAACCCTGCTTTTGAGATTAGTTTAATTCTCTTTTGAATGCCTGAATTGAACCTGCCTCCACCATGCTCCTGGGCAGTATATTCCTGACCTTAACCACTCGCTGTGTGAAATTTTTTTTCCTCATGTTGTTTTGTTTCTTTTGTCAATTACTTTAAATCTGAACCCTCTCATTCTTGACCCTTTCATGAGTGGGAATTGTTTCTCCCTATCTATCCCGTACAGGCCCCTTATGATTTGGAATATCCTTATCAATTCCTCTCATCCAAGGAAAGCAGTCACAGATCCTCCAATCTATCTAAATAATTGAAATTCCTCAGGGCGGCACAGTGGTTAGCTGAGGACCCAAGTTCAATCCCGGCTCCGGGGCAATTTAGCATGGCCAATCCACCTAACCCGCACGTCTTTGGACTGTGGGAGGAAATCAGAGCACCCGGAGGAAACCCACGCAGACACGGGGAGAACGTGCAGACTCCGCACAGGCAGTGACCCAAGCCGGGAATCGAACCGGGTCCCTGACTCTGTTCTCCTCGTGTCTGCGTGGATTTCCTCCGGTTGCTCCGTTTTCCTCCCACAGTCCAAAGATGTGCTGGTTAGGTGGATTGGCCATGATAAATTGCCCTTAGTGTTCAAAAAGGTTAGATGGGGTTACTGGATTACGGGAATAGGGTGGAGGTGTAGGCTTAAGTGGGGTGCTCTTTCCAAGGGCTGGTGCTGATTTGATGGGCCGAATGGCCTCCTCCTGCACTGTAAATTCTATGATTTCCTGAACACCTTTTATCCAGGAATATTTAACACCCAGTCTAATTAACCACGCACCGTGCATTCATATAAATGCACATTAACCCTGATTTAGAGTTTATTACTTTCTCTGACCCCACCCAATAACTTATTCCCTACCATAGTGCTATCTGTCTCTCCCAGTATCCTGTTCACATTGGTATTCCTCTCTGATTCCTCTTGGTACTCCTGCCCTGTGGGCAGCACGGTAGCACAGTGGTTAGCAATGTGGCTTCACAGCGCCAGGGTCCCAGGTTCGATTCCCGGCTGGGTCACTGTCTGTGCAGATTCTACACGTTCTCCCCATGTCTGCGTGGGTTTCCTCCGGGTGCCATTGGCGCCGGCGTGGTTGGCGCAGCGCTGGTCGCGGGCTGCTCTACGCAGCTGGCCCGCTGATGCTCCGGCCCAGATGGGCCAAGCGGCCGTAAGAAAAGAGCCGAGTCCTGCTGGCGCCGTTCTAACCTGCTCTGGGCCAGCGGGACCTCGGCATGTAAGGGTCGGGTGGCGGCCTTTGGGGGGGAAAGGGGGGGTCCGACCTCGGATGGGAGGGGGGATGGGTGGGGGGCTCCGATGTGGCCTGGCCCGCGATCGGGGCCCACCGATCGGCGGGCTGGCCTCTGTGGCTGGAGGCCTCCATTCCTGCGCGCCGGCCCCTGTAATCCTACGCCATGTTGCGTCGGGGCCGGCGCGTTAAAGGAGGCCACTGCGCATGCGCGCGATGGCGCCGGTGCCACTGCTTATGTCCTTGTTGGTGCCGGTGCAACTGCGTATGCGCGGATCCCGCGGCTCACAGTTTGCGCCAGGGTCTTCAGATGGAGCGACGCAAACAGCTGCAGTGCTTTGCTGGCCCCCTCTAGGGGCCAGAATTAGTTGTGGGAGCGGCCCGTTCACGCCAGCGTTTACGACGGCGTGGCCACACTGCCGCGGGATGGGAGAATCCCGCCCGACTACTTTTGAAGTCCTGCATGCTAATTTCCTACCGGGGACTCCTGCACTACTTGCCTGTTTCTACTTGACTATCTGGTGGTCACACATTTCTTCCGTCCCTGCATACTCTAGGCTGTGGAGTGACCACAACTATAAACATGGAATCCACTGAGCTCTCAACTTCACGAATGCACCACAAAGACGCCAGCTGCTGCTCCAGTCCCAATACCTGGAGCTCTTGTTGCTCCAACTGATGACATTTCCTGCACAAATGATTAATGAGGACATGGGAAGCAAGGTACTGGAGTTTCCATGAGCAAGATTTGCACTGTAGAATTTGGGGAAGCCCTGCCATTCCTCTGCTAGTTAATAATCTTGCTGGGCAGCACAGCATTGCTACCTCACTGGCCCGAGGACCCGGGTTCGATCCTGGCCCCTGGGGACTGTCTGTGTGGAGTTTGCATATTGTCCCCGTGTCTGCGTGGGTTTCACGCCCACAACCCAAAAAAATGTGCAGGGTAGGTGGATTGGCCACGCTAAATTACCCCTTACTTGGGAAAAAATATTTGAGTACTCTAAATTTTTTAAAAATATAACTTTAAGTACCCAATTCATTTTTTCCAATTAAGGGGCAATCCACCTACCCTGCACATCTTTAGGTTGTGGGGGCGAAACCCACACAAACACAGGGAGAATGTGCAAACTCCACACGGACAGTGACCCAGAGCCGAGATCGAACCTGGGACCTCGGCGCTGTGACGCAGCAGGGCTAACCCACTGCGGCACAGTGCTGCGCTCTAAATTTAAAAAAAAAGTTAAGAACCTTGCTACTGCTAATAAACCTACCACTGCTATTAAACCAACCAATAAGAATAAATTTTACTAATACTGATAAACACTACTATTATACTAGTAGCAATAAACCTTTCTTTTAAAAAAGAAAGCTAAGGCTGCTCACTTGTTACATGTTACTAATATTTATTACGTTTTTAATCTGCCAGTTGTTTGGACTAAGTCCCGAAGCACCAACACTTACCAATCACATCTTTCTTGAGATACCTTCTACCTCTGTCAAACCCTGTCTACTCTTTATTTTGTGTAACAGGTAATGTATTTTACTTATTGCTCAAGTTGATTATGTTGCTTCCGATTAACTGTTGCATGAAGTGAAAGTTGCTGACGAGGGAGGTAAGAGTGACACTGTTCTTATAGGTCTACAGCACCTTGTGATGAGGTCTCTGGCAATGGCAGGTTTTGGCAGGAGTAGCAATGTGATATACTTCATCATCAGTGTATCTCCAGGAACTCTTTTGTCCTGTTAATGGAATTCTCATTGCTATCCTGGCAGGTTTTGGATATAGTATATTGGAATGCAGTTTTTAGGCTATATTAGTTAAAAGATGGTGTATCTATCTCTGGAGCAAGTCACAGAAAACAACATCCTTTGGATAAATGATTTGGCGAATGGGGTGAGGGTCACTGATAGATATTCAAATTTGCAAGCATAGCACTCTGCTGAGTCATGGGAGAACTCCAACTCCCTGAAAGATCCAAGATGGCGCTGGAGTGTGGCGACTCTTTGTGAGCTCTCCCTAACAGATCCCCTTTTTACTTATCTTACAATCGTTCTAATGTTTTCCTTATTATGTATTTTCTTTTATTTCCTTTTCTTTTCATGTATGTGGTAGTATCAGGTATTGCAGTACCCGAGAGGCTGTAGACCATTGGGTAAGCCTAGCAGCTTACCATTGGCTGTTTGGTATGTGGCTCCACCCTGAAAGGTGGGGGATAAGAACAGGTGCTGTCCCAGTAGCCCTCATTCTGTACCGAAGCTGCTGGGGAACAGATCTAGTCTATTAAAGCCTTCAGTTATGATACAACCTCGTCTTTGAGTTTAATTGATCGTGCATCAATGTACTTAATGATGTGTTGAGCTGCTCGCAGAAAAATACTTTTCACTGTAGCTTGGTACACGTGACAATAAACAAATCCAAATCCAGTGGCAACTCATGATTTCATTGACAAAATTATCCAAACCCTTTTATTAGATTCTAGCCTGTAATTCACCCTTGTGTCTCCATTATTGTATGTACAAATCATCCAGACTGCTTTATTAGATTCCACCCTGTAACTCGCTCTGAGGTATATGTTCTGTATGTACTGGGCCCCCCAAGTAGATTCCAGACAGCTATTTACTTCTTTGAAACTCTAGAAGGAGAACTGCTGAGTTCTTCTCGCACTTTCTGTAATCACATTTGTTATTTGCCTTGGGAACTAGGGGTGACATACTGGGTTATTGTGATCGAGACAAGAGGGCCTTCAGTCAGATGGCTGGCCACAATTCCCTGGAAGCTGGCAGATTGCATCCATCATCGCTGTTCAGTCACAGATTTTATTGCTGGTTCGTAAGTTCATAATATATAGGAGCTTTTTTAAAATATAAATTTGGAGTACCCAATTATTTTTTTCCAATTAAGGGGCAACTTAGCACAGCCAAACCACCTAAACTGCACATCTTTGTGTTGTGGGGGTGAATCCCACGCAGACACGGGCAGAATGGGCAAACTCCACACAGATAATGACCCGGGGCCAGTATCAAACCCAGGTCCTCCGCACTGTAGGCATCAGTGCTAACTACTGGGGTCCCAATCGGGGAGGTGAAGAGGAAGTGGGAAGATGAGTTGGGGGGGTGGGGGGGGGAGAGTTGGAAGTTGGGCTATGGGAGAAGCCACTGAAAAGAATCAATGCATCCTCGTTGTGTGCCAGGTTTGGCCTGATCCAGTTCAAAGTGGTCCACAGGGCTCATATGACTGTGGCCCGGATGAGTAGGATTTTTGAGGAGGTGGAGGATAGGTGTGGGAGGTCTGGGGGAAGTCCGGCGAATCTTGTACATATGTTTGGGCGTGACCAAAGTTGAGGGGATTTTGGCAGGGATTCTTATGTCAGAGGTCCTGGAAGGGAGGGTGACTCCGAGTCCAGAGGTGGCAATATTTGGAGCGTCGGAAGATCCGGGAGCCTGGGGGGGGGGGGGGGGGGGGGGGGGGGGGGAGAAAGGCTGACGTTTTGGCCTTTGCCTCCCTGGTGGCCCGGAGACGGATTTTGCTGTGATGGAGGGACTCGGATCCTCCAAAGTCGGGGGGGGTGGGTCAGTGACATGGCAGAGTTTCTCAGGCTAGAGAAGATCAAGTTCGCCTTAAGCGGTTCAATACAGGGGTTCGCTCGGAGGTGGCAGCCATTCATTGACTTTGAGGAAAACTGATCGTCAGCAGAAGTGGGAGGAGGAATGGGGGGTGGGGGGAAGGGGAGCCATGGAAAGTGGGGAATAAGGGCAGGGAATCTAATATATAGGTAGCTAAGAGTTGGGGCGGGTGGAAGTTGGGCATGTTACTGTGGGGTTTCTGCGTGTGTCGGACCGTTCTGTTATTTAGGATGTTAAAATGTTAAAATTATAAATGACTCAATAAAATGTTTCCTAAAAAACAGCAGTGCTAACCACTGCGCCACTGTGTTGCCAGATATCAGGGGTGGGATTCTCCAATCCTGCGGCATCGTGTCCACGCCGTCGTAAACGCCGTTGCGTTTTACGATGGCGTGAACGGGTCGTTCCCACGTCTAATTCTGGCCATACAAGGGGCCAGCACGGCACTGGAGCAGTTTGCGCCGTAACATGGCGCAGGGCTACAGGGGCCGGCGCGTAGGAAAGGAGGCCCCCAGCTACAGAGGCTGGCCTGCCGATCGGTGGGTCCCGATCACGGGCCAGGCCACATCGGAGCCCCCCCCCCCCCCCCCCCCCCCCCCCCACCCTGGGGTCAGAGCCCCCACCCCACCCCACCCCCACAGGGCGCCACCCGACCCTTACACGCTGAGGTCCCGCCGGCCCAGAGCAGGTTAGAACGGCGCCGGCGGGACTCGGCTCTTTACCTACGGCCGCTCGGATCATCTGGGCCGGAGAAGCGGCGGGCTGGCAGTGTAGAGCGGCCTGCGACCGGCGCCGCGTCAACCACGCCGACGCCAATGGCGCTGATTTTCCGCACTGCGGAGAATCGCGTGCCGGCGGCGTGGCCCGTTCGCGGGGATTCTCTGGCCCGGCACAGGGCTGGGAGAATCCCGTCCCAGAGCTTTCTGGACTCTTATTATTCAGCTTTTAAAAATTGCTGCTTTAATATTGCTCAACTGTGATGTGCTGTAACTGAGATTGTTTGATATCTCTCCCAGCAAAGTGCTTTGTAAGAAATGTCCTTGGTCTGAATATCCTCCGTTCCTGTCAGTGAGAAGCACTGTTTACACACATGCTGATGGAATTATCCTTTAGAATTAAGTTCAGATGTCCATTGTGCTGTGCTTTTGTAATAGCCCTGAATGTATGGACTTATTAAAGATTGAGCTATTGTTTGGCAACAAATTGGCTAATGCTGCATATCCTCAAAGCTGTTCATAGATGTCCACAATTCTGCAGTGAAAACATCTTTTTGCCTTTCAGCATTCCTCTGGCTTTGAAGTAATAGAGTGAAAATCTGTGAGCTATGCCCTCACTAAGATAAGTATGAATCCCTGGGGTCGTTACTGTCGGCCTGAGATTCTTGTAGTGTTCAATTGTTCAGTATTTGACTCCATGTGATTGTTGAATGTGGTGTTGTCAAGCTTGTCTGTGGTGGCCTGAGAAAGAGAAACTAAACTGAAAGCAAGAACCTATAAGCATGAGAGAGCAGTTATTGTTGAAGCACTTGTAGATAAAGCATTTGTGCACACCCAGAAACTGGTCATCGCTGCATATCTCCGAGGCATAAATCACAATTGGTGACAGAATGGAGAATAGTTTAAATTTAATAGCTCTAGCATCTTCCCTTTCTTTGCTGGGCAATTCATGCATGTCATGGGATTTATGGATTTTGGGGTTCAAAACCTACTTGCTCGTTACTGTGGTGGACAATGGGGATGTTGGATGCGATTTTCAGCCCACGTTAGCGAGAACGGCGCAATATATAGCGAGAATCGGGAAACGCAATTCTTGCCAGTGAAATTGTATCTTGCGATTTTCCAGGCACTGCGCCGGTGACGTAACAAGAATCCTGCCACGGAAGGTTGGGAGTTTCATTTAAATACATGACCATATCATTAGCGAGCCCTCCCTCTGGGACATCCCCCTTCACTGAATATTCATTGGGTGCTGGTGTGATGTCACGCCAGCGCAATCTACAACATCTGTATAAAAACGAGAACCTGGCAACCTTGCTTCCGAAAGGCATGTAGTGTTCCCCTCAGAACCTCTCTTATTCGTTCATTTCCTCTTAAGTTGTGCCCTACTTGGTCTCTCTGCCCTTTCCTAATTATTCTCAAAAATGTCTTTGTTCACTCTCCTCATCATTTGCTACTTTTACTGTTGAGCGTTCATTTTGCCAGCCCCCCCAAGGTGCCAATAGCAGAGGGGCACCAGAGAGGATATGGGGAGATCCAGATAAGCAAAGCTCGGGGGCAGGGGGGGGCGTGTTCAGGTGGAGTGTCAGGGAGGGGCTCTTATTTGCAGGCCTTAATCGCCCTTCATGACTGTGAACCTATAGGTTTGAAGGGGTCTGGCGGCTGGTTTGCAGGCATCGCTTCCTGCGTCCTTCTCGCTGGGCTTGTGGCGGTATCACCGCTGAGCGATTAACCTTTTAGAGTGGCAGCTGGAAAGTAGGTGGGAGCAAGTGAATCCACAGGGTCAGCATGGGACGACTGTGAGGTTCCTGGTGGGGTCGCATGAGATGCTTGTCTGCATGGTCAGAGTGTGGTCTCTGACAAGGGGTAGTTCCCAGCCTCATGAGAGCTGAAGACCCTTATACGGGGGAGGAATGGTGCAGTCAGAATGAACCCCCATGCTCAAGCTGCACTTGCCTGAGGGCATGAGATGTCTGGAAGGTCAAGGCCACTGGTTATAGAGGCAGGCTATCAGGGATTAGTGTATGGGTGGCTGACTGTTCAAGTTGGAATGTTCAGTGAATCCTCAGCCCATGTGGATATTTTCTTGCTGTCAATTTCTCAAACAACAACTCTGAACTGTATGACAATGAATGCTTATGGGGAGAAAACAGTGAAAGACCCGTCCTGGGATAATCTCAAACCACCAGTCTTTGGGTTAACAACTGTTGCTAACTTTTGGTTGGCTCTTAATTTGGCTCTGTTTAATCACGTTTGCTCAAGAGTCGCCAGGTATCTTTCGACACCGCCACAGGTTCAGAACCGAATACTGATCAATGACTCGATACACCAGTTAGTAAGTTCAAAAGCAATGCTCATTTATTTACACAGTCAAATCTACTCATGCATAAATTCTACAAACTAAACTACCACTATTACTAAAGCCTATACTTAGCTTCGGGCACCCACTCAGTCGGAGGAACAATGGCCGTTGCTCGGTTCTGAGGCTGCTGTGTTGAGCTGTTTACAGGGTAGCAACTAGGAGTGTCTATCTCGTAGCGTGCGTTGACTTGGAACTTACTTGGTCTGGTGCAGCTGCTAGGCAGGTCTCTCTCTTTGGTGAGAGCCAAAGCCAAAGGAGGGCGTTCTCCCTTGGGGGATACCTTTTATACGGAAAAGGGCTTTGCGCGCTTTTGGGCGGGCCTTGAACTTGGCCTCAACTAATTGGGTCTTTCCCAATCATCTGTAGCGATTTTCCTCCAATAGAGGGGTGGTTTCCTAATCGCTGGGCGTGTCCTGGTGCCTGTCAGTCTGCTTTGTCTTAGCTTCTTCTAGCGCCGGGGAGTCTGCCTTAACATTGTGTATCTAAATGTTTCCCTTTTGTCCCCGGAAATGGCTCATTAGTATGTAGATTGTTCGGTGGTTTCTGTCCTGTCTGAGAGCTTAAGGTTCCAATCAACAGACAGAGCTTGCACCTGCTTGTTTCTTAGCATTGTCCAATTTTCCCTGCATTCTTTGCAAGTGTCCATTTTGTAATCGGGATGTGGCAATCCCAGATGGCTACACTCCCTCCTTGTGATCCTCAACGCGAAGCGTGAAGGATCACATTACTATGTCATCTTCATCCTCTGATCACCAGGGCACCCATACTTAGGCTCTACACTGTCCTATCCTATGCAACACAATTTTACCTAAACCATTTTAAATATATTCATTATCATAAAACTCTACGGGGCGCTATGACATTAATACATGCATTACAGAAAAATAAAAAACTGGAACCTCTATCTATTCTCAATAAACTATCCTCATTTAAACAATCCAAAAATACAAACAATCCAAAAATAATCTATACATCTTAAACTGTACAAAATAGCAGCGCACAAATTTGCCTGGCAGTCAGACACAGAGGTTTACATCTCTTTATTCCATAGAATACATTAAACAAATGGAGGCTCTTTAATCCGTCCCAATGGGTTCGGGGGTCTGGTGAAATCCGAAAATGGGGGACCTAAATCTGTATACCGGGGTGTGAGAGCGATTATGCTCTCCTTCGCCATTTCTTGACTCTAAACGTTTGCACGACACTGCAAAGTATCGCCAGCACTAAGAGTGCTTCGACTACATATGAGAGTGAGTACCAGGTGATAAACTTATCACACAAGGTCGGGGTATTGCTAGAAGTCGCGGGGCTAGTTATCTCGGGGTTCCGTATATTGCAGGGGTGAGAATCATTTACGGTTTGTGTGGTAGGGGTCAGGGGGGTAGCGTCCGCGCGCAATTGAAGGGATCCCGCTAATATCCATGTGAACACGAAGGCTGTCTTCGTCTTTGTCGGACTTCTTCTTTGTCTTCCTCTGGGGTTCCTGGGTTTCTGAGTCCTGTGAACACAAGCATAATTTATGTTATTATCTAGCTTAAGATCTCATATGTCAGTCTGTCTGTCCTTTATTGCCAATTTCCCTTTATAATTGGTCCTCATCTGTGACTCCCTCATTTTTTTTTTTTGTTTAACCGAATATTTGGACTAAACATCTAAGAAAAATACTACCGTACTGCGAGCCGTCTCGCAGCCTGCGTGATTTACCATCCCAGTGTTTGAGGATGTAAATAGCATAGGGAAGCAACCTAAGGGTTGCCAAAACCAAACAAAAGAATTTTGAATGTAACAAACCAAAATGGGGTGTGTATGGGTCGCGGCAGGTAAGAAATGGGTGGGATCCACGGGTAGGACGGTGATCAATACCGTTCGTGCTCTCCCCGAGCGAAGCTGACCAGAGGGGGGGGGTCCTCAGGCAGTGCGGGGACCAATGCCGTTTCTCCACTGCCTGAGCAACCGGCAAGAACGGGTAAGAATGTGGTCGTCGTGGGGGGCTGCCTCTCGAATTAGGAGAGCCACTATGAGTCGTGTTCTGTTGACAAACTAGTTCCCCTGAACTATTGTCTGGGACAAACTTGTTCCATTAACAGCCGGGGAGCGTTAAAGGAGTGGTGACGTGGGGCCATGAAAATGTTCCGAGTTTACACACAACACTTAACGATAACACTAACGAACAAACATTCAACAAACATGGTGCAGGTTCCATCAGAAAGGACACCGTATCTCTCCATTGGTTCCTTTTTCTGCATCATCTGGACACCTCACTGCTCAATGGCGAACAGGGTTGCAAAGGGATTCGTTTGGTGGGAGTCAGATTCTAAGTCATCATCTTCTCCCGGCTGCCAAACTCTTGACTGTAGTAACCGTGCTAAAGCTGCTTGGACGAATTGGGGTCCATCTCATCATTCCGGATGAGTCTGAACGAATTGTCACGGTGCCAGAATTGTGTGTCGAGGTTGGAGCTACTATGCTTCAATCCGTAATCGTCGGGCGGTGGGTCTGGGTCAGGGGCTTTGATATAGGTTATCTCAAATGGGTCGGTAGAATCATGCTCGGATTCACCGGGAGTGGGCCCTGGTGCGTAACGTGGTGTGCTGTGGCTGTCATCATCTTGATCGCTATCACTGTCGCTGCTGGTTGAGGGAAGGGAGAGGCGGAGTCGTGCCTCTGGGGGCGGAGTTGAAGTCGTGCCTGAGGGTGGGCTGGAGTGGTTGGGGGAGGGTAGGAATACGTCATCTGTGGGCGAGCAGCATGTGGTGTGTGTGGTTATTCTGCAAGCCGTAAGCCTTGAGCTGGTTTATATGAAACCACGCAGACTTACCATTGGGATAGGTTATTTTGTATACTGAGGGGCTGACTTTGTCCGAAATGGAGTAAGGTCCGGAAACTTTTGGGGAAAGGAATGAGCTGGGGTTGTAAAGGGACAGCATAACTTGCTGCCCTACTGTAAACTCAGTGGCTTGTACTGTTTTGTCGAAACAAGCCTTGCTCTGTTTCTTCCTGGTTCCAAGTCTCAATGCTGCGGCGAGTTGGGCTGCCTTTATGTTCTGTACTAGTTGTGTAACCGCATTTTCATGTGTGAGGGCTGTAACTGCGGGGCTGGCCAAATCCAGTCCTAGTAAATACTCAGTGCCTTTCATGGGGCGTCCGGTCCTGAGGGTGTGGGGGGTGTAACCTGTGGATGTAGATACCGTGTTTCTTAAAAACATTAAAGCAAATGGGAGTACTGAATCCCAGGTGCTGTTATTCTGCTGCACCATTTTCCTGAGGGTGGCTTTCAATGGCCTATTCATTCGTTCTACAATACCACTTGACTGGGGGTGGTATGCGATATGGAACTTTTGTCTAATGCCGAAAATCGTGAGGACGTTTTTCATTACATGTCCGGTGAAATGGGAGCCTTGGTCGGACTCTAAACTGCGTGGGAGGCCCCATCTTGTAAAGATGTGGTGTGTTAATATTTTAGCCGTTGTCTTGGCCGTATTAGTTCTTGACGGAAATGCTTCTACCCATTTTGTGAAGGTGTCTGTGACCACCAACTCATACTTGGAACCATTTCTGCACGGGGGTAGGGGTCCTATATAATCTATCTGGAGATTTGTCCAGGGTCCATTAACGGGGCGGGTATGGCGAAGTTGAGCCTTTTTAGCATATCTGCCCGGATTGTTCTGGGCACAGATTAAGCAATTCTCTACTTAGCGTATGACATCGATTTTTAAATCAGGCCACCAACAAAGTGGTCTGAGGTGGGCTAGGGTGGGTTCAATTCCTTGGTGTCCATGATTGTCATGGAACTGACAAATGATCTGGTTCCTGTCCTGGCTGGGAACTATATAAATGCCATCCTTTAAAATCACACCGTCGTGTGTGGCGATTGCGTTTCTAAACTTCTTGTACGGGGCTGGGAATGTTCCCTTTCGTCCTCTTTCTGGGCCTTCGCTAAATCCTGAATGTTGGTCTGTGAGACCTGAACTGCGTGTACTGGGGTGCTTTTGAGGGGGGGGGGGGGTTCCAAAAATAACCATGCCTGGAGCCTGCCTTCGCTAGGGCGTCTGCTTTAACGTTACCGGGGGGGGGGGGAAGAACGGTGATGACTGCGAACCTTAATTATTCCGTATTTCCTATCCTTCGCTGTCTCTAAGATATGGCGGAGTAATGGGGCTGAGGGTAGGGGTTACCGTCTGCGGAAACAAATCCTCTTGTTTCCCAGAGTGGTAGGAACTCTGTCAAACTATTGCAGACATACAAGCTGTCTGACTAGATGTCTACTGGGGTCGGGAACGAGTCTGGGTGGTCTACAAAATATGCAATCGCTGCCAGCTCTGCTGCCTGTGAGCCTAAGTGTCCTGGCAACTTTAAGGAAATTTCATCTAGGGCGCGTCCTCTACATATATACCGCAACCGGTAATTCTCTCTCCGTTTGACACTGTGGAGGAGCCATCCTCATAGATCTGCAGGGGTGCGCACGTGTCTGTGGGCTGGGGTCTCTGGGGTGTACTACCTGATTTCCTGGGTGGTGTTTTGGGAATAAATGGTCCTGTGTTCTGTTTTGTGGTGATGATCTCACATTCATGAGGGGTGCCTGCATACTGTAAATTATCGGCAAGGAATATGTGGGTTTTGGTTCTCTTTACCGTGATATCCCGTCCCTGTAAAAGAAGGGTCCAACGGGCTGCGCGGATTTGGCTGACTGCCATTTTTAAGTCGGCCGTCTAACAATAGCTGTGTCGGGGTGTGTTCTGTGAGGGTGGTGATGGGGTTGAGTCCTGTAATGTATGCAAACTATTGTACTGCCCAAAAAACTGCGAGCAGGTGCCTTTCACAGGCAGAAAATCCTTGCTCTACGGGGTCTAACATGCGTGAGGCGTATGCTACGGGGCGTAACTGGTCGTGGCGTTCCTGGAGGAGCACGGCCGAAAGGGTTCGGTCAGTGCTTGCTACCTCTATAGCGTACGGGGAAAGTGGATCTGGGACCTGTAGTGCGGGGGCTGTGCTGAGTGCTCTTTTTAAAGCATCCACGGCATCTGTATGCTGTGGAAGCCATTCCCAAAGTGCCTGCTTCTTGAGAAGTTCGGAAAGGGGCGCTGTTTTGGTGGCAAAACCGTCAATATGGTTTCGGCAGTAACCAACCAGTCCTAAAAATGACTGGAGGGCTGAGACATTGTGGGGAAGGGGCAATTTGACGATTGAGTCAATTCTCTTGTGCTCGATCTCACGTTTACCATGAGTGATCACTGTTCCCAAGTAAATCACTTTTTCTTTAAAAATCTGGGCCTTCTTGGGGTTGACTTTACAACCAATTTCTTTTAGGAGTGCTAGGAGCTCGGCGAGAAGCGAAATGTGCTCTCCCTTTGTGCCTGTCTGTAGTAACAAGTCGTCTACATACTGGACCAGACAATTGGGGCTGGAAAATTTTGCTAAACCATTTGCCAGCTGTCGGTGGAAAATGGAGGGGGAGTTGTGGAAGCCTTGTGGAAGGCACGTCCACGTGTATTGTTGCCCTTGGAATGTAAAGGCGAATTTGTACTGGCACGCTTTAGTCAATGGAATGGACCAGAAGCCATTGCTAATGTCCAAAACCGAAATGTTTTTTGACTGGAGTCCCTGTTTGAGCATGGTCTCGGGACCCGTGGCTACAGTGGGGGCTGCTGCTGGAGTTACTTTGTTCAGTTCCCGGTAATCAATGGTCGGTCGCCATGATCCATCCGGCTTCCTGATGGGCCAAATCGGTGCGTTGTTTGTGGAGGCTACTGATCTGAGTAAGCCTTGATCCAACAAACTCTCTATTACTTTGGAGATTTCTCCCTCTGCTTCCTGGGGAAATCCGTACTACTTCTGGGGTTTAGGGTCGGGACCTGTAACGTTCACAAAGCCAGTCAAACTACCACAGTCGTGCTTGTGCTGTGCAAATGCTGCTTTATGTTCCTGCGGGACTGCCCTAACCTGTTTGTCTGCACTAATGGTTCGAGGGTCGAACCTGAAGTCTCCTACTGAGCTAATCCTATTTACGTATTCTCCTACTGTGAGCGTGGCGGGGGCTCGTGCTGCCTTTGCCATTTTCCAAACACACTTGTTCACTGGGTCGAAAGAAAGATTATGGGAGCTCATGTAATCGATCCCAAGGATATGTTCTACTGTCTGTGGTAGATCAACTAAAACTATGGGGTGTTTGGTTGTGATGTTCCCTATCTGTATTGCGATAGGGGCTGTGATGTGTCCCTGTTGTAAATGGCCTGTAAAGCCGCTGAGTGTAATGGTGTCTGTTGTGGGCCACGTGTCTCGCTGAAACATCGTGGAGGAATTGAGTGTGGTGCGGAACCCTCCTGTGTCCCAAAGAAATTCTACGGGTTGTCCCCGAACTTTGCCTGCTACTACCGGTCTACCGGACTTGTCCCAAAGAGTGTCGCAGACCCAAGTTGGGGAGCCCAAACACCGTCAGTCGGTGCCGTTCATGTCTGCATTCTCTGAACGGGCGCTAACGCTATGGATCGGCTTTGCCCTATTCTTGTTTAGGGTGCCTATCTGTTGGTTTCTCTGCTGCTTCTGGGGCGCGTTGCACTCTGGTGCAAAGTATCCTAGCTGTCCACAATTATAACATTCTTGAGGTTTTGGCTGGGGTTGGCTGTTCCTGCCTTCATTTACCTATGCGGGGTTCTGGTGTACTTTAACTGGGTTCATTTTTGCCTGCTTTTCATCGGGTGTTATAAATGCAGTTTTGCCTGCAATTGATTGCTCCCAAGCGCGGGACAATCTCTTCAAAACCCATTTTTCATTGTGGGCCTCATCTGAGGGGTCATAATTTGCGCAAGCTTTTCGTCCTGCTTCTGTGGTGTGGGAGACTAGAATTTGGGTCCATTTGGCCATATTATCTGGGGACAAATGGGCGCGGGCGAACTCTCCAAAAACTGCGGTAAGTGAATCTACAAATGTCCAGCAAACGCTGTGGGGTGCTCTGTCTTCTTTTGCCTACACTTATTTAGGCGTTCTACGGGGTCTCCTCTGTTAAAGCCGACCGCACCAAGGATCGCTGTGTTGCATCTCTTGGAGTGTGCCTCCTCCTACATTCTGTGGGTCGGGAAGTGCTGCTACGACTGAAGGGTCGAGGCTTAAAACTGTGAGCTTCACTTGGTCCTTTTCGTCCAGGCCGTACATGGTAGCCTGTTGTTTGACTTTTGCGAAAAATTGGTGGGGGTCTGAAGTGGGAAGGAACGGTGTAATTTTTCCGCACGCGTCCCGTAATTGGGTCACGGTTAACGGGGTTGTGTAAAGGAAATCTGCTTCTCCTTTTCCTGCGGCCCTGCGGTGTGTGGTTTGTTCTGCCTGTTCGTTTGGGGGTTGGGGCGCTTTCCTTTTCTGGGGTTTTTCCTGCATACATGTTCCACGTACGTATCTATGGGCAGTCTCATTCAATTCCTGCCAATCGGGGCCGTTTTCTTGATCTAATTGGGGTCTGAATGTACTCTGAAATCCATTTTGCACGGACAGCAGAGATTGCAATTCTGCAATTTGCTTCCGACATTTTGCGTGGTCTACTGAGCTCTGCCTTTGTTCCGTCGTGGAAGTATGGAGTGCTCGTAGGGCTGCTTTTAAATCGTTGCACTGTTTCTGCAATTTCTCAACTTGCTGTTCTGATTCTTGTCTTACCAAGACCGCACGTTGCGTGTCCTGGTAGGCCTTATCATATACTGTTCAAATGCGCGAGACAAGACTGATGTGCCCTCTTGGCACCATCCACCTCTCTGTCCCTTGCTGCTAACTGCTCTTTCAGATCTCCGTTCTCTTTCTCTACCTCACTCACACCTACCTCACTACTTCTGTCTCTCTCCTCTATCTCTCGACGGAGCGTCCTAACGACCTCCTCTGTGCCTCGCAATTGTGCCAAACAGGACACAATTGCCATCGGTTTGCGAGCTTTTCCCAAGCTCTTCTTGCGGATCTCTGACAGGTTCTCCCACCAAGTATGTCCTTTACTCCCGGGTCCTGTTTCCTCATTATCACAGAATTCACTCCAAAGGGGCCATCCTTTCCCTTTGAGATATTTCCTGATCTCTTCTTCCCAAACGGGGCACTGTCCTACTGTACTGGTCGCTGCGACCGCGAATTCCTGGGGGTTCATAAGGCGTTCCATTGCCTTCATTGCCATTCTCTCTATCTAGGATCTCTACTGAATTTGGAACAGGGGGTGATAAAGCGGTGATGTATACACGGGTGCGGCTTACGCTAATTTCCGGCCTACAAAACTCCTGACAGTTTTACACCACAAAATCTCTCCGGTTTACCTTATATCCCTGTTAGTATGCATGCATTAACACACTTCCGAATCTCAGAGGCTTGATCAGTACTGCTCTTACGCTTGTGGTTTTTCTTTCTGTTCCCAATTGGATTCTCAATTCAAATTTTGTGTTCTCTCGGAGTGGTTAGGCCACTTCTAAGTCGAGTGCCGTCAGAGTCGCCAGTAAATGTTGCTAACTTTTGGTTGGCTCTTAATTTGGCTCTGTTTAATCACGTTTGCTCAAGAGTCGCCAGGTATCTTTCGACACCGCCACAAGGTTCAGAACCGAATACTGATCAATGACTCGATACACTAAGTTCAAATCAATGCTCATTTATTTACACACAGTCAAATCTACTCATGCATAAACTCTACACACTGAACTACCACGATTACTAAAGCCTATACTTAGCTTCGGGCGCCCACTCAGTCAGAGGAACAATGACCGTTGCTCGGTTCTGAGGCTGTTGGGTTGAGCTGTTTACAGGGTAGCAACTAGGAGCGTCTATCTCGTAGCGTGCGTTGACTTGGGACTTACTTGGTCTGGTGCAGCTGCTAGGCAGGTCTCTCTCTTCGGTGAGAGCCAAAGCCAAAGGAGGGCGTTCTCCCTTGGGGGAATACCTTTTATACGGAAAAGGGCTTTGCGCGCTTTTGGGCGGGCCTTGAACTTGGCCTCAACTAATTGGGTCTTTCCCAATCATCTGTATCGATTTTCCTCCAATAGAGGGGTGGTTCCCTGATCGCTGGGCGTGTCCTGGTGACTGTCAGTCTGCTTTGTCTTAGCTTCTTCTGGCGCCGGGGAGTCTGTCCTAACATTGTGTATCTAAATGTTTCCCTTTTGTCCCCGGAAATGGCTCATTAGTATGTAGATTGTTCGGTGGTTTCTGTCCTGTCTGAGAGTTTAAGGTTCCAATCAACAGACAGAGCTTGCACCTGCTTGTTTCTTAGCATTGCCCAATTTTGACTTCTGGTTGCGGCTATGCAGAGCTAAGTCGCACGCCCGGCAGCTCCCGCTTGGAACGGACTTTTGGGCTCTTTTCAGGGCCCCCAACGGCATTTTTTCGACATTTCCCGGTGTGGGAAGAAGATTGCAATATTCCCCCGACAGTGTATGGCTTGGACCAGGAGCGGGGCGACTAAAAAAGTGGTGGTGAACACAAAGAAAGCGCGAGGGAAGAAGAGCAAGATGGCGGCGGGCGGTGACCAGGCAGCGTAGATGCAGTGGGCGCAAGAGCAGCAGGAGGCTATCCAGCGCTGCTTCAGGGAGATCAAAGCGGACCTGCTGGAGCCGATGAAGGCTTCTATCGACAAGCTGCTGGAGACCCAGGGGGTGGCGATCCGCGAGGTCCGACAAAAATCTCCGACAACGAGGATGATATCTTCGGCCTTGCGGTAAAAGTGGAAGGCGCACGAGGCGCTCCACAAGAAATGGCAGGAACGGTTTGAGGAGATGGAGAATCGGTCGAGGCGGAAGAATTTGCGGATTCTGGGCTTCCCGGAGGGGCCGGATGTGGGGGCCTATGTGGTCACCATGTTAAATTTGCTGATGGGAGCGGGGTCCTTCCAGGGGCCCCTGGAGCTGGAAGGGGCCCATACAGTGCTGGCGAGGAGGCCCAAGGCTAACGGGCCGCCACGGGCGGTGCTGGTGCGGTTCCATCGGTTCGCTGATCGGGATTACGTGCTCAGGTGGGCCAAGAAAGAGAGGAGCAGCAGGTGGGAGAACGCGGAGGTTCGAATATACCACGACTGGAGTGCGGAGATGGCGAAGAAGAGGGCCGTGTACAACCGGGCGAAGGCGGTGCTGCACAGGAAGAGGGTGAAGTTTGGCATGCTGCAGCCGGCGCGACTGTGGGTCCCCTACAAGGACCGGCACCATTATTTTGGGTCTCCGGAGGAGGCGTATGCCTTTGTTCAGGTCGAGAAACTGGACACAAACTGAGGGTCGGGATGGGTGGTCGGGGATTGCTGTTGGTGTGTTACATGTTGAGGAGGGGTTCTTTGCTCTTGTTTCTTTTTGGTTCGATGTGGTTTGGTTAGGTTGGTTTGGGCACTGTTTTGGTTGGGTCTGTCGGGTGGGCTCTTGGAGGGGGGTAAGTAAATGGAGTAGGGGTGGATGGCCGGTAGGGGGGAATGGGGCCCCGCGGAGGAGGGTGAGGCCCGAGTCGGGGGTGAGGGGACTGGGCCTGTAAAAGGAGGCTGCGTCAGAGGGTGACGGGGCCGGGCAGGTGGAAAGCGCGGGCTTCTTCCCGCGCTGAAGGCTGGAGGGGGCGGGGAAGCGAGGGTTGTTTCCCGCGCTTGGGATGGAAGGGGAGGTGGAGAGCCTGCTCATGGGCAATGGAGGAGGAGGGTATGTCCCACAATGGGAGGAGCCGAAGGAGAGGTGGGAGTGGCCGGGGTCAGCAGAAGTCAGCTGACTTGCGGGAGTGCAATGGGGGGAGCAAAGCAGCTAGGAGGGGTCCTAGCTGGGGGGGGGGTCGGCGGAGAACCGGGTTGCTGCTGGTATGGTCAAGGTGGAGCTGGAGTGAGTCGAGGGGGTTGGTACGGGGGTCTGCTGTCGTGGGGTGCGGGCGCGTGGCTGGTCGAGGAGGGGTTATGGCTAGTCGGTGGGGGAGGGGGGCGGGTAGCCCCCTGATCCGGCTGATAACCTGGAATGTAAGGGGACTGAACGGGCCGGTCAAGCGGGCCAGGGTGTTCGCGCACCCGAAGGGGTTGAAGGCGGATGTGGTCATGCTCCAGGAGACACACCTGAAGATGGCAGACCAGGTAAGATTGAGGAAGGGGTGGATAGGTCAGGTGTTTCATTCGGGGCTGGATGCCAAAAATCGGGGGGGTGCCGATCTTGGTGGGAAAGAGGGTGTCGTTCGAGGCGTCGAGCATTGTGACAGACAATGGCGGCAGGTACGTAATGGTAAGTGGTAAGCTGCAAGGGGAGAGGGTGGTGCTGGTCAATGTGTACGTCCCGAACTGGGACGATGCGGGTTTTATGCGCCGCATGTTGGGTCGGATCCCGGACTTGGAAGTGGGGGCCTGATAATGGGGGGGTGACTTTAACACGGTGTTGGATCCGGCACTGGATCACCCCAGGTCTAGGACGGGTAGGAAGCCGGCGGCGGCTAAAGTGTTGAGGGGGTTTATGGACCAGATGGGAGGGGTGGACCCTTGGCGATTTGCAAGGCCGGGGGCTAGGGAATCTTCATCTCGCATGTTCATAAGGCTTATTCCCGGATTGACTTTTTTATTTTGAGCAGGGTGCTGATAGCGAGAGTAGAGGATACCGAGTACTCGGCGATAGCCATTTCGGATCACGCCCGCATTGGGTAGACCTAGAGCTGGGGGAGGAAAGGGACCAGCGCCCGTTGTGGCGCTTGGAGGTGGGGCTGTTGGCGGATGAGGAGGTGAGTGAGCGGGTCCGAGGAAGCATAGAGAGATACCTGGAGGCCAACGATAACGGGGAGCTCCGAGTGGGGATGGTATGGGAGGAGCTGAAGGCAGTGGTTAGGGGAGAGCTGATCTCCATTAGGGCCCACAAGGAGAGGAGAGAGCAGAGGGAGAGGGAGAGGCTGGTGGGGGAGATGGTGAGGGTAGACAGGAGGTATGCGGAGGTGCCTGAGGAGGGACTGTTGAGGGAGAGGCATAGCCTCCAGGGCGAATTTGACCTGTTGACCACCAGGAAGGCGGAGGCGCAGTGGAGGAAGGCCCAGGGGCGATTTATGAGTATGAGGAATAGGCAAGTCGGATGCTGGCGCATCAGCTTCAGAAGCGGGACGCAGCTAGGGAGATCGGGGGAGTTAAGGATCGGGGAGGGAGTGTGGTGCGGAGTGGGGCTGGCATCAATGGGGTCTTCAGGGACTTTTATGAGGAACTGTATCGGTCCGAGCCCCCACTGGAGGAGGGAGGAATGGGCCGCTTTCTGGACCAATTGAGGTTTCCGAAGGTGGAGGAGGGACTGGTGGCAGGATTGGGGGCCCCGATTGGGCTGGAGGAGCTGGCCAAAGGGATAGGGAGCATGCAGGCGGGGAAGGCACCGGGGCCGGATGGTTTCCCGGTCGAATTCTACAAGAAATATGTGGACCTGTTGGGCCCGTTGCTAGTTAGGACCTTCAATGAGGCTAGGGAAGGGGGGGCTTTGCCCCCGACGATGTCCCGGGCACTGATCTCCTTGATCCTGAAGCGGGACAAGGATCCCCTGCAGTGTGGGTCTTACAGGCCGATTTTGTTGTTAAACGTAGATGCCAAGGTGCTGGCGAAGGTCTTAGCCACGAGAATTGAGGATTGTGTGCCGCAGGTGATCCACGAAGACCAAACGGGGTTCGTGAAGGGGAGGCAGTTGAACGCGAATGTGGGAGGCTCCTGAACGTTATTATGATGCCGGCGAGGGAGGGTGAGGCGGAGATAGTGGTGGCGATGGACTCTGAGAAGGCCTTCGATAGGGTAGAGTGGGGGTACTTGTGGGAGGTGCTGAAGACATAGGGTAGAGTGGGGGCACTTGTGGGAGGTGCTGAAGAGGTTCAGGTTTGGGGAGGGGTTTGTCAGGTGGGTTAGGCTGTTGTACGAGGTCCCGATGGCCAGTGTTGCCACGAACAAGAGGAGGTCTGAGTACTTTCGGTTGCATCGAGGGACGAGGCAGGGGTGTCCCCTGTTCCCCCTGCTCTTCGCACTGGCGATTGAACCCCTGGCTATGGCACTGAGGGACTCCAGGAACTGGAGGGGGTTGGTGCGGGGTGGGGAGGAGCATAGGGTGTCGCTCTATGCGAACGACTTGCTGCTATATGTGGCGGACCCGTTGTGGGGAATGCCGGAGGTAATGAGGATCCTCAGGGAGTTCAGGGATTTCTCAGGGTACAAGCTCAACATGGGGAAGAGCGAGTTGTTTGTGGTTCACCCAGGGGACCAGGAGAGGGGGATTGGCGAGATCCCACTAAAAAGGGCGGAGAGGAGCTTCAGGTATTTGGGGGTCCCAGTGGCCAGGAGCTGGGGGGCCCTGCATAGACTTATTTCACGAGGCTGGTGAAGCAAATGGAGGAGGAGTTCAAGAGGTGGGACGCGTTGCCGCTGTCCCGGCGGATAGGGTGCAGTCAGTTAAGCTGACGGTGCTCCCAAGGTTTTTGTTCCTGTTCCAGTGCCTCCCCATTTTTATCCCGAAGGCCTTCTTTAGGCGGCTCAACAGGAGCATAACGGGGTTTGTGTGGGCGCGAGGGACTCCGAGGGTGAGAAGGGTGTTCCTGGAGCGGAGTAGGGATGGGGGGGGGCTGGCACTGCCCAACCTCTGTGGGTACTACTGGGCCGCCAATGCGGCGATGGTGCGCAAGTGGGTGTTGGAGGGGGAGGGGGCTGCATGGAAGAGGCTGGAGACGGCGTCTTGTGAGGGTACGAGTCTGGAGGCGCTGGCAACGGCGCCGCTACCGCTCCCTCCAATGTGGTATACCACGAGCCCGGTAGTGGCGGCTACCCTCAAAATCTGGGAGCAGTGGAGGCGGCACAGGGGGAAGTTGGGGCCTCGGTGTGGACCCCAATACGGAGGAACCACCGGTTTGTCCCAGGGAGAAGAGATGGAGGGTTTTCGGGGTGGCACAGGGCAGGGATAGGAAGGTTGGGGGACCTGTTTGTGGATGGGAAGTTCGCGAGCCTGGGTGAGCTGAAGGAGAAGTATGGGCTCCCCCCGGGGAACACCTTTAGATATTTACACGTAAGGGTGTTTGCCAGGCGGCAAGTGGTGGAATTGTACTGCCACGCACAGTACAGGACAGGGTGTCTCGGGGGGTTGGAGAGGAGAAGATCTCGGAAACTTACCAGGTGATGCAGGAGGAGGAGGAGGCCTCGGTGGTGGATTTGAAAGGTAAGTGGGAGGAGGAGTTGGGAGAGGAGATCGAAGAGGGGACGTGGGCAGACGCCCTAGGGAGGCTGAACTCTTCCTCATCGTGCACGAGGCTCAGCCTCATACAGTTTAAGGTGCTGCACAGGGCACACATGACCGGGTCAAGGATGAGCCGGTTCTTTGCGGGTGAGGACAGGTGTGTTAGGTGCTCAGGGAGCCCAGCAAATCACACCCATATGTTCTGGGCATGCCCAGCGCTGGAGGAATTTTGGAAGGGCGTAGCGAGGACGGTGTTGAGGGTGGTAGGATCCAGGGTCAAACCGGGCTGGGGGCTCGCAATATTTGGGGTTGCAGGGGAGCCGAGAGTGCAGGAGGCGAAAGAGGCCGGTATTCTGGTCTTTGCATCCCTGGTAGCCTGGCGAAGGATTCTTCTTCAGTGGAAGGATGCAAGGCACCCAAGCGTGGAATCCTGGATCAACGATATGGCGGGGTTTATTAAATTGGAGAGGGTGAAATTCGCCTTAAGGGGATCAGTACAAGGGTTCTTCAGGCAGTGGCAACTGTTCTTGGACTTCCTGGCAGAGCGGTAGACAATGGTCAGCAGCAGCAGCAACCCGGGAGGGGGCGGGGCTTCTATTTTATTTTTGTTTGTTTACACTGGGGGATCTGAGGGGCTATTTGCTATGTTTGCTTTGTGTTAATTCGGGGTGTTAATTTGTTACTTGCGTATAGGGGGGAGGGGGGCACGGGTTGTTTTATTTTGTTCTGTATTTAGTTCTATTGGGTTCCTTTTTCATTCTGTTGTTGATATTTTGTGAAAATCCCAATAAACATTTTTTTTTTTTAAATAGAAAAAAGCATTGTCCAATTTTCCCTGCGTTCTTTGCAAGTGTCCATTTTGTAATCGGGACGTGGCCATCCCAGATGGCTACACAACCCAAAGGGCTGACTAATTGTGCCACAGAGACTAAGACTCTGCAGCCTATGAGAGCAGCGGGATTGAGGGTGCCATCTGAAGATGAAGTTGACTGCAAATTGCAGTCTTCACATGCATTCGGGACTAGCACCCGGCAGAGGAGGGAGAGGCAGAGCCCGTTCATCTTCCAGGAGCATGCACACAGATAGTGGAGTCTCAGAGGAGACACTTCTGGCCACGGGTATACAGCCGTAGAAATCCGGACCTCCAGATATCAGAGGTCTTATGCTGGAGAAGACTGAGTCTGTCCCGGGGACAGTGGAGCACCGTTGCCAGGCAATGCAAGTGTTTGCACCACATGAACTGGGAGGTCACCCATTGCCTGCGGCCCTGAAAGTCACTGTCGTTCTGAACCTCTATGCCAGTGGTCATTTCAGGTCTGCATGGGTGACCTTTGCAGCATCTCCCAGTCAGCCATGCACAATTACATCAGGGAGGTCGCAAATGCACTATTTGCAAGGGCCCACATGTACATCAATGGCCTGGACCAGGCTAGCAAGGATGCCAGGGCATAACAGGCGTGCCTCAGGTGTAGGGTGTCATCAACTCCACCCATGTGGCTCTGCGCTTCCCATGGTGGGATGGGGCACCATTTCTGTACCGTAAGGAATACCACTCGCTCGGGGCAGCACGGTGGCGCAGTGGTTAGCATTGCTGCCTCACGGCGCCGAGGTCCCAGGTTCGATCCTGGCTCTGGGTTACTGTCTGTGTGGAGTTTGCACATTCTCCCCGTGTTTGCGTGGGTTTCGCCGTCACAACCCAAAAGATGTGCAGGGTAGGTGGATTGGCCACGCTAAATTGCCCCTTAATTGGAAAAAATGAATTGGTTACACTAAATTTATATTAAAAAAAGGAATACCACTCGCTCAATGTCTAAATCACCTGTGACAACGCTATGTGCATCATGTAGGTGTGTGCCCATTTCCCGGGGAGAATCCATGATAGTTATATCTTGGGGCACTTGCAGATCCTAGCCGTTTTTGAGAGCAAGCAGCAGCTGGAGGGATGGCTCCTTGAGGACAAAATGTTCCCACTCAGGAGGTGGCTGATGATGCTAAGACTGCTACAACGAGATTCATGCATCAACCTGTGCGCTGATTGAGCAGGCAATTGCACTGCCCAAAATCTGATGCCTGGACAGTCGTGGGGAGCCCTCCAATACAGCCCCCAGAGGTATCTCACACATTGTGGTATGCTGTGCTCTGTGCAACCTGACACTGCAGCAAAATGAGCAGTTGGACCAGGTGAAGATAGAGGAGCACCACATCTCCTTGGACAAAGATGATGTTGAGGAAGACGGCAAGGGGCACCCCGCAGAGGAAGCACCTCGGGCGATGACCAGGCCCCGCATGGGACGCAGGTCTAGGGATTTCCTCATAGCTTCTCCGTTTAAGGACAACCGCGACTTGGGTGTGAGGACCTCCCACCATGGGGGTCTGACATCCACTTCTGTGGTGCCTGTGGAATGTCATCATGATGGCGGCTACAGTCATGTGCAGAGTACTAAAGTAATTGGCTGGATGCTGCAGGAGAATGATGATGACTTGCAATGAGGACAGAGAGATGCTCCTCTTATCCTCTGCAAAATGTCTGACAGAGAGCTGAACGTGACCTGCCACTGATTGGGGTGAGTTAGAGGCGCAGAGAGGCTGTATGAAACATTTCAGCTGCTACTGCCTCCTCCGAGGTCAGGGGTCCCAGTGTCTTTCTCCACCCTCTGACAAGGTGTACAGATTGTCAAAATGTTTTCAGCCCTTGGCACCACCATAACTAGAGGATTCTAGCAGGCATGAGAGGTCTGAGCGTTGATGTTGCAGGGAGGAAACCTTCCATGGATAGGGGGGTGGGCTTGGAGGCCCATGCCAGAAACGTCGCAGCTTTACTGCGTCATCAGTGTGGGAGGTGGGAGACATAGCACTGCCATACTTTCACTGCACAGGGATGAACTGCTGAGTTAGCACAAGGATTGTGGAGCATGGTGTCATGACACCGTGGAGGATCTGCATGGGTGAAAAAAGTGAGTTTTATTGTAAGTGTGCTATTACAATGGTGACTTATCTCTACCAGTGCCTAATATCACCCATACCCACGAGGTGCCTAAATTTCTTATTCTTCCTCACCCTCCTGTTAAGTCTAGGTGTCTTCTCAGGATCCACAGCTGAGGTTGAGACAGCCTGCTGACTTCCACGTCCTGTTGCCTGAGATTACCTTGACGGGTGTCCCTTGGGGGGCCTGGACATTGAGGGTCCAGGCCTACTTTCAGGCTGCATGGGTGTTGTAGTGCTGCCCACCTCGGTGTGCAGGGCTGGAGGTATGCTGCTCATAGTGTCAGGTGGGCTGAATATGCCAAGGATTTCTTGGATGGAAAGCCCTGGGCTGCGCTCCTGACGATCTTCTTTTCTTCAGGTGCCTGAAGGCCCTCCATGGGTAGGAGGAGCAGCTGGGGGTAGATCCAGAAGCCCCACCGTCCTCTGGTGCAGACACTACTGGATTCTGACGAGTGCTTGCACCATGCAGTTGAAGCCCTGCGCCATGGAGCTCATGCCCTCAACCATGGAGTTCATGAACTGAACCATGGAGCTGACATTCCTTGCCATGGAGTGCACAGCCTGCACCAAGGTCTCCACTGTGGACGCCACCCTTGCAGTGTAGGCCTCGTTGTGTAGAAGTGACCGCACCATCTCCTCGGACAGGAGGTGATAGGATCCCTCCAGTTGGCTTGCAGTCCGAGGAGGGATGCTGTCATCCGCGCTTGGTGCTCCTGATTGTAGCTCCAGCAGCTCTAGTTTGACCGGACCCAGAAACACAGAATCAGCCTGGACTCAGCAGCTCTGGACTCCGGTATCCCTCCGAGTGGTGGATTCCTGGGGCTTTCCTTCCTTCGCCTGCTGTGGATATTCAGCTGTGAGCTTCTGCGAGTGACCCGGATGCCTCACTACTTGCTAATTCCACCAAGGTGTGAGTATCTGCGCTGGTGAAGGATGCGGGTGACAGCTTTGACACTTCCCCGATGCTTGTCTCCGAGTTGTCTTCCTTGTTCAGGTCCATGGGCTCCAGAGGGTGTGAGGATGGTCCAGGCTGGTCGACTGATTGATCTGCAAGGGAATTGAGATGACATTCGTGCATTACAGGCAGACTGATCGGAGAAAGTTAACTCGTGAGGCTTACACCATGGTTGCATGTGTTGAAGGTTCTCACTTTTGTCACTTGCCCTCTTCACAGGTGTGACCATACTCCTCGCTGGCCAGCTCAAGGGCTCTCTCCTCAAAGTGCGTTAGGATTCTCAGCTCGGGCATGACTCTGGCAGGCTTTGCCCAGTCTCGTTGAGACAGATGGGCAGAGTGTATGCGGGAGTCCTGCCAGGTCAGATGGTGATGATGTCTGGCATGCGTTGGACTTGAGTGTATGCGGGGATGTGAGGAGCAGATTATCTACTGGGAGATGGGGAGATGGGGAGTTGCGGGGGGTGGGTGGGGGGGGGGCAGCCATGAAGTGTTGGGAACCCGTGAGGTGACTGAGAAAGAGACCACCATGGAGGTATGATGGGTGTGTTAACAGGTGCAGTGGGAGACATGAGGAGGCAGTCTTGCCCTCGCTGCACGAAGAAGCTCATTGATCTACTTTCGGCACTGTAGTCACGTCCTCTTATTGAGTGAGCTGGCATTCACTATTGCGGCCATAGCCTCCCAGCTGCAGTTGGTGATCTTGCTTGCTGGACAGAATGTAACGTCTCTGCTCGTCACCATCCAGAGGTTTGGTGAGGGCTCACTTCGTGAATCATGGTGCTGTCTTCCTGGCAGCCATCCTCCCGACTGGACTTGGGGAAGTGTTTAAAAGGAATACCCTACTAATTACAGAGATTAGGTTTTCCCAGAGCAAGCAAATCAGAGACAAGCCACCACGAACGTGGTGTGAATCATGTGGAGAAAAATAAATTTGTTAAAGAGGCTGAGTATACGGTGAATCTGGATTCTCACTGGGACCAACATTTTGAAAAAATATTGGAAAATTACACCCATTATGAGAGAGGCGATGAAGGCAGAATCACATGTGACCACAGTTTGTCCTTCTGCAATATTGGATGGCATTTGGGAATGTTGACCAACTTTGTGGCACTTGAGGCAAATTGTAGTGTACTAAATATGGCCTCAGCTAACTCAGCACAACCAGAGACAGAAACTGGGATCTTCTGCTCTGTATGACCGTGTGCTTTTGTTGAGCAGTCTGGTGGTGACTTGAGTAAGCACAGCTACTTGGTTTCTTGTTCCTATCGAGGTGTTCAGATGATAGGTATGAAGTATTTAGATTTTGAAAAGCATCGCCTGAATCCCTGATTACTTCACTGTCTGCCAGCTATCCATTGTACTCTTTTGGAACAGATTCATTTTGAACTTGAGAAAACAGGTCAGCGTAGCTCTACAATGGCCCAATGATTTAAAAAGCAATGTTCACTGCGTCAGCTGAGAGACCAAGTACAACCATCTGGGTGAGGTATTGGGGTGTTGCTAGTGTCGGCTCAGCTGCAACCCAGCACTTTCCGAAGTGGAGAGGGGAGAAAGGAAAATAACTTGTGCTGTGAATTTGTAGGAACTGCTGCTGAAGAGATTGGATTATGCCGCAGGAAAAAGTTTTAAGATGTTGCGGTCGGCCATCTCATCCAACATGAGTATTGCATTTTTAAGGTTTTATGTCCTATTGATTTCAAAGGGGACCAAATTAATGACAGCTGTTGCCAAGCATATGTACAGGATGCTACATCATGCTCATACTTCAGACCTTTTATCTTGGCATCTTAAACAAAACAGCTTGCAATCCAACTGGGGTTATAAATTGGGAATCTTATCCATGTACCAAATGCAGTGTGGGTTTTGTTGCACATGCCTGACATTCATGTAATTGTTGAAAAATACTGCTGTTACCTCGAAAGGTTATTCTGAGCTGCCACTTTATAAAATGGTGAAAGAGAGCCCTGATGGTTGAGGCGGCACGGTGGCGCAGTGGTTTGCACTGCTGCCTCACAGAGCTGAGGGGCCGGAATCAACACTGTCCGTGTGGAGTTTGCATATTCTTCCTGTGTCTGCATGGGTCTCACCCCCACAACCCAAAGATATGCAGGGTAGGTGGATTGGCCACGCTGAATTGTCCCTTAATTCGAAAAAAAATTGGGCACTTTAAATTTTTTAAAAAGAGAGAGCCCTCATGGTAGGTCTCTTTAATAAAGCAGTGTCTTTATGGAAGAGGTTTTCATAAGCTGCTGCTTTTTTTGCCAATCACTGTGACACAAAAATATAGCTAATTTAAAACACCATGTAATTCCTAACTTCACTAACATTTCATCTTTCAGCAGAATGAGTCCCATAAAGTGATCACCCATAACGACACTCCTTCCCTTTAAAAGGAACACCTTCTTGTTGAAAAAGTTGTTTTTGTAGGCGTTTGGTGCTGAGACTTTGGTCACAATGAAAATGTTGTGTTCTTGTGTTTGTTGGTTTCAGGGTACTATAGAGGCTTTCCTATATCAAACCAGCAGAGGTTAATCAAGTACTTTCCATGAAGACATATTTAGTTGGTTATACCTCGGCCTTCACAAGTCCTGATAAAAAGTGTATATGTTCCACTCGATGTAGCACTGAACCATGTTGTCAGAGCAGTACAATGAGGCTGAGCACAGTGGGCTTCGGTATAAAGGAATGAATTAGGCAGGTTTCCGCTTGATGTTTGGGTTACTTATGATAGCCTCTATGGTTGAATGGCCTGTCAACACCATCCTTTCTTTCACATGCCGAATAGTCACTTGAGTGAGTTTATGTAGGGTGGTTGCCACCTGTAGAATACATCACAACAATAAGAGAAAAGACCTCACCAAGGCGTCCATGTCAGCTTGTCACATAATGTACATTAAATTGGAAAATCTTTGATCCCTTTAGGATCCTGCAGACTGAAAGTGAATGTTTTACTGAGACTAAGACAATAAGTGCTTATAGAAAGAGTTTGACACCAAGTTATTCATATGAGGAAGTGTGACTTTATTGTGCAGTACATGATTAGTTGCACTGTTTGAAATAATTGAGTCATTTATTTATTTATTTTTAAATTGAAAGTACGGAATTCAATTTTTTCCCAAATTAAGGGATAATTTAGCGTGGCCAATTCACCTACCCTGCACATCTTTGGGTTGTGGGGATTGTCATGATATGCAAACATGCAGCTAATGAACACATAGAATAGGACACGACCAATGAGCAGTCAGGACACTCGGGTGGTATCTCACTATAAAAGGGATGAGGCACTCACACCCCGCCTCTTTACACAGACAACATCTACAGAGTGAGACAGGGTGTATCCTCAGCATCACACCCCAGCACATGGCTTAGAACAAGGCTGGTTCAGTTAGACTGAGTTACTACATTTAGATCAGCAGAGAGTCGAACTCATTGAGAACTGTGCTAATAGTTCAATAAAACACATTGAACTCACTTCAAAGTCTGGAGCATCTTTTACTCAAAACTGCATCAAGTGGCAGCTTGTGTTATTCCAAATTACATAACACAACAGGGATGAGACCCACGGAGACACGGGGAGAATGTTCAAACTCCACACTGACAGTGACTAGGGGCCGGGACCGAACCCAGGTCCTCAGCGCCATGAGGCAGCAGTGCTAACCACTGCGCCAACATGCTGCCCTAAATAAAACATTTATTAATTAATATCCGGTCTCTTCTGGCCAAATGTTTGCTCGTTCTCCTTTTGAAGTTATTGAAGAAGCATTTCTATAAAAGAAAATCTTTGCCTTTTTGTCCTGCAAACAGCAAGAGAAATATAAAACAGAAATGGACACAGGCAAGCAGAGAGTTTTTGAAATGGAATGTTGTGAAACCTTTTGCTAAAACTGAGAGGCCATACATGTTATAGAAAGATATTGATGAAGGCCGTGAACTCTCCCTAACCATCTCTGCCTCTGTGACGCCTTTGCTTCAAACACTTTCTCAAAGGATACCTCTGAAAGCAAGGTTATGATGTCATCCAAATCTCCCACAAGGAGCTCAACACCTATTACTTTCTCCCTCTCTGGTACTTTGAGGTGTTCTATTTACGTTATGTAATTGCAAGTTGTTGAAGAAACAGCACTTCTGGATTCAGATCTTGAATCTTTTTGGTATTTTACTTTTATAATGTTTATTGCATTAGAATGTTGTATTAATGTTGTAAACTCTGCTATTGAGATTGGGATTGATATTCTGGTAGATTGTCAGGGATGTAAAAATTGTGGAGTCCTCCTTTGCTTCCCTAAACACAGTTGCCTAGCCTTGCATAGTAGCTGTGACTGTGTAGTGAGAGTATTACAGTAAGACTCCCTTGTGTGTGTGTATGTGGAATTGAAACTAATCACTCTTATTGCTGATATGTTTTATAATATTACAAAAACTAATTAGGTATTAATTTTGAGGCTATTTCAAGATTGGAAATTTAAAATTGATATCCCATAATCTGAGGAACTGACTTTACCTGCACTGTGCCTCAGCATCCAGGATCATTGAAAGTTTCAGTCATTGCATTGTGTACATTAGCCTGGTGCTAGCCTAAGCCATTGCATTATATCAGGTTATCAGCTTTTGCTCAGTTGGTACCACTTGCCTCAATTCAATTTGCATGCCAGATATTTGAGCATATAATGTAGGTGTTTCAGTGCAGTTGCTCTGTCGGAGGTGCCATCTTTTGGATGAAATATTAAACCTGGGCTCCATCTGCCCTCTCAGGTGGATGTAAAAGGTCCCAGGACACTAGTCTAAGAAGAGCAGGGGTGTTGTCCTGGCCAACATCAATTCTCTTTTTAAAATTTTAAAATAAACTTAGAGTACCCAATTCATTTTTTTTCCAATTAAGGGACAATTTAGCGTGGCCAATCCACCTACCCTGCACATCTTTGGGTTGTGGGGGCAAAACCTACGCAAACACGGGGCGAATGTGTAAACTCCACACGGACAGTGACCCAGAGCCGGGATCGAACCTGGGACCTCGGCGCTGTGAGGCAGCAGAGTTAACCCACTGCGCCACCATGCTGCCCTGTCAACATCAATCCTTTACCAACATTACTAAAATAGATTTACCCAGATTTTGCTGTGGTAATAGTGCCAAGTCTGTCAGCATTTGTCATCATTACTCTGCTTAAACTAACAGCAATTTCTGGAGTGCACATATGCCTAGAATAATGTGGAAATCATGAAGTTGCTGTCAATAATTATAAGTTTTTTCATACAATGGCAGTTGAGACAGCGCCTCCTCCCCCAGACTGTAATAACAATCTGTAATAACAACAACTTAAATTTGCACAATGCCTTTAATTTAATGAAATATCCCAAGGCGCTTCACAGAACCATTATAAGACAGTATGACTGAGCCACATAAGGAAATATTAGGTCAAGCTTGGTCAAAGAGGTAGGTTTTAAGGAGTGTTTAAAGGAGGAAAGAGAATGTAGTGATATCATGGTTGTGCTGTAATTCACTGACTGACCACAAGGAGTCTCATTAGTATATAAGTGAATGTTAGAGTCAGGTGACCTCAGACTGACTAGGGAGCTGGGAGAGAGTTTGCTTGTGCATGGTCATACTATTATTCATCTGTTGTTTGTATATATTTGACCCACAGTTAATGTTAATAAATCATTTATAGCTTTAGCTACAAGTGTTCTTGTAATATAAATCAGGTCATCTGGCAAGAACATTACAGAGAGGTAGAAGGGTATAGAGAGAAAATTCCAGATCTTTGGACTTAGTCAACTGAAGGTGGAGTCACCAGTGTCGGAGCACTTAAAATCAGGGATGCTCATGAGATCAGAATTAGAAGACTGCAGATATCTTGGAGGGTTCTGAGATCGGAGGTGCTTTCAGAGATAAGGATGGGAGAGGTGAAGCATTGATTTGAAGACCAGGATAAGAATTTTAAAATCATGATGATGCTTGGGAACCACTGTAGCACACAAGTGATAGGGGAATAGAACTTGGGATACAGGCAGCTGAGTTTTGGATGACTTCAAGTTTACGGAGGGTTGAATGTGGGACGCCAACCAGGGTTGTAGTGGAATGATTAAGTATTGAGGTGATAAAAGAATGAGTGAAGGTGTCAACAGCGGATGAGCTGAGATGGGGAAACCATGCGATGTTACGGAGGTGGAAATAGGCAGTCTTGACAAAATTGAGTGTAACTGAGCTTTTATTGGCAAACATTTAGCACTGGTATTGTGAAGATGGAATGTGCTAGAGACTGTTTTACTGATGCTTGATTGTAGACACCATGCCTTGGAGTGGTCCCCCAACCGTCTGTCTGCTGTCGCATACAGACTCAGACTTGGCCTGAACTGGATGATGCATGGGTGGCACAGTGGCTAGCCCTGCTGCCTCACAGCTCCAATTCAATTCCAGCCTCAGGTGACTGTCTGTGTGGAGTTTGTGTTCTCTCCCCTTGTTTGTGTGGGTTTCCTCCAGCCGCTCCGATTTCCTCCGACAATCCAAAGATGTGCAGGTTAGGTGGATTGGACCTACTAAATTGCCCTTTCGTGTCCAAAAAGGTTAGGTGGGGTTACAGGGATAGGATGGAGATGTGGGCTTAGGTAGGGTACTCTTTCCAAGGGCCGGTGCAGACTTTATGGGCCGAGTGGCCTCCTTCTGCGCTGTAAATTCTATGATTCTAGATGCATTACATGACAATATTGCAAAACTGGCCAACTGCTGCAAGACATGGTCCCTACAACCAACCCCCAGTACAACAGTCTCTATCACATTTTGCTGTCACAATGCCAGTGCTAAAGGGGGAACTCAAATGTCACCTAGATAGTTAGAGACTGAAGTATGATCCCCATCCTGTTTATCTGAACGTCACCCGTGACAGCGCCCTCATTGTCAGACAGCACCTCTTCAAGACTGCACAAAAAAATCTAAACCCATAGCACCCTCCTCCATAAACTGGTCTGGGGATCATAGGCTAAAACCTCAAAAACCTCTGCTGTTGCCATTACGCACTTAACTGCAGAATACTGCGCCCCGGTATGATATCAATCTGCCAACACCAAACTTATTGATGTACAACTCAAGGTACCATCACAGGTACCCTTTAACCCCAGCACCCACCCCCATCCTGCAACCCCTATGCATATTATTGCAATAGGAAAGCTACTGGAGAAGGTCTACTCAAACCTAAGCATGCCCTTATTCAAAAACCTCCCAATCCCATTAGCAGTATGCTGTGCCTTTTTGTCACTCAATATGGTTGAATCCACAATACCAAGGAGTAACAGATGAACACCTATGGCGTATGAGGATTGGCAAGAAAGAACATCCCCCAGAAACTATTTTCTCATTGTAGATCCCACTGCTCAGAAGCTGGCATTGATTTCCCACAGCAATAATGGGACCTTTTAAACCATTTCCGGAATGGCCAAAGCCTCATTACAGCCCCCCAAGATCAGTGGGCTCACCAATACCATCCAGGCTGCAGTCCAAACAATGACTCCCATTGTGTCGAGGTGTGTCCACTAAGTAAACTTGAAGGTGGACTTAAAGAACTCCATCTAGCCACTGACGAGGTTATTGATTGCCTCTGTGACTATGCACACAATAAATAAATAATGACAAACTAACTTTAGAATTACTGCTAAAAATCCTCTAAGGCTCTGACAAGCTCATATTGTTTGTGGAATATCAAATTTCTTTCATAGTTATAATAAAACAACACTTTTTAAAATAAGCATAATTTTTCAAGTTTATGTTTATTTTTGCTTCTCTGTTAATCCAATTATCATTTATTTTAAAAGTGAAAATTTAAAAGTGAAGATATTAAATGCTTTTAACTTCTAATTTGTTGTTGTGCGAATACTTCACTGTGATTGCCTCCTTACCTGCATGCTGACATTACTGCTGCTGTAAGCCAAGACATGCCCTTGGCTTGGTGTAGGTTTGAACTGCCATTGAGAAAGGGGAGAGCTAGGCCAGAGATCTTCGTAGGCAGCATTCTGTGAGATCAGCGGTGAATGCCTTTGGTTTGCTGCTGACTGCAAAATTTGGGCCATTATCTGGTCATATTCTCGTTGCTGTTTATGGGACTTTTCTGTGCGCAAATTGGCTGCTGTATTTGACTGCATTGTGTGTCTACACTTTAAAATTCATTGATTGGTTGTGATGTGCTTTGTGGTGTCCTGAGAATGTGAAAGTAATTATATAATGCAAGTTTGTTTTTTCTTAATCTGGGTCTCGAGTGCCACATTTCAAAAGGCATGGCAGATTATTTTGATTTGGTATACTTTTATTTTTGTGACGTTGCTCACTGCACCCTCTTTGCTTGCCCTTCTCCTTTTCTCTAAGTGAGTTTGGTGTTCCACAGCATGTAGTCATAGATGTCTTGGAATGATCTGCAGCGTGAGGATGCAGAACATCGAGGGCAATAGTCAAAAAAGGAGCTCTGACCTTTCGAAAACTTGTTAAAGCAGAGGAGGACGGGGTCATGTGGTATTAGTGAAACATGTTGTCATGAGCTCTCTCAGGCACACTTTCTGGTCAGGGGAACTCCAGTTCAAATATTTCCTCTCTTTCACTTGAACTCTGAACCAATTGTAGTGCTTCCAGTGCTACTACAGTTGGGCTCATCTAATTCAGCACAGAGTGGTCCGGCTCTTTGTTATAGCAGGATGTTGAGCACTCTGAGGGCATTAAGGTGGTCAATACTCACTGGGTCTCAGTTCCATGTGTCTCTGTCTGAGTTTCTGTGCTGTTCGAAGTGTTTGAAAGTAATATGGTAAAGAACCCGTTTAGTGATTGAAACGATCATAGAATTTACAGTGCAGAAGGAGGCCATTCGGCCCATCGAGTCTGCATCGGCTCTTGCACACCTCCACCCTATCCCCATAACCCAGCAACCTCACCCAACACTAAGGGCAATTTTGGACACTAAGGGCAATTTATTATGGCCAATCCACCTAACCTGCACATCTTTGGACTGTGGGAGGAAACCGGAGCACCCGGAGGAAACCCACGCACACACGGGGAGGATGTGCAGACTCCGCACAGACAGTGACCCAAGCCGGAATCGAACCTCGGACCCTGGAGCTGTGAAGCAATTATGCTACCCACAATGCTACCGTGCTGCCCCTGTGTCCAGGTGGGCAGCATAAAACAAGTATCGACAATATTATAAGAGCCCTGGAACAGTCAGGTAAATGACAGTAAATGGATATTGATATGATTATGTCCATGCAAGATATAATGCGCATTCGAACAGGAACATGAAATCTTTACAAGGCGAATAGTCTTCTAGCAAAGGAAGAAAATAATTTGTAGTTTGAAGTTATAATAGTTAAGATGGTCAAGTACTCCTTCGGGCATGTGCTGCTTGAGTAGAGAAAGAATAGTTGGACAGAATAAAAGGTTGAAGAGGAAATAGAATGGATGAATATTATGGATTTTTCTCTGATTACCTTTGAAGATCCCAGGTCTTTGTAAATAAGTTGAATGGGTAGACTGGAGAACATATTATAGAGTAAGATGTAAATGTACTCTGGAAGGATAAAGTTGATGTGTTGATTGTTCTAACTTCATTACATTTTTAATAATATTTGATTGGGAAGGTTGGAAAGGTAAAAATATTGAAGTTATTCAATAGGATCAAGAACCAATGAAGTTGAAGTAAAGAATTATGGATCTCAGTGTTCCATCTCTTTGGAACATGAAACCTGAAATATACAGAGGATTTACTATTGACAACGTTAGACTAAAATTTGGGTGTGGTTATTTAACCGTTGACTATTCTCAACCAGATTAATTGAGACATGTTTTCTTCCTTTCACTAATACTGGTGAAAAAGCTGGCATGTGTACAAAGTAAATGAATCTCGATTTTTGCCAACATTTACAAAGGAGGGAAAATATATTATACTGTGTGCTGGTCCATACCTCAAGGCCATTGATCCGTAACTCAAAGCAAGCTTTTCTCCTGATGGCTCTCTTTCTCGGCTTTGTTTCCAAGGACTTGTCTTTGCGTGAGTGGCTGTTCTTCACCGGGAACCTGGACAGTGGGTGTAGCTGGTCGTTGACTGTGGCAGCACAGTCAAGCTCGACCTTGCCTTTGCCTATTTTCACTGCTTGAGCACTTTCTAGCAAATATCATTGGATAGAGTTAAGGAGCTCCTGATTCTATCCACCTTAATCCAGGAACATTGAAACTAGTTGCAGGTTCCTATTGCTGCTCTAACTAAGATCAGTTAACTCTGCATGGGCGAGAATTGAATCAAAGATCTTCTGGTCTTTATGGCTGACCTGTGTGTGATCTTCACCGATGGAACCATGGAGAACCTATGCTACATAGATTATTGGTGAGGCTGATTTTGAAATATGGGCACATTAAAAGCACAAGAAAGTTTTTCAGAATTTTCAACAGGAACAAAAACAAAGATGGTGCTAGAATTTCAGGCTTTGATGCATGAAAGCAGACTTTGAATTGAATCTTTTCATTGAAGAAAGATTGAGACGGTATAGATCTTAGCTTTTAAAATGCTGCGAGGGATAACAAGTTTATTATCATAGACGAGGGGTACAGGACTAGAGGGCAGAAATATGGATTTAATGTCTCAAAGAAGACTTGAGATGAGAAGGAATTTCCCTCTCATGGAGTAGTTGCATTTGTGAGATAGTGTCCAAGATTATATATATTTTTTTTTAAAATAATTTTTATTAAAGGTTTTCATAAAATATCAATAACAAAATGAGAAAGAAAAAAGAACCCAACAGGGTTAAGTACAAAACACAATCTAAAAAAGCAACCCCCCAAACCCCTCCCCCACCCCCCCCCCCCCCACCCCCCGTACCTAAATAATAAATTAACATTAACACCCCGACTTAAGACAACAGGTGTATACGCCCCCTCAGACCCTTCCAGTGTAAATAACATAAACAAAAATAAAGTAAACCCCCTACCCCCCCGAGCTGCTGCTGCCATTGACCAGTGTCTATCGTTCTGCCAGAAAGTCTAAGAACCGCCTAAAGAACCCTTGTACCGACCCTCTCAAGGCGAATTTCACCCTCTCCAATTTAATGAACCCTGCCATATCGCTGATCCAGGATTCCACGCTTGGGGGCCTCGTATCTTTCCACTGAAGGAGAAACCTTCGCCGGGCTACCAGGGACGCAAAGGCCAGGATTCCGGCCTCTTTCGCCTCCTGCACTCCCGACTCCTCTGCCACCCCAAATATTGCGAGCCCCCAGCCCGGTTTGACCCTGGATCCTACCACCCTCGACACCGTCCTCGCTACGCCCTTCCAAAATTCCTCCAGCGCTGGGCATGCCCAGAACATATGGGTGTGATTTGCTGGGCTCCCTGAGCACCTAACACACCTGTCCTCACCCCCAAAGAACCTGCTCATCCTTCTCCCGGTCATGTGTGCCCTGTGCAGCACCTTAAACTGTATGAGGCTGAGCCTCGCGCATGAAGAGGAAGAGTTCACCCTCCCTAGGGCATCTGCCCACGTCTCCTCTTCGATCTCCTCACCCAACTCCTCCTCCCACTTACCTTTCAACTCCACCACCGAGGCCTCCTCCTCCTCCTGCATCACCTGGTAAGTTTCCGAGATCTTCCCCACTCCCACCCACCCCCCCCCCCCCCCCCCCCCGAGAGCACCCTGTCCTGTACTGTGTGTGGCAGTAGCCGTGGGAATTCCACCACCTGCCGTCTGGCAAACGCCCTTATCTGTAAGTACCTGAAGGTGTTCCCCGGGGGGGAGCCAGTACTTCTCCTCCAGCTCACCCAAGCTCACGAACTTCCCGTCCACAAACAGGTCTCCCAGCTTTCGTATGCCTGCCCTGTGCCACCCCGAAAACCCTCCACCTGTTCTTCCTGGGGCGAACCGGTGGTTCCCCCGTAATGGGGTCCACGCCGAGGCCCTAACTTCCCCCCCCCTATGCCGCCTCCACTGCCCCCAGATTTTGAGGGCCGCCACCACCACCGGGCTCGTGGTATACCTCCTTGGAGAGAGTGGCAGCGGCGCCGTTGCCAGCGCCCCCAGACTCGTACCCACACAGGACGCCGTTTACCCACACAGGACGCCGTCTCCAGCCTCTTCCATGCAGCCCCCTCCCCCTCCCATTACCCCAAGATTATATATTTTTTGATTAACACTCGATGGTTACAAGGTACTCAGTATGATATGGTCAATTGAATGCTGTATGAACTGTTGGCACTATGGAAATGTCATGAGAGACAACAGGTCTGGAATGATTAATAGTAGAATTTACAGCAGAGGAGGAGGAGATAATTCGGCCCACTGTGCCAGTGCTAATGCTCTTCAACTTGGTTGTGTTAAACATTCTATATTGTGATAACCCTCTGTGTAAGAACATTTTTTTCTACAACTCCTAGGTATCTGGGGTGCAGGTGGTGCGGGATTGGGAATGGCTTTGTAAGCTCAATTTTACGAGCTTGGTTGGGAGGGTGAAGAATGACTTGTTATGGTGGGATAGTCTCCCCTTGTCATTGGCAGGCCGGGTGCAGGCAGTGAAGCTGAACAATCTGCTGTGTTGTTTGTTTCTGTTCCAGTGTCTGCCGGTCTTTTTTACCGTCGCAGGGGGCGGATAGGCTGGTATCGGCGCTTGTTTGGGCAGGGAGTTGGTGTGAAGTTTGGGCTCCAGTGTGAAGAGAGCTTCAGGTACATGCAGGTGCAGAGCGAGAAAGGTCGTCCCGAACCTTCCGGCGGCACTGTCCTCTTCATTGCTGGTGTTGGTGCTATCTGTGATGGGGCTGGAGGGTGGGGTCGTTTCAACAATTTACGATAGAATCATGGAGGAGGTTCATAAGGGGTTCATGGAAGGGATTAAGGCCAAGTGGGAGGAGGAGCTGGGAATGGCATTGGAGGTGGGATTATGGTGCGATGTGCTGCGGAGGGTTAATGCCTCAACCTCATGTGCGAGGCTGGGGTTGATTCAATTAAAAGTCGTGCACAGGGTGCACTTTTACTTTTTAAATTTAGAGTTCCCAATTTTTTTTTTCCAATTAAGGGGCAATTTAGCATTGCCAATCCACCTAACCAGCACATCTTTGGGTTGTGGGGTGAAACCCACGCAGACACGGGGAAAATGTGCAAACTCCACACGGACAGTGACCCAGGGCCGGGATTCGAACCCGGGTCCTCAGCGCCGTAGTCCCAGCACAGGGTGCACTTAACGAAGGTGAGGATAAGCTGGCCGTTTGAGGAAGTGAGGATAGCTGTGAACAGTGTGGGAGGGGCCCAGCTGATCATGTTCATATGTTGTGGCCATGCCCGAAGTTGGAGAAATTTGGGGGTTGTTTTTTAGCATCAGGTCAGAGGTTCGGCACGTGGATTTGGGTCCTCTGGAGGCCATATTCGGGGTGTCAGACCTGCAGGAGCTGCAGATGGGTGCAGGGTCAGCCTTCACCTCGTTGATGTCTGTTGTCTGTCTGACTGTTTGTCCATCTATCCATCCTCTCATCCTACACTCTCCCATGAGGCGGAATCTCTTCTCAGCATTTACCCTGTACCCTGTCAAGCCCTTTAAGAATCCTATCTGTTTCAATGAGATCACCTCTCATTCTTCTAAATTCCAATGAGTAGAGTCCCAACCTGTTTAATCTTTGCTCATAAGACAACCCCTCATCCTCGTTAACCTTCTCTGAACCACCTCCAATGAAATAATATCTTTCTTTAAGCAAGGGGACCAAAATTGTTCACAATACTCCAGATGTGGTCTCACCAGTACCTTGTACAGCAAGACTTCCCTACTCTTACTCTCTAACCTCCTTGAAATAAGGGCCAACATTTCATTAACCTTGCTCATTAATAGTGTGTTGCAGAGATCTTAGCATAAAATCCTTGTGTATACTGGCCATTGTCACCTTATACTGATTGATATTTGCATTCTCCTGCTTTTGGGAAGACAGACTGATAACAGTTTATGAACTGGGTTTCCTCCGGGTGCAATGGTTTCCTCCCACAGTCCAAAAATGTGTAGCTTAGATGGACTGGCCATGCTAAATTGCCCCTTTGTGTCCAAAAATGTGCAGATTGATGGGGTTATGTGGTTACGGCGTTAGGCCGGGGGAGGGAGCTTAGGTAGGATGTTCTTTCAGAGGATCGGTGCCGACTCGATAAGCCAAATGGCCTCCTTCTGCACTACGGTTTCTATGGTTCTAGGTGCCAGATGTCCTCATGAATTCTTGCCGCATGAGTCTTGATGATGAGGCTCTTTAACTATTTGGGGGCATTACTGCTGACTCCAATTAGATTCAGACCTGCCATCTCACAAGACATTGATTCCAACTATAGTGTTACCAATTGCTTGCGACAGCTGAGGTGAGTTATCTCAGATACCCAATGTGGGCACTGCTCATCTGTGTGGCTCCGTAACGGATTTACTCACTAAACCATTAGAAAAGTTATTTTTCCCAAAAAATACTTCTAAAAGAACATGAATGTAAATGTCCTCAAATTTATGGCGATTAAGCAACAATAATACTTGAGTGGATGGACAATTGTATCTGAAGAATAATCAAGACCTGCAGACTCTTCAGTTCTGATATACTACACTCCGACTTATTCATCACAGTTTGGTCAGTTGGATTGGATTTGTTTATTGGATTTGTTATTGTCACGTGTACCGAGGTACAGTGAAAAGTATTTTTCTGCGAGCAGCTCAAACATATTGGTGAGATTAAAGAATGCTTGTCATTCCCCTGATGCCTCAGCTGGTAACTGAAGCAGGCAGACCAGAATGAGTCACAAAAAGTTAGTATGCAGGTACAGTAAGTGATTAGGACAGCAAATGGAATGTTAGCATTTGTGGTAAAGGGAATGGGATAAAAAGAGTAGAAAAGTTTTACTGCAGCTGAACACAGCCTTGGTGAGACCACATCTGGAAAACTGTGCACATTTTTTGTTCTCCTTACTTAAAAAATATATAATTGTGTTTGAAGCAATTCAGAGAAGGTTCACTCAATTCATTCCTGGGATGAGGGGCTTATTTTATGAAGACCGATTGGGCCCATTTATAACACCCTCTGTGATATGTTGTAGACCAGTCAAAGCAGAGAAAGCAGATTTTAAGAAGTGCAATTGGTGTGCTACAATGGCTCTGCTGGACGCAGGAGCTTCATTGTAGTGCTCCTCTGCATTGCTTTGGGGATGTCTCACTGGTCTCATCAACCACGTATGCTATGTCACCAAGCATTCATGCATCAACCTGGGCTGGGCTTCAAAATCCCCTGGGAACCATGAGTTGTGTAAGCCACTCAATATGGTGTGGGTGACCTTTGAGACCCACTCCTGTACCTTCCACACTCCTCCTGCCACCCTCATCACTCTTGACCCATCCCACGCAACCTTGTACCTTCCTCTGTGACCCTTAAACCCCCCCCAGTTACCCTGGCCCCTATCACACTTCTCTTGACATTCCATCTCTCCCCTCACTGTACCCACACTCATGACCATTCAAATGCCCACACTGACCCTGAACTCTCCGTTCTCGTCTTCAATGCTTTTCTCCATTCCTATGACTTATCCCATGAGACTCTAGCCTGACACTGGATCTGCCCTCCTACCAAATCCAAATCCCTGCTCTGACTGTGACTACTCCCTTCAATATCAAATGCTCTCACTTTGACCCTCAGGATCCCAATATTGACAGCACCAACCCTACCCTTTGGGGCCCTTTAGGCTTCTGACTATCTCTGCCTTGAACCTCCCCCAATCTCTTTTGGGAACACCAGATCCAGGATTCTGGGCCCTTCCCTTCTCCGCACCTCCCTGAACTTCCAACACCACCTTCTGTCCTCTTCCCCAGAAATCAGTGGAGGCTGAGTCATTATCCAATTCTGCCTTTAATAAATTCTGTTTTTTGACAGACCAGGAAGTCAAGGGGCAGACAGGAAAGTGTCATTGAGACTACAATCAGATCAGTCATGATCTTATTGAATGGCAGAACAGGCCCAAAGCGCTGAATGTCCTACTCCTGTTCTGACTCAGAGGTGAGGTTACTACCTTTGAGATATTTGTGCCACGAGTTCAGGGATTGGTTAAATCAGCACATGCAGTAGGTTGAAATTGGGATCTTCTCAGAACATAGGACTTATAATAATAATCAATAATAATCTTTATTAATGTCACATGTCGGCTTTCATTAACACTGCAATGAAGTCACTATGAAAATCTCCTAGTCGGCAGCTGCTGCACGTGCTGATTTAACTGATCTTTGAACTCGTGACATAAATATATCAAACTAAGTAGTAAACTCGCCTCTGAGTCCGAAGGGTGTGGGTTCAAGTCCTACTCCAGATTGGAGCACATAATTCCAGCTACTCCTTCAGTGCAGTAAGGATTGAGTGCTGCACGGTCAGAGGTACTGTGTTTGTGCAAAAACAAACTGAGGCCTGGTCTGCCCTCAGGTGGATGCAAAAGGAAAAATCCCATGGCACTACTGAAAAAGACCAGGGGTGTTCTCTTGGTGCGGTGGCCAAGATTGTCCATCAGCTAATACCAAAACCAGATTATCTGGTTATTTATCCTATTGCTGATTTTGGGAAATTGCTCTGCATAGGTTGGCTGTCACGTTTCCTACATTACAACATTGTGAACACACAAGGTATTTCATTGGCTGTAGCTATAAAGTCTTGAGTTTATAAAAAGTGCTATACAATTGCAAGTTATTTTATTTACAGTCATAATGCCTGCTGAAAATTTCTATTGAGGCTCACACAAAGAATGCTCACTTGAGTGATATCCTAAGGCCAGTGGAAATGTAACCCTCGGAATCTTCAGGAGTTGAGGGGTTGGAAACTGGTATAGGGGGTCAGCAATAAATTGAAAGGAAAAGCAATAATTTGTGTGCAGTGAGTTCTCAAAATCCCCAAGCAGTCCCATCTGAGACAAACACTGGATATTTTAATCACTGTATACTGACTTCATTACCGATTGTTTAGAAGGAGACCACAGAAGGAAGTTGAAGAGCCAGGGTGGTTTTGTGGTGATGGAGTCTTTTTGAAGCTGTTGTAGAGACTGAGAGTTCAGCATTTAATAGGCTCCACTGATGTCCACTTGTACAAGTCTGTCTGCATGGATAATCTCAATAGTTGCAGATTCTTTTATTACAAAAATGCATTTGTGCTTAGTGCATTTCCCCTTTTCTCCTTTCACAATTTTGAGATTATCACAGTTGAAACGTCCTTTTTTGGAAAGATTTGGCTGCTTTCTTTCCCCAGCTGTGACCTCTGTTTCCGAAGATCCTGGGCGCGATTCTCTGCTCCCGCGACTAAGTGCCCACGCCGTCGTGAACGCAGTCGAGGTTCATGGCGGCGCGTAACGGCCCCGATCACAACCGATTCAGGGCCCGAAAATGGGCTCGGATCGGGGCCGCGAGAAACTCGGGGGGCGTGTCGCTAAAGCAGCATCGTCAGCGCCCCCCCCCCCCCCCCCCCCTTCCAGCGTTCTCGCCGGCAGCGACCAGGTGTGGATGGCGCCGCCGGGAAGCCGTCATTTTTGGCAGGCCGCTCGGCCCATCCGGGCCGGAGAATAGTGGGTGTAGCGGAGAATCGTCATTTTGGGTGTCCTGCCGATTCTCCGGCCTGCGCCGCGCAGAACTCGACGGGGCCGTTCCCGCCGCTTGGGTGCATCGCGGGAGGGCGTCAGACCGGCGTCGCGGGGAAAAATGGTGTGCCAGGCGATTCTCCAAACCGGCGCAGGAGCGGAGAATCGCGCCCCCTGACTCTGAATATGGGATTGTTCCATGGAAGTCGGGTATCCTTTAGGCATTGGTTGAGTAGCCAGTGCTCCTGTGTGAGCTCAGGTAGTGAAAGCCAGGAGTGACATTACAGCTGAGATTGATCCTGTAATCAACGAGATTCCACACAAGCATGTTCCAGCAAGGGCCCTGGAGAGCTGACTTGGTCCAGACAGCTGAGACTAAGTGTTCTGGTGTGACCCTATCTGAGATCAGTTAACTTAGCACAGACCATTAATTACCTCTGTCACTGAAGGTGGGCAGAGGCAATGATTTCACCTGTTAGTCTGTTGTCTGAGAACAATATGGGTTGAATCCTCCAGGTGGCTAGTGGGAGTCCGGCAAATACCAGCTTGACCTGCCTGCCTCAGGATAAACTGCTCGCAAGAACAGGAGCCAGGTGAGGGCTGTATTCTGGGATATGTTTGGAGGCAGCCACAGGGGCTGCTGGGTGTGGAGGTGGGCTGTTTCTGTTTTGGTCTGTGGGTCTTTATCACAGTTACTTCAAAAGCAGAAAGGTCCTCCAGCTCTCACCCCTTACACTCCACACATCACATCACATGCCCCCACAAGCCCTCAAGGGCGACTCATGCTACCATGCCAAAATATCCCCACCCAAAATGCCCCCCCCCCCCCCCCCCATGTCACAGTATGGTCCCTTATGCCAATTAATTTACTTCCATGCCCATTCCCGCATTATATTTTGTACAGAAGCATTGAACACTATATATTCTATAAAACAATGAGCATAGCACAGTAGGATGTGTAACAAAGGCATAAAAAAGCCACCATTCATTGTTTATTTTCCACTTTCTTAAAAATAACTCCTTTTTACTGCAGCCCAATAAAAGTGGCAATCATCCAGATAGTTGACACCAATCTCCGATGAAGGCACTAGGTATAATTGACACCTAGCAGTATCAATAGCAAAAACTGCAAGCCCTTGAAACCTCTTTATCTTGGGTAAATAAACATGGTGAAATTAATTGCATGGGTAAGAGAGCTCTCTGGGCTCAGGTGTTTCAACAGGCTAACGAAGTTCTGGTCTCCAAACCAAGAATACTGGTGAAGCTCGGCTGAGAGCCCAAAATTCCATCGGCCTGTTCATAGAATCATAGAATTTACAGTGCAGAAGGAGGCCATTCGGACCATCGAGTCTGCACCGGCTCTTGGAAAGAGCACCCTACACAAGCTCACACCTCCACCCTATCCCCATAACCCAGTAATCCCACCCACCAGTAAGGGCAATTTTGGACAATAAGGGCAATTTTAGCATGGCCAATCCACCTAACCCGCACATCTTTGGACTGTAGGAGGAAACCGGAGCACCCGGAGGAAACCTACGCACACAATGGGAGAACGTGCAGACTCCGCACAGACAGTGACCCAGCTGGGAATTGAACCTGGGACCCTGGAGCTGTGAAGCAATTGTGCTAACCACAATGCTACCGTGCTGCCCCATAATAATCGCTTATTGTCACAAGTAGGCTTCAATGAAGTTACTGTGAAAAGCCCCTAGTCGCCACATTCCGGTGCCTGTTCGGGGAGGCCGGTACGGGAATTGAACCCGCGCTGCTGCCTCGTTCTGCATTACAAGCCAGCTGTTTAGCCCACTGTGCTAAACCAGCCCCATGTTGCAGAGGACAAGGCCAAGGACAGGCTTACCCCCAAAATGGAGCTGGCCACGTCGGGAGAGCAGGATGCGGGTTTGTGACCAGAACCAGCCAGCATCCTTAATAGACACTCCTGAAAACCAGAAACTTCAGGATTGTAGTCGGGAATCCTGTAATTGTGATGATGACAATTACAAGGGGGCGCAAGTTCAAGGTGAGGGGGAAAGGTTCAGTGGAGATGTGCGGGGAAAGTTTTTTATACAGAGGATGGTGGTGGCCTGGAATGCACTGCCAAGTGAGGTGGTTGAGGCAGATACGTTAGTGACCTTTAAGACTTATCTGGATAGGCACATGAACAGACGGGGTATAGAAGGATACAGGCGGTTGGTCTAGATAGGACACGTGATCGGCGCAGGCATGGAGGGCCAAAGGGCCTGTTCCTGTGCTGTATTCTTTATTGGGACTCACTGCAAATTAACTTATTTTTAGATAATTTTTTCAAATTTGTCTTGCCTTCTGCAATTCACTGACTCGGTAACACATGGAAAGAATGCCAGCAAGACAGCTGCTAGGTGTCAACTATACCCTGTGCCTTCATCGGAGATGGGGAGGAGGCTACCACTGGAAAAATGAAGAAGGAAAGATAATGGAAAACTTTAGGTAGATGTTCACCTCCTCTTGACATAAGATGAATGGGCGTAGGGGAAATTGATTTGCTTTCTTGCCCCCAGGAGATAAGGTTCAGTTAGCTTTGCTGACATTTCAGTTTTGAATGTTCGGTTCTTAGTGTGCATGAGTGTATCTGTTTTATTTAGGAGGGTGGTTGATGTGGGTTTTATTTAGAATGTTTTTAATTATTTCACAATGCTATGGATTGTTTCAGCTGTTGTGGTGGAATTTGCCACAGCTGACAAAATGTGAGCAGAGTTTTCAGAGTAGGTTGTTGGATGTGGATTCGCCTGAAGCCTCCTGAGTGAGATGGAAGGTCTTCTGAAAACATTTTTTTATTTAATAACAGAGCCTCAAGGAACTGCTTAGTTTTAATAACATTGCAACAGCGTGGGGCAGGTACACACTACTGACTACTCTCTTTACTTGTTAAATTTAGGATCTTCATGGCTCAGTTATCCAGTGGCTTTACCAACTGAATGAGTGGTGAAATGAACCTCCAGGATAACATTTGTAACATGCCTGAGCTACAAAAGAAATCAGTAACCTAACTATATTGTGTTCCGGTTCTCTGTCCTCCATCCCTTCTTTATGCCACATGCTGACCTCAGCTGAGTGAAAGCACATAAGATGTTCTGCTTTCAGGACCTCATGAGAATTTTCAGGACTAGGAAAGGGCCATTGGGCCCAGAAATCTTGCAATTTTGCTAGGTCAACCCCACTTGCCTACCTTCTTGCCATATCGCTCAATCTCTCCCTCTAGAACTATCAATAGAATCATCGGATAGATGAGGGCCACTTTTCCTCTTGGCTGTGTCAGACTGGTACAGTGTACAAGAAATGCACAAGGAGCAGTGTGGCTTTGTTCCTAGAGATTTCAGAAAAGTTTTCAGGATATGGGTAATGCATCCATTGCTCAATCCTAGTTGCACTAGGAAGGTGATGATGGGCACTTTTGAATCCTTGCCATCCACATGGTGATGGTGCTCCCACAATATTGTTGCTTTCATCCTTCTCAATGGTGAGTAGGAGCTGTTGTTGAACTAACCTTGATGAGTTACTCATGTGCACCCTGTAGATCAAACATGTTACAGATACAGTCCTCTGGCGATGGAGTGAGGGGGGGGCAACTAATTACGATCAAGCTAACTTCTTTGTCCTTGCATGACGTTGAGATTTTTGAGACTTGCTGCTGCAGTCACCCAGGTGAGTGGTGACGATTCCATCACATTCCTGACTTGAACCTTGAAGATGTTGGAGAAGTTTGAGGTCCGGAAGTAAACTACTCGCTGTTGTGTTGCGCTGCTATGTGGTATCAGAGCTTCAGTTTAGCTTACTGATCAATAGGAACCTCTCATTCCCTAGGTTTTGATTGTCAGTAACTCTGCCATGGTGGTGCTGTTGAGGTGAATGGCAAATGGCTAGGTTTTGTCTTGATCAATGGTTCATCAACCACATTTTTGGACTACGAGAAAACCGGAGTACACGGAGGAAACCCAAACAGGGAGAACGTGCAAATTCGACAGTCACCCAAAGTTGGAATTGAACCCGGGTCCCTGGCACTGAGGCAACAGTGCTAGCCACTGTGCACCGTGCCACCCTATGGGCGACTTCATTATTAAAATTGATGCGAATGGAGCTGAACACAGCTGAATTTACATTTTTTTAATAATATATGTGAAGGATACTAATTAATTTTTAAAAATAGATTTAGAGTACCCAATTCACTTGTTCCAATTAAGGGGAATTTAACGTGACCATCCTACCGTGTGAACACAGCTGAATTGAGTTAATATTGTACTTATGGACAAATGATTAGGTCATTGATCAAGCAGGTGAAAAATTGATAGTTTTAGGACCTCCTGTGGTGGTATTTTGGGGATGTAATGACTTTCTGTTACGAGCTCAAAGACTACAGTCTTTCTCATGTAACGTCTTTATTAAACTGAATGTAACATGGCTGCCACAATATATTCTCTCATGGCAGAGGTCACATGACTATGGCAAGCCAGATAGAACACTTAGCAATGGTTGCATTTCAAAACCCAAACATCCCCTTTTCCATAATGAACAACAGCCAACTTTGCATGCGTTATCATGTATAACTATAAGTTCCCCATGACAAAATAACTGTTCTCATGTATTAATAAACTATTCTCGTCAGTCTCTGCACTTGCATTGCATACGTGGTCATTAAATCATGCTGGTCTCTCAATAGTATGCATGAGCATTGGCTGTTCATCTGGATGATCATTCTCCAGGGAGCATCGTTCATGTGGTACTTATTGCTGTGATAACTGTTGTTGTTCCATTTCCGTTGTTGGGCACTGGTGGAATCGCTGGGAGTGATGGTTGTTCTATACTCCATGCAGCTGATGAGATTACATCTTCCTGATCGGCTGCCTGCAGTGAAAGAACAATTTCTTTTGTTGTTCATATAAGCTTGCGGTTGCACCAGTATGTTTGGTCGTTCACTTCCACTGCATACGATCAAGGTGACGACTACTCTACGCATTTCCTAAGTTGCCACGTTGCAGACTACTGTTCAGAGCACCGAAGGTTTGTACCCGGATGGCCCTTCAATGCTCAACTCTGGCAATGGTTTGGCAATCTTGTTAAATTGAAATTGGGCTGTTTGTGTTTTGCCGTGATTTTTTTTGTCCTTCTCACCTGTTATTATTTTTGGCTTGAGTAACTTTTTTGTTTTGGAAGAATAGTTTGGGTGCAACGTGACATTGGTTTTTGGCCTTCAATTTTTGCACTCAACCATTGCTTTGTATACATCTGTGTTTGATTTACTTGATTTTGTGATGATCCTTTGGCAATTTTCACTGCCACCGTAGTCTTTCCATTCGACTGGATAGTGAGGGGATGATGTATAGTGTTGAATTTCCCAATCCTTTGTGAAGCGGCTGGATTCTTCACTCATTTTAAAAAAATATAAATTTAGAGTACCCAATTCATTTTTTCCAATTAAGGGACAATTTAGAGTGGCCAATCCACCTAACCTGCACATCTTTTAGGTTGTGGGGTCGAAACCCACACATACATGGGGAGAATGTGCAAACTCCACACGGACAGTGACCCAGAACATGGATATGCTTCAGCATCGCTCCCCTCATTTCCTTGGGGATGATGACTATATTTCCTTTGTACAAGATGCCATCTTGAGCTGTTCAGCAGTCAATGGTTTTGTTTGCTCCGACACATTGCAAATCTCTCTTGGGCATGTTTAGGGTTACCAGTCCAAGCTTTAAACTTGCTCCAGTTGTGATGAGTGGCTGTTGCATAATGTCTATGACCTGAAACTTTCGATTTTCATTCTTGCTATTGCATTTTTCTCAAACTAATTTGTCCTCTCTGTATGAGTGTCGTGCCATCCATCATAGAGCCTCAATTTTATTTTCAGTGGCTTCATTTTTGGATTGCCATGCTGAGCCACTTAGAGCAAGTCTGTGACGGTCCTAATGTTGCATGACACACCAGTGCCTGACATTTTTAACAACAAAAACTGAAAGCGCTGGATAGTCTCAGCAGGTCATCCGTGGAGAGAGAATGGAGCTAATGCTTTGAGTCTGGCTGACTCTTTGTCAAAGTCATCCAGACTCGAAATGTTAGCTCTGTTTTCTCTGCACAAATGCTGTCAGACCTGCTGAGATTGTCCAACATTTTCTGTTTTAGTTTCAGATTCCACCATCTGCAGTAATTTGTTTTTAGCCCAACATATTTTGTTCATTTTATGCTCTCCTTCTGTGGTCATCGTTCCAATAGTCACAAACCATTGACGGAACAAACCTGTTGTATACTGCCTCATCAGACTCATTGGCTGATACCTTGCCAATGGCCATCAGTAGAAGATTGTTTTGCTTCTTTCTAGCCAAACACGTGTGCAAAATAATTTGGCTTCTTTCAGTTAAAACACTGCTTTCCCCTCGCTGGCCATTCTTTTTTTTTCTTCATATGATGTCCTCCCCAAAATTTGCATCCTGCCCTTTGTCCACAATTGTTCTGCTCTTTCAGCCTGGAATTTCTCTTCGGATAATGTATCTCCTGGGCTCTTCTGCCCATACATGTGCTCTAGCTGACATTTTACAACCTCCACACTTCTGCACATGTCTATCACTTTTTTGAGAGTAAGTTACTTCTCTCTCAGTAGACTTCCTCTCCCTGTTGGATCTATTATGACTAAGACAATTCTATCTTTAATGCGATCATTTAGTTGCTCAAATTCACATGATTCTGCTAGGTGTGTTAACTGATCAGTGGATGTTTTGCCATCTTGAACCCTAATGTTGAACACATGCTGTTCATAAGTTATGTTCACTTGGGGTTCAAAGCGTGCTTTTAAGGCTTCCAAAAAATCTATGTCTGTTTTTTCTGCTCTTTAGATAGATTTAGGGTGGAATATAATTTATAGTTGTCTCTCCACAAGTGTTAAAAGTGTTGCTACTCATATTGACTCTGGCTTGTTAATTTCAATCTGTTGCAATCTCACAGTGTTATAGAGAGTGATTATTATGCATCATCTTATTTAAATCCATTGCTGATGTCATCAGTAAGTGCTGTGACACCATTAGTTGTTGTTACTTGTGTATATTTGTATTTAACTGTCGTTCGTTCTACTTCTATTCCGTTACTGTTATTTCAATGTTTAGCTAGTTGCTCCCATTTTAAAGTCTATATTGTACTTTAAACGTTGTTATTTTTATATATTAAAGAAGATTAACTTCATTAACAACTCGTTTCAACTACCTTTTTGTAGTCTGGTTACCACACAAGTCTTAACATTACAAGTGGTAAAATTGCCCGTTCTGCCACACATTGCCTTTCATTTTCACAGGAGCTGAGAGTGAAAACGTTACAGCTATTTTTGTCTCGCCCAGTATTTTACTTGCAGCCTTCAGCTTCTGTTAGCTTTTCCTTGGCTTTTTTTTCAGCGGCTTTTTTTTCAGCAGCTTTTAGCAGGTTGGAACATTTCAGTGCTCCTCTTTCAGTAGCTGTGGCTTCTCTTTCATCTTTCAAAACACAATCTCACATCTACTCTTGACACCATGTTATGAGCTCAAAGACTACACTCTTTCAAATGTAATGTCTTTATTGAACTGAATGTAACATGGCTGCCCCCAGACGTTTCCTCATGGCAGAGGTCACGTGACTGTGGTAAGCCAGGCAGGACTCTTAGTAATGATGTTTCCGATAACCACAACCATACTATTTATGTGGCTTGAGGGTTTTTCCTTTTGACAAATGTATCGCAACAAAATGTCTGAATGGCGTGTTCATTGCAAATGGAGGAAAATGGCCCATAGAAATTGGTGAAATTACCACATCTAAAATTTGTATATAGGGTGTTTTCGGATTATTTTGAACAGTGCTGTACAAATGGGTGGTCTGTCTCTTCATCTTTTCCTTGGATTTCCTTGGTGAGGAAATAGCTAGGATTCCAGTTGATTAACTGTCTGATGCTGCTTGCTGGAAACCCGTGAGTGTGAATCTTGTTAGAGAACAAGATCAGGCTCAGTCTAGGCCCACCAATACCTTCCAAATTTGACTCACTGTCCAGCCTGCCACTTGAAAAGAATACCATGGGCAAATGCTGGCTGTCAACTATACCCAGTGTCTTCATCAGAGAAAGGGAGAAGGCTGCTACCGGAAAAAGGAAGAATGTAAGATAATGGAATACTTTAGTAGATGTTCTCTCTCTTGACATAAGATCGGTGGAGATAAATTGATTTGCTTTCTTGCTCACAGAAGATGAGGTTCAGGTTGTTTTGCTGACATTTCAGTTTTGAATATTCTGTTCTTCGAATCCTGCAAGTCTCATGCAATCATATTTTATTTAGGGGCATGATTATAGAGATACCATTGCCAAAGGGTACTTAATATTTGACAGTGGCTAGCCAATTGAGGGATGAAAAACAAATAAGGCAGTTTGTTAGTAGATTTTAAAAAATAATTATTTTTATTCAAATTTTTATCAAAACATAATTTTTTGCACCATTAACAACATTTAACATAGCAAAATAAATATTAACAAAGTCGAGGAACGGCTGCCACCTCCGAGAGAACCCCGTCATGGACCTTCTCAAGGCAAACTTTATTTTCTCGAGACTGAGAAACCCAGCCATGTCACCACACTCTGGGGCTTCGAGTCCCTCCACATTAAAAGGATCTGTCTCCGAGCTACCAGGGAGGCAAAGGCCAATACGTCGGCCTCTTTCGCTTCCTGAACTCCCGGATCGTCTGACACACCAAAGATCGCTATCTCTGGACTCGGCACCACCCTCGTGTCCAAGATCTTGGACAATGCCTTTGCAAATCCCTGCCAGAATCCTTTCAGAGCCAGGCATGCCCAGAACATATGGACATGATCTGCAGGGCTTCCCGCACACCTCGCACATTTATCCTCAACCCCAAAGAGCTTGCTCATCCTGGTTGCCGTCATGTGTGCCTGGTGGACCACCTTAAACTGGATTAAGCTAAGCCTGGCACATGTTGAAGAGGAATTGACCCTATTTAGGGCATCCGCCCACGGGACCGCATCCAGCTCCCCACCTGTCTCCTCCTCCCATTTGCCCTTAAGCTCCTCCACTGGGGCTTCCTCCGCCTCCTGAAGTTCCCGGTAGATGTCCGATACCTTCCCCATCCCAACCCAGGTGCAGGAGACCACCCTATCCTGTATCCTGCGTGGGGGTAGCAGCGGAAATGTCACCACCTGTTTTTTGAGGAAGGCGCGTACCTGAAGGTATCTGAAAGCGTTTCCAGGGGGCAAACTGAATTTCAAGCGCTTTCAGGCTGGGAAAGGTCCCGTCCATGAACAGGGCCCCCATCCTTTTAATGCCTGCCCTATGCCAGCTTTGGAACCCTCCATCGATCTTGCCCGGGACAAATCTGTGATTGTTGCATATCGGGGTCCAAACTGAGGCTCCTCCACCCCCTGTGTCTTCTCCACTGACCCCAGATCTTTAATGCCGCCACCACCACCGGACTAGAGGAGTAGCCGGCCGGCGAGAACGTCAGAGATGCCATTACAAGTGCCCCTCGGCTGGTGCCTTTGCATGAGGCCGCCTCTAACCGCTCCCACGTCGACCCCTCCCCCAATACCCATTTCCTAATCATGGCTATGTTAGCACACAATAGTAGCTGCAAAAGTTCGGCAGCGCCAACCCCCCCCCCCCCCCCCCCCCGCCTCCGACTGCGCTCTAGGTACAGTCTCTTTATTCGCGGGGTCTTATTTGCCCATACGAATCCCGAGATGATCTTGTTCACCCGCTTAAAGAAGGACTTAGGGATGAAGATGGGAAGGCACTGGAATATGAACAGGAATCTGGGGAGGACCGTCACCTTAACGGTCTGCACCCTCCCCGCTAGAGATAGCGGGAGCATGTCCCACCTTTTGAAGTCCCCCTCCATCTGCTCTACCAGCCGAGATAAATTAAGCTTGTGGAGGGCTTCCCACTTTCGAGCCACCTGTATTCCATAGGTATCGAAAGCCCTTCTCGACCATCCTAAGCGGAAGCGCTCCCAGTCTCATTTACGGCCCCTTAGCTTGGATCACGAACATCTCACTTTTCTCATTTAATTTGTACCCTGAGAAATTGCCAAAGTCCCTCAAAATCTGCATGACCTCCCCCATCCTCTCTACTGGGTCCGAGATGTGCAAGAGCAGATCATCCGCATAGAGCGAGACCCGATGCCCCCCCCCCCCACACGAACCAACCCCTGCCAGTTCTTTGAAGCCCGCAGCACTATGGCCAACTGCTCTAACACGAGGGCGAATAATAGCGGGGAGAGGGGGCACCCCTGCCTCGTCCCCCGGTGGAGCCTAAAGTATTCCGACCTCACCCTGTCCGTGCACACACTTGCCATGGGGGCCTGGTAGAGCAGCTGGACCCAACCTATGAACCCTTCACCGAATCCAAACCTTCTTAGCGCTTCCGACAGGTACTCCCATTCCACCCGATCAAAGGCTTTCTCTGCGTCCATTGCCGCACTACTTCTGCCACCCCTCCCTCTGAGGGTATCATGATGATGTTTAGGAGCCTGCGTACATTGGTGTTCAATTGCCTGCCCTTGACGAAGCCTGTCTGATCCTCCCCTATCACCCCAGGGACAGTCCTCAATTCTAGCAGTCAAGATCTTGGCCAGCAGTTTGGCGCCTCCATTCAGGAGCGATATCGGTCTATAAGACCCATACTGTAGCGATCTTTCTCTCGTTTGAGGATGAGTGAAATCGAAGCCTGTGACATTGTCGGGGGGAGGGTCCCTCTCTCTTTGGCCTCATTAAAGGTCCTTAGCAGGAGTGGGCTCAGCAGCTCTGAAAATTTCTTGTAGAATTCTACAGGATAGCCGACCGGCCCCGGGGCCTTGCCCGACTGCATGTTCCTTAGACCCTTTACAATCTCGTCCAGCTCTATCGAGGCCCCCAGTCTCTCCACCAGATCCTCTTCCACCTTTGGAAACCTCAGTTGGTCCATGAATTGCTTCATCCCTTCCCCTCCCGACGGGGGCTCTGACTCATACAATTTACCGTAAAACGCTCTAAAGACTTTGTTCACACCCTCTGGGTCCATGACTACGTTGCACTCCTTATCCCGCACTTCCCCAATTTCCCTGGCCGCCTCCCTCTTGCGAAGTTGGTGCGCCAGCATTCTACTCGCTTTCTCCCTGTATTCGTAGACAGCCCCTTTGGCCTTCCTCAGCTGTGTTACCGCCTTCCCTGTGGTCAGCAGGTCGAATTCTGCCTGCAGCCTCTGGCGCTCTTTCAGTAGCCCCGTCTCGGGGGTCTCCGCGTCGCACCTGTCTACTGTGAGTATCTCCTCAACTAGCCTTTCTCTCTCCGCTCTTTCTTTCTTCTCTCTACGGGATCTGATAGAGATTAACTCGCCTCTGATAACTGCCTTCAGGGCCTCTCACGCCGCTGCCTCCCCCGTATCATTAGTTTCCATGTAATTTTTAATGTTTCTCCTTATCCGCCCACAAACCTTGTCGTCTGCCAGCAGCCCCACATCTAGCCTCCATAGTGGGCGCTGACCTCTCTCCTCCCCAAGACGCAAATCCACCCAGTGCGGAGCATGGTCGGAGACTGCAACGGCCGAGTATACTTTCTTCTCCACCCTAGGGATTAACGCCCTGCTCATCACAAAGAAATCTATACGGGAATAAACTTTGTGGACGTGGGGAAAAAAAGAGAACACCTTGCCCTCAGCCAGGCGAATCTCCATGGGTCTACGCCCCCCATCTGTTCCATGAATCCCCTCAGTTCTTTAGCCGCCGCTGGCCGTTTTCCCGACCTGGGGCTTGACCGGTCCAATATAGGGTCTATGACTGTGTTAAAGTCAACCCCCATAATCAGATTGTGTGAGTCTAAGTACGGAATGTTATCCAGCATGCGTCTCATGAATTCCACGTCGTCCCAGTTCGGGGCGTAAACGTTCACTAGCACCACCCGAGTCCCCTGCAGCTTCCTGCTAACCATTATGTATCTGCTCCCTTTGTCAGCCACAATACTCCCTGCCTCAAAAGCCACCCGTTTGCTGACAAGGATTGCTACTCCTCTGGTCTTTGAATCCAGCCCCGAATGAAACTGGGCAGCACGGTAGCATTGTGGATAGCACAATTGCTTCACAGCTCCAGGGTCCCAGGTTTGATTCCGGCTTGGGTCACTGTCTGTGCGGATAAATTTTTTTGATATAAATTTCGAGTACCCAATTTATTATTCCAATTAAGGAGCAATTTAGCGTGGCTAATCCACCTACCCTGCACATCTTTGGGTTGTGGGGGCGAAACCCACACAGACATGGGGAGAATGTACAAACTCCACAGGGACAGGGACCCATCGCCGAGATCAACCTGGGACCTCGGCAGCATGAGACTGCAGTGCTAACCACTGCGCCACTGTGCTGCCCTCATATTTTCATTCTTAATAATGTTTATTGTCACAAGTAGGCTTACATTAACACTACAGTGAGGTTACTGTGAAAACGCCCCTAGTCGCCACATTCCGGCGCTTGTTTGGGTACACAGGGGAGAATTCAGAATGTCCAAATTACGTAACAGCCTGTCTTTCGGGACTTGTGGGAGGAAACCAGAGCACCCGAAGGAAACCCACACACACACGGGGAGAACGTGCAGACTCCGCACACACAGTGACCCAAGCCGGGAATCGAACCTGGTACCCTGGCTAAGTGAAGCCACAGTGATAACCACTATGGGACCGTGCTGCCATGATGATATTTCCAGTTTATTTGGCCTTTTTACAAGTATGTGGGGAGGAGATTATGACATCCCCTATTGCAATGTCCCCTGGTGCACCATTTAACTCCATTTATGTTGGAAATAAATTCCGAAGGTTACTTATCCAGAACAGTTGGAAATTTGCTCTTTGAATGTATGTTATATCCTTTCAGCTATGTTGAGGTTTATAACCACATACTTCTGTTGCTAGGGCCTTAAATGTCAGACTTGGCAGGAAGACAAAAACACACAATGGGAGGGGGAAAGTGGTTTCTTGAAATACTCTGTACTCAAGTTGCATCGGCATTGAAGCCTGGGAAATGTTACTAATCTGTGAGCTGTTGGCTGATAAACTTTCTTAAAATATATTTTGAAATTTGCTGTTTTCACAGACGTTTTCTTTTTGTTGTTATTTTTGGACACTTAAAAAAAAAAAAAAAATTTCCGCCTCTGGACCTTACGTTCAGATTCTGTCCAGGTTTAAAAAATTAATTTGCGGGATATAGACACCGCTGGTTAGGCCAGTATTGATTGCCCAATCCTAGTTGCTGTTAGAAGGTGCTGATGAACTGCGACAGTGAAGGACTTGTGGGAGAAAGGCAATATATTTCCAAGTCGGGGTGGTGAGTGGCTTGGAGGGGAACCCCCGGGGGTAGGGTTCCCAGGTATCTGCCTCATTTGTCCTAGAGGGTAGTGGTCGTAGGTTTGAAAGGTGCTGCCTAAGGAATCTTGGCGAGTTCCTGCAGTACATCTTGTAGATGGTACACATGGCTGCCACTGTTCGCTGGTGGTGGAGGGATATTGAATATTTGTGGAAGGGATAGCAATCAAGCAGGCTGGTTTGTCCTGGATGGTGCCGAGCTTCTTGAGTGTTGTTGGCGCTGCACTCATCCAGGCAAGTGGAGAGTATTCCATCACACTCTGTTTAGCACAGGGCTAAATCGCTGGCTTTGAAAGCAGACCAAGGCAGGCCAGCAGCACGGTTCAATTCCTGTAACAGCCTCCCCGAACAGGCGCCGGAATATGGTGACTCGGGGCTTTTCACAGTAACTTCATTTGAAGCCTACTTGTGACAATAAGCGATTTTCATTTCATTCATTTCATTTCATTTGTGCCTTCTAGATGGTCGACAGGCTTTGGGGAGTCAGGAGATGAGTTACTTGCCATAGGATTTAGCTTAGCCTTTGATTGCTTGCTGGGATGCAAGTCAATCTGTTGAAGTAAGGGCCCATATGAAAAAAGTCTCAATTGAGTAAGCGAGGGCTGTTCCCAATTCAGTGCTCCCACAAGATGTCTGTGTGGTAAATGGCAAAGTGTTACTATTGGCAGTAAGGGATGTTCTTCTGGAGCTCAGCAAGATGTATTATAGGTGTGGAATAAAGGAAGTTTTTCTCTGTATCAAACCAATGCCGTATCTATCCTGGCTGTGCTTGAAAGAACACGAGTTAGTTTTGCCAGCTATGGTTTGAGTAGTCATTTAAATTAAAAAAATATATTTTGGACCAACATGCAATTGACATAGTCAGTAAAATCTCTTATTGGGCATGCGAGTGAAGCTGAATGCAAGTGTGAGGTTTATGTGGCCGGATGGCACAGTCTGAGATTGAGAGCCCTGTTTATACAAGTCTCAGTTAAATCTGTGCCTGTTATTGGTACGTTTCTTCTTGTCATGTTCCCAGCATCTATCATGGTAAATGTCAGGAGTCACTGGTCCTGTTCCATTTGTCTTTGGCTGTATCCTATTGTGTCATCTGAAATACACATTGCCTTTTTGTATCATGTGTTGTAGATGGAAGTAAAGATCCACAAGAGGCCAGGCTGACAGGGTACAACTCTCTTTATTCCACACTGGTCACAACAATCACACCTCTCCACTCCCCGCAGGGTATCCTTCCTGAACAGCTTCCAGGTCGGAGTTTATATCCTGTGGGGAACACCTCCAAGTGCGAGGAAACTCCGCCCCAGTCACCTGAGTAGTTCATACTCTTGAGGTGTAGGAGGGGAATTGAATGTTATACAAGTTCCGTCCCTGTAGGGAGTCGTAACATAATGCATGTTTGAAATATTGCTCTGGCAATATTTATCTTTTGTGAAGACTTCTTAACCACTAATTGTGATGGTCGATCCCAAATGATTGTGTTAGACAGGGAATAAGATGGTCCAGGGGTCCTGCACCTGATCACTATCTTTCGTGCCCTGAAAGCATATGGGTATGGGTATCATGCAAGAACAGGATCAAGGCAGCATGGGGTGTAGTGGATAGCACTGGGACTGCGGGGCTGAGGACCCGGGTTCGAATCCCAGCCCTGGGTCCCTGTCCGTGTGGAGTTTGCACATTCTCCCAATGTCTGCGTGGGTTTCACCCCCAGAACTCAAAGATGTGCAGGTTAGGTGGATTGGCCACGCTAAATTGCCCCTTAATTAGAAAAACAAAGAATTGGATACTCTAAATTTTTTTTTTTTTTTAAATAACTGGATCAGGCTGGAATGTGAAACCAGGTTGCTGGAGAGCTCCGTATGTCCATAGCACCAGTGATTTGTTGTTCCTCAGCATAGTGTATCATTGAGTGCACTCCTCAGTACAGCATAGTATGCCAACATACAGATGGGAAGGTTGCAGATGGGGATGCAAAGTTGCATGTTGAGATCCGGCAAGAGTCAGTGAGAGCATGGAAGATAAAGGCAAAATGTAATGGAAGCAGTAACATGTCAATGCAGAAAAATAAATTGATAAATTAAAGTAGTATAATGGAACGGAAGGAAGAGACCAAAGTTACAGACCAAAAGGAATCAATGTATACCATGCAGTGTAAGTGAGATGGTGCAGCTTGATTCTGTCAGCCTTGATCTCTATGCCATAACTGCTCTCTCACCCTCTGGAGCTTGAAGGTATTAACCAATTGGTGGCTCAAATTAAGTTTGGATCACAAGGTCACTGTATCTCGCTGCTAGTAGCCCAAATGTATGCCAAATGCTTTTGAGTACTGTAGGATCTCTTATTTTTCAAATAAGAGACGAAGGTCCGGTGATAGTGCGAGATTGAGTTTTGTTGCAAAAATCAAGTTAGTACACTAGTACCACATTTACATCCATCAACAATAAACAATAATCAGCAAGATATGTCAGTCCCCATAATAACAACGATCCCATCTACCCACCAACCCCCAAACCTCAACCCGTATGTTTACATAAACAAATGGCAAAAAGGAATCAGGGATTACCCGTAGTCACCCTTAATCTTACACAGCCCCCCCCCCCCCCCCCCCCCCCCAAAACCACAGGTCTCCAGCTCCTCCTGTCCACTGCCTCTTGTAAAACTCCTCCTCCCAACCTCGGTTCCTTCCCCCCAACTTTCCACCCCGGCTAGACCACTCAGACCCTGTTCTGCCACGCTCTGATGGCCGCAGCCCCTCCCCCCACCTCACTCCCGTTCACTGGCCGGCTTAAACCGGCCAGCGTGGAGGCCCCCGCCCGGGTCCCTTTCCCACTTGCCCGGCCCTAGGAAAGCCCAAAGATCCCCTTTTAGCACACAAACCCCGCATATCCACCTACACCCCAAAGAACTCTAATTTCGAGTGAAAGTCCCGTCCCTTCCCTTGTCCAAATATATACCACCTTGGCTCCTTTAATCTCTACACCCGCGCGCAGTGATACTAAAAAGAAGAAAATACAGTCATGAGGTTACATCGGCACATGGCCATTCCTCAATTTGTCAGTTCTGCCACAGTCCTTCTGCTTTCGCAAACTCTTCCGCTGCTTCTGCCGTTCCAAAATAAAAGTCCCTGAGCTTGTAAGTCACCCTCAGCTTCGCTGGATATGCAATGCCGCACCGCACCTTGCTAATGTACAGTGCCCTCTTCACCCGGTTGAAGGCAGCCCGCCTCCTTGCCAGCTCCATCGTAAAGTCCTGGTATACACGTATATCAGCTCCAGCCCACTGCACCACCCGCTTCTGCTTGGCCCAGCTCAGGACCTTCTCCTTCACACTGTACCTACGGAAGCACAGAGTCACTGCCCTTGACGGCTCACTCGCCTTTGGTATAGGCCTCCACGACCGATGAGCCCGATCCAGTTCATATCGGGAGGGATCCTCCCCCTCCCCCAATAATTTTGCCAGCATCGCGGCAAAATACTCAGTCGGCTTTGGTCCTTCAACTCCTTCGGGCAGCCCCACAATCCCCAAATTCTGTCGCCTGGATCTATTTTCCAGGTCTTCCATTTTTCCTCGCAGATCCTTGTTAGTATCCATCACCTTCCGCATCTCTTTCCCCATCGAGGCAAGTTGATCACCGTGCTGCAATAACGTCTCCTTCACTTCCTTCAGCGCCTCCCCTTGCTCTCGCACCTCCGCCACTGCGCTCGCCACCTCCGTCCTCACCGGGGAAACCGCCTCCTCCACCAGCACACTCAAAACCTCCCTCATCTCCTTCCTCACCGTCTCCATGCATTTCGCAATCTGCGCCAACTGCTTTTCAAATTCTGCAGCCATCACCTTAGTTATTTCTTCAGCCGTAAGCAGTGCGGCCTTCCCTGGTGCTCCAGCCTCCATTTTTCCTGGTGACCCCACGGTGACCTTTCCACTCCCCGACGGACCTCCAGCTATTTTTTTTCCGGCCGTTTTCTTGCTCACCCTCGACATTTTTCTTTGTTCCTTTTTTCCTCCTGTGTCTCCACTGTGCCTCCTCCGTGCCTTCTCCCTTCTTCTGCCGCCTCCGCGGACCCTGGGACCGGGCTTAAAGCCCCGAAAATGCTGTTGTCGACCGGGAGCCCTCCATTGTGCGGCCGCCTCCCGCCCGCCGCCACCGGAAGTGTACACTTCAAAAATTACAAAAATACAAAATAAAAGCAAAGTCCAGCAGGGCATAAGGAAGGAAACAGCTGGAAAGAGAACAAAAGGTGAAGTGAGAGAGAAAACACAGGCAACCCTTGTGATACCTGTGTTTGATACCACCTCCCTATTTGCCCCCTATTAGTTTACAAGTTTTAAATTGTGACATCTAAATGGTGATCTTTACCATCACTCACTTTGATATCTGACTTACTCCCTTTGCAGTGTAGCTGAGAGGCCGGTTTAAGGTTTCACCACCAAGCTGATCTTGACTCAGAACAATGCAGCTTGTATTTCAACTGCAATTACAATATTTTTAAAACTTGGATTTTAACTATTCCCTACAAGTACCCATAGTATTGGTAAATTATTTTTGATTCTTTTGGCCTCTCCGAAGGAGTTGTTTCAAAGATAGGGAAGTTAGACCAGGGTGGACTGGAAGGAGAATATCATAGAATCATAGAACCATAGAATTTACAATGCAGAAGGAGGCCATTCGGCCATTTAATCTGCACTGGCCCTTACAAAGAGCACCCTACTCCAGCCCACGTATCTACCCTATCCCAGTAACCCCCACTTAACCTTTTTTGGACACAGGACAATTTTGCATGGCCAATCCACCTAACCCGCACATCTTTGGACTGTGGGAGGAAACCGGAGCACCCGAAGAAAACTCACGCAGACACGGGGAGAACGTGAGGACTCCGCACAGACAGTGACCCAGCCGGGAATCGAACCTGGGATCCTGGAGCTGAGAAGCAATATATGGGGGAGGGATAGCCTGGGTAAAAATGAGATTGGAATGGGAAATTATATGGTACATAACAAATGTTTCTCATTAATCCAGAGCTAAGCTGTGGTTATGACCCTGGTGTACCCAGCATACTTATGCTTTCGTGCCAAAGTTAGTTGAACAAGATTGAAATCACCAATAATGAGTCGTCTGAAATAGTTAATGTTTCATAGCCTTGCACTTGGTGCTCACTATCAATAAAGTTTGCCATCTACCCGGCAGCGTGTAAAATTGCCCAGGTATGTTCTGTTTACAAGAAACAGGGCAAATCCAACCCGGCCAATTACTGCCCCATCAGTCTACTCTTAGTTTTTAAAAATAAATTTAGAGTACCCAAAGGTCTGGAGGGGGTTCCCTAGGTTGCCCGCATACACCCTGCTGGAGCGACTGCTGCTTCCGAATGTGGAAGGGAAGGGAAGAATTGGGGTATATACAAGTGGCTGGGGGAGCAGGGAGGGGAGTGGGTGGTGAAGATCAAAGAGAAATGGGAAGCGGAGTTGGGAGGGGAGATCAATTGGGGAGTATGGAGTGAGGCACTGCATAGGGTAAACGGGACCTCCTCTTGAGCAAGGATGAGCCTGATACAGTTTAAGGTGGTGAACAGGGTGCATATGACTTGGGTGGGAATGAGTGGGTTCTTTCAGGGGGTAGCATATGAGAGTGAGAGGTGTGGGTGGGGGCCAGCGAATCACGCGCACATGTTTTGGGGTTGCGAAAAATTGGGAAGATTCTGGGCAGGAGTGTTCGCGATCTTAGCCAGGATCGTGGAGGAGGAGGTGGACCCGGACCGTTTGGTGGCAATATTTGGGGTTTCAGAGAAGCCGGAGCTCATGGAGAGGAGGAAGGCCGATGTCGTGGCCTTCGCCTCACTGATAACACGGTGGTGAATTTTGCTGGAATGGCGGTTTGCATCGCCACCGGGGGTAGCGGCTTCGTTGGGTGACCTGTACGTCATCCTGCGATCAGAGAAGACAAAGTATGAGTTAAGGGGCTCTTCAGGGGGGTTTGAGAAAAGGTGGGGGATGTTTGTGACCGTGTTTGAGGAGCTATTTGTCGCAGGGGACGGGGGTGAAAAAGGGGAAAAATCAGTGCAGACCATATAGTGGATTGTTGGGAAGTATGTTTCCCGGGGTGTTTATTTGCTGGATACATGTTTGTAATAAAATACATTTTAAAAACAAACAAGTGCCAGGCAATGACCATCTCCAACGAGAAAGGATCTAACCATCGCCCCTTGACATTCAATAGCATTGCCATTGCTGAATCCCCCACTGTGAACATTCTGGGGGTTACCATTGACCAGAAATTGAACTGGACTAGCCATGTTAATACTGTGACTATAAGAGCAGGTCAAAGGCTTGGAATCCTGTGGCGAGTAATTCCCCTTCTGACTCCCCAAGGCCTATCCACAGGCCACTAGCCAGGAATGTGCTAAAATACTGTACACTTGTCTGGATACATAGATACATAGAAGATAGGAGCAGGAGGAGGCCGTTTGGTCCTTCGAGCCTGCTCCGCCATTTATCACGATCATGGCTGATCATCCAACTCAATTTATGCTTTCTCCCCATAACCTTTGATCCCATTCTCCCCAAGTACTATATATAGCCGCCTCTTGAATATATTCAATGTTTTACCATCAACTGCTTCCTGTGGTAATGAATTCCACAGGCTCACCACTCTTTGGGTGAAGAAATGTCCCCTCATCTCTGTCCGAAATGGTCTACCCTGAATCCTCAGTGCAGCTTCAACAACACTCAAGAAGCTTGACACCATCCAGGCCAAAGCAGCCCACTTGATTGCTCTCCCTTCCACAAACATTCAGTCACTCCACCAATGAACAGGAGGCAGTCATGTGTACCATCTACAAGATGCACTGCAGGAACTCACCAAGGTTCCTTAGATAGCAGATTCCAAATCCACGACCATCCCCAACAGGAGAGGATCCAAACATCGCCCCTTGACATTCAATGGCATTACTATCGCTGAATCCCCCACTATGAACATTCTGGGGGTTACCATTGACCAGAAATTGAACTGGACTAGCCATATTAATACTGTGGCTATCGGCGCCCGAGGTCCCAGGTTCGGTCCCGGCTCTGGGTCACTGTCCGTGTGGAATTTGCACATTCTCCCCGTGTTTGCGTGGGTTTCACCCCCACAACCCAAAGATGTGCAGGGTAGGTGGATTGGCCACACTAAATTGGAAAAAATGAATTAGGTACTCAAATTTATATTTAAAAAAATACTGTGGCTAAAAGAGCAGGTCAAAGGCTAGGAATCCTGTGCCTGACACTTGTTTTTTTATATCTGTATTTTATTACAAACATGTATCAAAACAGGTTACAGTGAATAAACACCCCGGGAAACATACTTCCCAACAATGGTGGTGTTCCCAGGGATTTGATGCTCTTGTCCTTCTAGATGGCAGCGGTCATGGATTTGGAATGTGATATCTAAGGAAACTTGGTGAGTTCCTGCAGTGCACCTTGTAGATGGTACATATGGAGGTACCCTCCATCCTGGCTTGGAAATATATAGTTGTTTCTTCACTATCACTGGATCAAAATCCTGAAACTCCCTCCCTAACAGCACTCTGGGTGTATCTACATCTCAGGGCCTGCAGCAGTTCAAGACAAAAGCTCACCACCACCTTCTCAAGGACCAGTAGGATGGGCAATAAATACTGGCCTGGCCAGCGATAATTATGTCCCATAAATGAATTTTTTAATAATACATTTGTTTCATCTTTATGGCCCAGTGAGTAGCTGAGCCATTCAGAGCAGGAAGATCCGAGATCTGAGTGAGTTTTTCAAATTTCAGCGTTTGATACAGCAGTCCAATTTGCTTGGAACTCGTATGCCTTCAAGCAGTGCTTTAAGTGAAAAAGAGTCACCAATTGAGCCAGATTTGCTCGACATGTCGTTAGATTGTGAAAACCTTTGTGGCCCAGCACAACCTCTGCAGTGTTTTGTTTTCTCTACCTCTCCTGTCCCCCCCCCCTCCCCCTCCAAAAGTGCAAACTCTTGCTTAAGTGCCATTCCATGTGAGCAGGAAGCCCTTCAGTTAACCTGTGAATCTCAGCAGTGTGATTTCATCATCTCTCATTATAGCTGAACCTGATTTTTTTTTTTCTCATCATATCCTCAACTCCCTCCAACTGCCTTCACACACACATGCAAACACACTACATGCAAACCAAGAACACATGCACAGAAACACAAGTGCACAAACATGTACTTAATCTACACAGCAGAGATTGCAAATCTCGTGGATTCCACCCTCATCCCAACCCCACCACCCACTTTATTGACTGAGTTCAGGTAACTTTGGTGCAAACTGGGAATTGGAGCTTGGATGACCTCCTCTGGCTTGTGTAGCTCAGTACCATAGTACATGATGCATTGACATGATGCATTGACATGCTGCGTCATCGCGAATCCTCACTTCTTCTTTGTTAATTTAAACGGAAAGATTTGGAGGAGGAGCATCAAGTACTTCACTGCCTGTGCTGTGCACTTAGAATAGCATATAATACCTGTTATGTCTTGGTTTTATTCATTACTATGTTTCAGGCAATCAATGCAGCTTTTCATTATGTGTAATCATGCTTTTTAAATTATGCTAATGTTGTGTGTAAGAACTTGTTCTCTCCAGTTTTAACTTTTGCCATTTGGGAAGAGTAGTGCACAAAGCTACTTACTTTATTATGGGATTACTACTCTCGATGACACGTCATTCCTGAGCAGCTGTCTAAAAGCCTCTATTTATGCCTTGTTTGTACTATATGGCACTGCCTAGTTTGGTTCTGTTCCCACCTGATATCCAGACATATTCACTTTCTAAAAGGAGTGTCAAGACATTAATCTAGAGTTGGAACTTTGGAGCTGATGTTTTCTTTCCCATCTCGGGTGCTGTGAGGCGAATTGTAACCACTTACAATGACTCTTTGTTTGAAATCAGCCAAGTCAGTGAAAACTGGGATCTTGTAACCAATTTTGTTTTATTCCCGGCATATTTGGACTAATGAGCCATCAGGACACTTGAATTATTTTTCGTAATACATATTAGAATTAGCAGCTCCAAGACTGCTTAGTTTGCCTTCCAACACTGATGCAGGTGGTGTCAGATGAAATGCACCTGATTTGCACAGGTCCAATGCAAAGGAAAGACCTGCCAGTCCTTTCAGATGGAAATTCTGTGCCTGATGATTAAATTAAGCCAGGTGCCTCATTGCATTAGGTGTGTTGATGCCCAACCTTTAAATTTTTTTTTAGACTACCCAATTGCTTTTTTTCCAATTAAGGGCCAATTTAGTGTAGCCAATCCACCTAGCCTGCACATCTTTGGATTGAGGGGGTGAAACTCATGCAAACACGGGGAGAATGTGCAAACTCCACACGGACAGTGACCCAGAGCCGGGATCGAACCTGGGACCTCGACTCTGTGAGGCAGCAGTGCCAACCACAGTGCCACAGTGCTGCCCATTTGATGCCCAACCTTCCTTCAGGTTTCTGACTGCATGTATTCCCGTTGAGTCACTGGCCCCTTTTGGGGCCAAGTGGGAGCATGCCAGTGTTGACTGGGGCCTGGAGTTAGGCTGTAGCTGCACCTGAAGGGCAGAGCAATTTCAGTCCCAAAGGTTTTAAATGGAGGCCAAAGATCATGGCTCCCATATGCAGGTGTGTGGGGTGTCTGATGGGAACAGAATCAGATTCAACAGGCATGAATAACTTGTCTAGTCGCAAGCATGAAGAATGGCAACTTGGATGAGATAAGGGAGGGTTGTGGTTACCCTGAAGATATGTCTTTCAGAATCATCACTTTCCAGAGCGGAGAAGAATAAACTGGCAATAAACAAATCTGTTAGTATGAAAACTACATTGTGAAATATTGTGGTTCATCAAATAAAATCTTCCGCACCCTGCATGGTACTGGGCAGCATGAAATCTTTTATAGTGCAGTTTGTCATGATATGCAGACAATGATATACAGACAGGTAGCTAATGAACGCAGAATAGGACATGACCAATGAGCACACTCAGGGGTGGTATCTCACTATGAAAGGCACGAGGCACTCCCACTCCGTCTCTTTCCACTGATGAACATCTACAAAGTGAGTCAGGGTGTATGTACAGTATCACACCTCCAGCACGTGGCTAAGAGCTAGTCTGGTTCAGTCAGACAGAGTAACCACACTTAGGTTGGCAGAGAGTCGAACTCATAGAGAACTGTACTAACTGTGCTACTGGTTCAATAAATAAGGTTGAACTAACTTCAAGGTCTGGAGTATCTTTTGGTTAAAGCTGCATCCAGTTGCAGCCTGTGTTATCCCAGAGTACATAACACAACATGCTACCAGGTGACTGCTTAATCTAGGTGGTTTACCTCAGTCCGTTCCGTGACGACCAGGGAATGTATCCCGACACCATGGAGAAGATTCAGGCTCCTCACCAGCTCAGGACCTCCGGCAATCTCAGTGCCAACTGGCGGACATTCAAGCAAAGGTTTCTGCTGTATATCTAAGCTTCAGACCTCGTGGGTGCGTCTGATGCAAGGAAGATCACGCTTCTCCTCTCAACAGCGGGTGATCAAGCCATCGAACTCTTCAACTCGTTTCACTTCACTGAAGGCCAGGACAAGACAAAGTTTCAGACCATCCTGGACAAGTTTGACAGTCACTGTGAAGTGGACACCAATGAAATCTTCGAGCGCTACATATTCAAACAGAGTCTACAAGGTAAAGATGAATCTTTCAACTCCTTCTTAACTAACCTCCGCCTGCTAGCGCTGCCCTGCAACTTTGGTGATATTGCTGACTCCATGATCAGAGCCCAAATCGTTTTTGGAGTTCACTCCGATCCTCTGAAAGAGCAGCTACTGAAAATCAAGCATATGACCCTGCCAGTCGCGAATGAAACATGCACAGTGCATGAGCACGCCAAAAATCGCTATGCCCAGTACAAATCGGCTGAAAATGAGAAACTTGGCTTCCATGAGGCAGAGAATGCGCAGGTCATCTCCCGGATGCAGCGCCTCAGCATTGATGAAAGCGGCCATTTCGCGCACTTTTCCCGGGGCCCCACACATGCGCGATGCAAACAGGATAACAAAGCGGCTGACACCCGCACTGCGTATGTGCGATGACGCGCGGAGTGTCAGGATGCCGACGTCATGACGTGCTCGAACTGCGGCAACGGACACTTAAAGAAATACTGCCGTGCAAAAGGCAGGCGATGTTTAAACTGCAGGAAGCCTGGACACTATGCAGCCTTGTGCAGGGCAGGTCTGCACCACCAGTCAGGCTTCCATTCCGCCTGTCAAGGCGCCGTCGACCCCACCACCACCTCTCCGGCAGTCGACAAGAATCAGACGCAAGCCCCAGACACTGGACTTATAAACATTTGTTTTGTTTGCTATGTTCTGTTTTCTCACATTAGACAGCTGTCTTCACATGTAAATACGTTCACATATGTCACCGCTTGTAAATAGGTTAATATATGCCACCACATGTAAGTACGTTCCCATGTGCCAACAAAACATTAAAAAAGGGGAGATGTCATGATATGCAGACAGGAAGCTAATGAATACAGAGAACTGGACATGACCAATGAACAGGCAGGACACTCGGGTGGTATCTCACTATAAAAGGCAGAAGGCATTCACACTCCGTCTCTTTCCACTGATGAACATCTACAGAGTGAGTCAGGGTGTATGTACAGTATCACACCTCCAGCACGTGGCTAAGAGCTAGTCTGGTTCAGTCAGACAGAGTAACCATACTTAGGTTAGCAGAGAGTCGAACTCATAGATAACTGTGCTACTGGTTCAATAAATCAGATTGAACTAACTTCAAGGTCTGGAGTATCTTTTGGTTAAAGCTGCATCCAGTTGCAGCCTGTGTTATCCCAGAGTACATAACACATCAGAATTGTTGCTGAAAGGTCCATATAAGACCCGTTTAAGGTGTAGCCTTTGACATTGGGAGACTGACAAACCACTGGTTTCCGATGTTAATTTCACAAATGCTTCCAGTGGCTGTAAAGCAAAGTTTACAAGATTGTTTTTTTTTGGGCCAGCCTTGATCCTTAATTTCAGGTAAAATGGAGGAATTAAGCAGGCCATACGACCTCTCCTGACAACGAGTCGGGGTGGCTTAGTGGTTAAAAGGGGAAGGGGAGAGGGTCATGTTGTCTTACTGAGAAAAAGGTGTAAGATGTTCACACCTGTAGGCATTGGTAAGAGCAGTTGTGATGAATGTGGGTAGACTGTTAGACTCTTAAGATCTCTGAGGGAGGTATGAACAGTTTATAAACAGTTACACTTAGTCTATTTAATTCCAAGTTTGAATGGAGTTGGGGGTCTAGTGGATGGCTACTAAGCATTTCTATCCAATTTCTACCTAATGATTCACCTGAGGAAGGAGCAGTGCTCTGAAAGCTAGTGATTTGAAACAAACCTGTTGGACTTTAACCTGGTATTGTAAGACTTCTTACTGTGCTCACCCCAGTCCAATGCTGGCATCTCCACATCATACCCAATGATTCACATTGCCGTAGAGAGGGATTTTCGTAAGGGGAGCGCATAGCAAGCCATGGTAGTATCAGGTTACAGGGTCTTAGGTTACAGATATCCCTGAAACTCTCAGGCACAAGCCAGTTTGAGAGAGTGAGTGCAGGAAAATAAAGGCAGCCTGTCCTGCTCCTGAAACAGAGAAAATGTTGATCCCATTGTTGATCATGCAGAATGCAGCTGGAAGCTCGCACTCAAAAGAAACTTTGTTTGTGGCGATGTAAGGGAGGCTGGAAGATCAGCCTATCTTGGGCAAGAGGGAAAGAATCTCCAATGTAACCCTCACAGTGATGGGTCAGTTCTGGGATTAGAAGTTACCTGGTTGGGAAAGGAAAAAAGACGATCAGGAGGCGGGGAATACCTTTAGACTGGTTCCAAGAGAATAAAACGCCCACTTAAGGGACAACATAAAATATAACCATGGCATGGGATTTTCAGACATGTTAAAAGTCTTTTCTATAGTTTAAAGTATAAATTGCCTATTAAATAGTGTTTAGCCAATGTCGCATTTAATTTATTTGTAACAGTAAAAATCTTAAAACTTTAAATCTTGTCATGTGGTCCTTCCAGTCAGTCACTGGGAATTCAAATATCTTCTTAAAAGTTATCTGTCTCCAAAGCGATTCAGCGCCATCAAAAACTGTTTGCTGTTTGTGGGCTTTTGGTGTGGACAAATTGGCTGTGATGTCTGCCTATGTAACAGCAACAACTATTTACTTGCATGGGAAGTATTTTATGCCCTGAGAATTGCAAGCATTTCTTACGTCACACCGCAAAGATGCCAGTTCATTTATTTGGCCAATGCAGAAAGGTTTGGTTTCAATGACAAATTGGGCCCCACTGTCATCTACTTCTGGGGTTTGATTAATTTATTCTTGTATTGTAGCCAGCTGTATCACCTGGATATTAGGTGTTGAGTGCATTCAAGTAATTTAAGTAAGCCTGGCATCTGGGTGAAAACCTTTCCTTGTAATGTCACTGACAATTTAACATGGAGAAATACATGTGATGTACACAGGAGTGTATGCACGCGCACACATCTTTCAGATGGCTGTAAACTTGAGGTATTTTTATTTCAAAGTAAATTTGAAGGATTGCCTGCTCTTTTCCCCCTCTGCCTTTTCCCTATCACAAACATTTTCAAACTAAAATAAATAAGAGCAGCCCCAGATGGAAAGCAATAATTTTCTGCTGGGGTTGCCATGAAAACTGGACTACGGTCAGACACTATGGTGCAGCGTAAAGCCAGGTCTGATGGGTGTATTTGTAGTTGTCTGAATGCATTGTCATTCGATTTCTAATTGGAAAATTGTACTAACCTGGGGCTCTTGCACAGACTTATGCTTAAGTGTTTGAATTTTAGCTAAATTTCTAACAGCACTCGAACAATGAGAACAGGCAGAGATTAGTGCTTGGTGCTATTCACACCCTGTACTGTATTGTAGAGCAGGGCACTGGCATTCTCTTGTATAAACTAGTTACTAGTAGGATGAATGATCTTTGAAAAAGAATCACAGCATTTTCCTGTTGCAGTTGTTGTAATCATTTCTCTTGTTCACTCTATTCAGCTTTTAATTCCTGTTTGTGTAACACAACACTTCCCACTTGCATTTAGGAACATTGGTTACTTGCCAAACTCTGAGGTTCCAAGTTTCCCCCTGAAAGCTTTAAAGAAGCCTCTGGCATAATTGACCAACTCACTTATTTTTCCTCCAGCTGTGGGGAGGTTGATAGCTCAGCAAATTTCCATAGCTCAGGAATGTGACTTGTCAAGGGTGGTACAATTGTGCAGTGGTTAGCACTGCTGCCTCATGGCGCCGAGGACTCGGGTTCGACCCCAGCTCCGGGTCACTGTCCGTGTGGAGTTTGGACACTCTTCCCATGACTGCGTGGGTCTCACCCCTGTAGTGATCTCTGTATGTGCATGTACATAAGGGGTTAATGTGTAATCAGTAGCACCACATGATCACTAGAGGGCCAGACCAACAGGGATATAAAAAGCTACCACATTGTGTCTCTCCAGCTCTCTTGGGTGCACTGTGACCAGGGCAGTATCAGATTAGTTCAGATGGCTAGTGGCGTTACGTATAGTTACTGTAGTTAGATCAACCTTATCACTAGTATCAAAGTTAAAGTAAAGAACTCATGCAATTAGTGTTATAGTTACTCAATAAACCTTTTGTTACTACTGGACGAGTTTCAGTCTTTTTCATCGAGATTCAGAAGACCTCATCATTAACCAAGGATTGAGTAGCACGTGTTAGCTACCACACAGGCAACAAAACAACCCCCACAACCCGAAAGATGTGCAGAGTAGGTAGATTGGCCACGCTAAATTGCCCCTTAATTGGAAAAAAAAGAATTGGGTACTCTAAATTTATTTTTAAAAAAGGAATGTGACTTGTTACAACAGGGAAGGTCTGGGAAATGACTTCTGAGGAATTGCACGTGAACAATTGCTTCACTTTGCAGTTGGTGCTTTAAATCCACCTTGCAAATTAAACTGGGGTGAGAAGAGATCATGGGCGCGATCTAACAAAAAGTCCCATTCTGGGTGCGATTGCCGGGGTCATTCCCTGCTTGTAGCGCTGGGAATGACCCTGCTATCGAATGGAACTCTTTTTACTGGGGCCTCAACGGAGAATGCCCCGCAAAGGCCGCACTCAGTTGCATTTCCTACACTGAGGAGCTCTGCTCCTCAGTGAGATGCCACCCTGATCTCTTGACTCAGTCCCCCCCCCCCCCATGCCCCAACTCACCCGTTGAAGGGTCCTCGAGCCCCCTCCCCGCCCTGCACCCCACCTCATATGGGTAGGGCGCTCTGGGCCCTATCCCTGGCACAGGTAAAATGCCATCCGGACACCATGGCACAGCCAGGCTGGCAGTACCAAGGTGCCCAGCTGGCATTGGCAGCACCAGGGTGCCACCCTTTCCAGATTACAACTATCCGGGGACTACCGATCGCCTGGGAGACCCCCCCCCCCCCCCCCCCCCCAAAATGCTATTACGCCTGGTCCCCATTTGTGGATATCAGTGCTAAATGGCACCCAGCTGGCATCTCCTCGGCAAGGCCGTAGATCATGAAGGGCAGTTAGATCTGGCATAAGCATAGTCAAGTGAGAAGTTAAGCTCACTTAACTATGTAAGTCTGGATCCTGCCCATTGTGGGTGGGATCCAAATTACAACACCTCGTGAAATTTCTCGTTGGAAATCCTGGAAGAGGCCTCTTGTGGGATCTACTGGCCACATCCTGTCCTGTGCCTGGCTTGTCTCAGCTGGTAAATCGCACCCATGAAGCACCAGTATCCTTACATTGCAGTCCCACAGTTGCATTCCTGTGCTTGCAGCACAGTTCATAGCAGAGCTTCGGTTGCTGTGTTGTTTTCAATATGATAAAATGGATAAAAGGGCATAATCCATTATTGGGATTCAGATTGCATCATAAACAAGAGTGAAATTTTCTGACTGTTATTAGAACCCCAGCCTTGAAATGATTTTGTATAATTAGCTGTTTAGATCGTAAGAATTGTGAGCAGGGAAAGCCCATTGTTTGTTTTATTATAAATTTAGAATACCCAATTCATTTTTTTCCAATTAAGGGGCAATTTAGCGTGGTCAGTCCACCTAGCTTGCACATCTTTTGGATTGTGGGGGCGAAACCCACGCAAAGACGGGGAAAATAGAACATACAGTGCAGAAGGAGGCCATTTGGCCCATCAAGTCTGCACCGACCCACTTAAGCCCTCACTTCCACCCTATCCCCTCCTAACCTTTTTGGTCACTGAGGGCAATTTATCATGGCCAATCCACCTAACCGGCATGTCTTTAGATTGTGGGAGGAAACCGGCGCACCCGGAGGAAACCCACGCAGACACTCGGAGAACGTGCAGACTCTGCACAGACAGTGACCCAGCGGGGAATCGAACCTGGGACCCTGGCGCTGTGAAGCCACAGTGCTATCCACTTGTACTACCGTGCTGCCCACAAGTCGGAATGTGCAAACTCCACACTGTCAGTGACCCAGAGCCGTGATCAAACATGGGACCTCGGTGCCAGGGAAAGCCCATTGTTAATACTGATTTGTTATGTTGTAGGTGTAACATAAGCGGCTTCCTTGTGGTGCACTTGACAAAGGAAGGTTCAGACGTGGAGATAACTTCAACACGTTTATTAAACTATTTACACTTCTATTACTCGGGTTCGACATACCCACGGTAGGCTACTGCAGAAAATACGGAGGCATGGGATTCAAGGTGAGTTCGCAGTTTGGATCAGAAATTGCTAGCTGGAAGAAGGCAAAGGGTGGTGGTTGATGGGAAATGTTCAGACTGGAGTCCAGTTACTAGTGGTGTACCACAAGGATCTGTTTTGGGGCCACTGCTGTTTGTCATTTTTATAAATGACCTGGAGGAGGGCGTAGAAGGATGGGTGAGTAAATTTGCAGATGACACTAAAGTCGGGGGAGTTGTGGACAGTGCGGAAGGATGTTACAAGTTACAGAGGGACATAGATAAGCTGCAGCGCTGGGCTGAGAGGTGGCAAATGGAGTTTAATGCAGAAAAGTGTGAGGTGATTCATTTTAGAAGGAATAACAGGAAGACAGAGTACTGGGCTAATGGTAAGATTCTTGGCAGTGTGGATGAGCAGAGAGATCTCGGTGTCCATGTACATAGATCCCTGAAAGTTGCCACCCAGGTTGAGAGGGTCGTTAAGAAGGCGTACGGTGTGTTAGCTTTTATTGGTAGAGGGATTGAGTTTCAGAGCCATGAGGTCATGTTGCAGCTGTACAAAACTCTGGTGCGGCCGCATTTGGAGTATTGCGTGCAATTCTGGTTGCCGCATTATAGGAAGGATGTGGAAGCATTGGAAAGGGTGCAGAGGAGATTTACCAGAATGTTGCCTGGTATGGAGGGAAGATCTTATGAGGAAAGGCTGAGGGATTTGAGGCTTTTTCGTTCGAGAGAAGAAGGTTAAGAGGTGACTTAATTGAGGCATACAAGATGATCAGAGGATTGGATAGGGTGGACAGTGAGAGCCTTTTCCCTCGGATGGTGATGAGGGGACATAGCTTTCAATTGAGGGGAGATAGATATAGGACAGATATCAGAGGTAGGTTCTTTACTCAGAGAGTAGTAAGGGCGTGGAATGCCCTGCCTGCAACAGTAGTGGACTCGCTAACACTAGGGGCATTCAAATGGTCATTGGATAGACATATGGACGATAAGGGAATAGCGTAGATGGGCTTTAGAGTGGTTTCACAGGTCGGCGCAACATCGAGAGCCGAAGGGCCTGTACTGCGCTGTAATATTCTATGTTCTATGTTCTACTATAGCGACCCAGACTGACTAACCAGTTGCTGCAATCCACGTGGTGGGTGTAATATTGAATCAACCCTGTGCCTCTACTCACTGACTGTCTCCACTGGAAAGAGGCAGATCATGTGTGTGGTGTCCTTTATATATGCGTTGGTGTAATGCCCCCCCTGTGGTCGTGTCACCTCCTTGTGTATCGTGAATGTCTATTGGTCGTGTCCCATCTACTTGATCTATTGGTTGAGTGTGATGTCACTGGTGCTCCACTTCTAGTGTCTAGCTAGCCTACATGCATTTACATTGATGCACATCACCACAAATACTGTTATATCTGTGTCTTTGTATAGAATCTTAATATAATAATTAATAACATTTACATTTAATTTTACTTGAAATTCCTTTAACAATATTCACCACTACTCTCCTGAGAAGTGGTTGACTTTTGCTGTGAAGTACAGTTGCATGGGAGCATGCCATGTTGCAGTATCTTATCAATTATTTATTTCTTATGACTTGCAGTGGACTTTAACAGTTTATTTGGCTATGGTGTGCACCAGAGATGAATCTGATCCTGTTGCATGCATGTACCCACCCATCCCTGTACCAATCATACAGTTATAATGATCAAAAGCTAGATACTACGTCGTCTTTTAGAGTGCAATATTCAGGTCTTAAAAAGACAGGCTCCGAGTGTATGGAGGTCCCCTATGCCTGCTTGTGCCTGATTACATGTTGGGCAATCACCATTCTGACCTGAATATTAATGACACTAATATTCATGCATTGATCCTCCCTCACTTATTATTTCTACTGGGCCTGCATGGTGGCGCAGTTGGTAGCACAGCTGTCTCACGGCGCTGAGGACACGGGTTCAATCCTGACCCCGGGTCACTGTCCGTGTGGAGTTTGCACAGTCTCCCTGTGTCCCTGTGGGTCTCACCCCCACAACCCAAAGATGTGCAGGGCAGGTGGATTGGCCATGCTAAATTGTCCCTCAAAAAGAATTGGGTACTCTAAATTTATTTTTAAAAATGTTTTATTTCTACTTTCACTCGCACGTGGCACAGGGTGTAGTCCAGTAATGATTACATTTAAGCTCTCATTTTTTTAACTTCCTTTCTAACTCCTGCAAATTTAAATGTAGAACCTCTATATCTGTGCCCTCCCAATGTCATTGGTACTGATGTGTACATGCAACTTCTGGCTCACTTCCTTCCACCTGCACAATCGTATGTAACCTCTCTGATATGTCTTTTATCCTGGCACCAAGGAGACAACACACCAAGTGGGCCTCAAATATGGTCACAGAAATGCCTGTCCTCGGAACTCTGGAATCTCTAACTGACTGCTCCCTCCTGTGCAATCCCTTACCCATTGGTGCCCTGGTCTGGACTGCACTTCTTCAAGGTGTGATTACTCCCAGCAGTCTCGATTGCTGAGTACTGGTTTGAGAGTGGCACACATCCCAAAGGCTCCTGCACTTCATGCCTCTGTTTACCCTAACAGATGGCTACCTATTTACGATTCTGAGCTCTTACTGCCTGTGGGTGATCACTTCCTGGAATGTACAATCCAGGAAGCTTTCAGCCTCTCTGATGTTCCACACTGACTTTGGCTGCCCCTCAAGCTTGGAAATCCTGAGCTCAAGCTCAAGTAGCTGGAGCTACATAAATGATCGCCCAAGACGCATGAAGTGTCCTGAAGTTCCCATATGACACAAAGATTGCAAGCAACAGGTCACAGCTGCCCATCCATGATCCAAAAAATCTCTATTTTCGCCTGAAAAATAAACACCTTGACCCATCTGTACTTGCAAATTACCTCTCCATCTTCAAATTCCCTTTCCTCTCAAAGTCCTTGAACATATTGTTGCTTTTCAAATCTCTGACCACCTTTCCAGCAGTGCCTTGTTTAAACCCCTCTTCCACAGCACTAAAATAGCCTTTATCAATGAGATCACAGAAAGGACATCCCCTGTGACTGGCTGTGGTAATCTATCCAGACTTATTTTCTTGACTTATTTGCATTGTTTGTTGTGGTAGAACACAATACCTTCCTCTAATATGTCTTCCCCATTGTCCAGTTGAATATGACTTCCCTGGTTCTATTCTTATCCAGTCATAGCCAGAGAATCACCTGCAATGGCTTCTCTTCCTGCTCCCTCACCCTTACCAGTACGGTCCTCTCAAGGATCTATCCTCAAGTGTCTCCTATTTCTCATCATCATGCAGCTCCTCATCGTCATCATTTGAAAACGAAATATCAGTTTCCACCCAGGATACCCAGCTCTACTTCATGAACATCTCTGCTATCTCTCCACTGTGTCTGATTTGTCTTGCTACTTGTCTGACTTCCAGTCTTAAGTGAGCAGAAATTTCCTCCAACTAAATACTGGGAAGACCAAAGCTGTTGTCTTCAGTACTTGGCCACTATCTGAGACTGAGCCAGACTGTTTGCAGCCTTGGTGTCCTGTTTGACCCTGAGCTGATCTTCTAACCTCACATTATTGCCTCTTTCACCTCTTTAATATCATGTGTCTCCACCTTTGCCTTAGTTCATCTGTTATGAAAATCCTGTTCGTACCTTTGTTACCTCCAAAGTTGACTGTTCCAATGCACTTCTGGTCAGGCCTCCATCCTACACCATTTGTAAACTGCAGCTGATCCAAAGCTTGGCTGCTTTCATCCTAAGTAGCATCATCAAGTCCTGTTCATCTATCACCTCTGTTCTTCTTGACCTACATCGGCTCCCAGTCCAACAATGCTTCAGTTTCTCAATTTTTAAGTTCTCACTCTCCTGTTCTGATTCCTTGGCATGATATTACCCTTCTCTAACTCTGTAACCTCGTGCAGTGCTATAACCCAATAAGAAATCTGACCCTGCAATAACTGATGTGGATCCTTGTCAAATTTTATTTGCTAAAGCCCCTGTGAAGCACCGTGGGATATTATGTTAAAGGAACTGTCTAAATGCAAATTGTTGTACAGTAACACATGGTTCAGTACATGTTACAGAGCATTATGTCTGTGTGAGAGTGTATGTATTCTTGGTTGTGATTTACTTTGTTTTGAAAACTTTCAACATGTTTGCGTAGCACCATGGGCAAAGTTTTATGTGTACTGGGTGGGTGCATGCCCCATCTGCAAGCACGTGAAATTGTACATGATGACATCGGGCATGCATCCCAACATCATTGTGCACTCGCGTGTTATCTCGGTCTGTGGGCGCAGGCACGGATTGGCAATGTGTCCACTGACAATCTGCCTCAGCCATTTGAGGGGATTATCTCCCCAATTGACCAGTATATTACATTTCCCATGCAATTTTAAGTTTGTTTTATGTGCAACATAGGCAGGTGAACCAAACATTTTTACACTTTCCTCAATCAATGGCAGGATAAAAGGGGACTGGAGCAAAGGCAAGCTGAGGAGTTAGTTTTTGGATGTGAAGTGAGAGGCTGTTTGTGAGTACAGAGAGCGTTTTTTCTGTGTAAGGTTCATCATAATGTGGAGCTTACAGGCCATTGCTATCCTTTTGCACCAGAGATTTGGATCCCACTGTTACCCTCTGTGCACAGGTCAGCCCTATTTGCATACCTGCAGATGGGTGGAGGATACTCATCAGGTAGCACCTCTGAGGGGTACTGGGGACAAAGAGAAGGGAGGCCTGGTGGTTGCAGGCATCACCCTTGGGCAGAGACATAGGCACAAGTTGATTCGGGCCAGCCGGGAGGGCAAGGATATGCCACCATGATCGCTGCCAGGGTGTACAGGCAGCGATCAAACTATCGGGACATGACAGGTCCAATGCCGCAGGAGACGGAGACGTTCAATGTAACGACCATCTGCCAGAAGAGTGGCCCAGAGATAGCCTCCAATTATATGCATGGACTCCAAATGCCCGTGGCTCTAAAGTTAACTGTGACACTAAGCTGTTAAGTATCTGGATCATCCCAGGGCTCTGTGAGTGATTTTGTGGAGTATCATAGTCAGTGCACACAGCTGCGTGAAGCTGGTGACTAACCCTCTGATCAGGCAGGTGAGAACATTCCTTTTTTTCAGGACGGACCAAGTCAGCCAGGTTGAGCAGGCCAGAGGCTTTGCCGTAATAGCAGGATTCTCCCACACCCAGGGTGTCATCAATTGCACCTATGTGGCCATCAAGACGCCAGGCGGGCACTTTTGTCAACAGGAAGGCTTTTCGCTCCATAAATGATAGACTGTGACCATAAGAACCAGATTCTGCAAGTCTGTACAAGGTGCCCGGGCATCTCCCACAATGCCTACATACTGCGCCATTCGTAACTGCCAGGAGTCTTCACTGCTCCAGCTTGCTTCAACGGGTGGATGATTGATGACGAGGGGTATCCGTTGAGAAGGTGGCAGATGATGCCAGTCAGGCGCCTGAGGAAAGAAGCAGAGGAGAGATACAACAGCTGCTATGTATATGGAAGGGTGGTGGAGAGGACCTTTGGCCTGCTAAAGGTAACGTTCCGATGCCTGGACCGATATGGCCTGATCCGTCTGAGCGAGCATCGCTCATTGTCTTCTGCACTCTTCATAATTTTGCTATCTCCAGGGGTGAATCTCTGAACCAGGAAGACACTGATGAGGACTGCGATGTAGACCTGGATACAGATCCTGTGCAGCTAGAAAGTGAGGGCGAGGAGGCTGAAACCATGAACCTTCAGGGGGGCAGGGACACCAGGGAAGCCCTGATTCAGCGCAATGTCAGCTAGGCCAGCATGCCCTGCATTTCCACAGAGTCCATGGGCACCAGCCCAATCCCGAACACCTCACACATAACCACTGCATAAGACAAATTGACTTAGTAATCAAACTTGATACTCTGGACGTTTCTCCACAGCCATTTATGAGGCCGAAACCATTTGAGCACACAGAACAGTGATGGCTTATGAGCAATAAGTAATTTATGTGAGAGCAATAACATAAGACAAAGTGAAAATATCCAGCTGGATCATCAACAGTATACAGTGATAGGGAAAAAACCCAAAACCATCCTGTGGATACTGCTAGTTTTGCCCATTGTGTCTTTAGCTTACGCCGTGGGTGCTATGTCTAGATGGCGCTCCTTTGCTGCCGGTGGCATGGCAGGTGGGTTGCTGGCTTTGATGCCCAGTTAGCGCCATCGTCTGGCTAGCGGGGCCTGTGCAGGCACTACCTGGAATGGTGTGCTCAGCGACATGGCTGGGCAATCCTCAGTCGCTGCGCACCCAGGGCATGGCATGTTGATGGGCAGAGAAGTGGAGGAGCTGCTTCACCAAAGAAGGATGGACACCCGTTGGAGAGGCTGGTTGCTGCAATCTTCTCCCACACTGGAAGTGATCTCCCAAATAAATCAGAGTCCTGGACAATCCCATCCACCACCAGTCTCCTCCATCTGGCTGAAATTGTCCTCTCACTGAACAATTTATCCATTAACATGTCTCAAAGGTGTGGCGATGGGTACCTGCATGGGTCTCCGTTTTGGCTGTCTCTTTATGGGGTATGTTGAACATTCCTTGTTCCAGTCCTACTTGGGCCCCATCCCACAACTCTTTTATCAGTACATCGATAACTGCTTCCGTGCCGCTTCATGTTGCCGCCTGGCCCTGGAAAAATGTTATTAATTTTGCGTCCAATTTCCACCCCTTTATCACCTTTACATGGTCCATCCCCAACACTTCCATTCCCTTCTTTGACTTTTCTATTTAAATTCTGGGGATTTCTGTCCACTAAAATCCATTTTAAACCTACTGACCCCCACAGCTACCTTGACTACAGCTCTTCACACCCCACATCTTGGAAGGGCACTATCCCATTTTCCTAGTTCCTTCACCTCCGTTGCACGGGTTCCAGTGTCGTTCCAAACAGTGCTGCTGACATGTCTTCATTCTTCCTTAATCGTGGTTTCCCACCCACTGTGGACAACAGGGCTCTCAACTGTGTCCAACCCATCTCCCGCACCTCTGATCTGTTGCTCTTTTTTAACCTTAGTCTATTTGCTCTGTTTATGTCACCTTTGCTCATGAGTCGCCAGGTATCTTTATGATACCGCCACGTGGTTCAAGTTCAGGTTATGATTAATAATACAGCACACCGCTTAGTAAGGATTAAAACAACGGTCATTTATTATATACAACAAGCAATATTAATACCCTAATATTACTTTCTATATAATAAACCTATCACTACTGGCCAATACTTAACTTGGGAAGAGCCCACCAGGTCAGGGAAACGAATGGCTTGTCCAATCAAATCTGGCTCGCGGGATTCAAAAGGCTGCTACAGGTCGGTGGCTAGGTGTCTCTACCGGGTAGCGATCGCTGGATTCAAACTTACTATTGCCGGTGGCTGGTCTTGCGAAGGTCTCGAGCAGGCGAAGAGGAGAGAGAGAGAGATCTGAACTTGGACCTTCACTTTTATAGGGCCCAGGGGCTTCCCGCCTCCTGGGGCGGCCCTTGACCCTGAGTCCCAAGTGATTGTATCTGTCCCCAATCTCTGGGGTCGATGTGTCCAATGGTGAGGTGATTCCTCGATCGGGGGGTGGTCGCTCACCTGTCTTTGTTTCGGCCATTGCAGGCGCCGACATGTCTGGCCCGGTATTCAATTGCTAATATGTTGCAATTGTTCCCGGGGATAGCCGATGTAACTGTGAATGTCTGAATAGATGGGCTGCAAACAGTCCTGAATGCAACTGCAAAAACCTGGGTTGATGGGCTCTTGATAGCCCTGAGTATCGATCTGGGCTACCTTCCCAGAGCCGAATATGCAATACTGTCTGCAGCTGCCTGCTTGTGTCTTCTTGGCTGCTTTTCCCAGCAGTCTTTCGGGTTAGCCATTTTAAACTGGGTTTTGGCCAGATTAATCGGAACGCAGCCATTTTACATTCCTTAATCGTGGTTTCCCACCCACTGTGGACAACAGGGCTCTCAACTGTGTCCAACCCATCTCCCGCACCTCTGATCTGTTGCTCTTTTTTAACCTTAGTCTATTTGCTCTGTTTATGTCACCTTTGCTCATGAGTCGCCAGGTATCTTTATGATACCGCCACGTGGTTCAAGTTCAGGTTATGATTAATAATACAGCACACCGCTTAGTAAGGATTAAAACAACGGTCATTTATTATATACAACAAGCAATATTAATACCCTAATATTACTTTCTATATAATAAACCTATCACTACTGGCCAATACTTAACTTGGGAAGAGCCCACCAGGTCAGGGAAACGAATGGCTTGTCCAATCAAATCTGGCTCGCGGGATTCAAAAGGCTGCTACAGGTCGGTGGCTAGGTGTCTCTACCGGGTAGCGATCGCTGGATTCAAACTTACTATTGCCGGTGGCTGGTCTTGCGAAGGTCTCGAGCAGGCGAAGAGGAGAGAGAGAGAGATCTGAACTTGGACCTTCACTTTTATAGGGCCCAGGGGCTTCCCGCCTCCTGGGGCGGCCCTTGACCCTGAGTCCCAAGTGATTGTATCTGTCCCCAATCTCTGGGGTCGATGTGTCCAATGGTGAGGTGATTCCTCGATCGGGGGGTGGTCGCTCACCTGTCTTTGTTTCGGCCATTGCAGGCGCCGACATGTCTGGCCCGGTATTCAATTGCTAATATGTTGCAATTGTTCCCGGGGATAGCCGATGTAACTGTGAATGTCTGAATAGATGGGCTGCAAACAGTCCTGAATGCAACTGCAAAAACCTGGGTTGATGGGCTCTTGATAGCCCTGAGTATCGATCTGGGCTACCTTCCCAGAGCCGAATATGCAATACTGTCTGCAGCTGCCTGCTTGTGTCTTCTTGGCTGCTTTTCCCAGCAGTCTTTCGGGTTAGCCATTTTAAACTGGGTTTTGGCCAGATTAATCGGAACGCAGCCATTTTACATGGCTACAGATCTCACCCACTCCCCTCCCTCCCAGAACCAGGACAGGGTCCCCCTTGTCCTCACTTTTCACCACACTAGCCTCCGCATTCAAAGAATCATCCTCCGCCTGTTTCACCAACTCCAGCATAATTCCACTATGAAACACACAGAAAATAGAAGCCAGGAGGAGGCCATTCGGCCCTTCAAACCTGCTCTGCCATTCACCACGATCATGGCTGATCATCAAGTTCAATACCCTGATTCCGCCTTCCCCCCCATATCCCTGGACCCCTTTAGCCCCAGCTAAATATAATTCCTTCTTGAAATTACTCAACATTTTTTTTTTTTTAATAAATATTTTATTGAAAATTTTTGGTCAACCAACACAGTACATTGTGCATCCTTTACACAATATTATAACAACACAGATAACAATGACCTATTTTATATAAACAAAAAACAAAAAATGAATAAATATTAAATAACAAAAAAAAAAGAAAACTAGCCCTAATTGGCAACTGCCTTGTCACAAGCTACACCCCCCCCCGCCCACCCACCCCCCCCCCCCCCCCCCAAATCCTGGGCTGCTGCTGCTGCCTTCTTTTTTCCCCCCATCTATCTATCCGCAAGATATTCGACGAACGGTTGCCACCGCCTGGTGAACCCTTGAGCCGACCCCCTTAGGACGAACTTAATCCGCTCTAGCTTTATAAACCCCGCCATGTCATTTATCCAGGTCTCCACCCCCGGGGGCTTGGCTTCTTTCCACATTAACAATATCCTGCGCCGGGCTACTAGGGACGCAAAGGCCAAAACATCGGCCTCTCTCGCCTCCTGCACTCCCGGCTCTTGTGCAACCCCAAATATAGCCAACCCCCAGCTTGGTTCGACCCGGACTCCTACTACTTTTGAAAGCGCCTTTGTCACCCCCATCCAAAACCCCTGTGGTGCCGGGCATGACCAAAACATATGGGTATGATTCGCTGGGCTTCTCGAGCACCTCGCACACCTATCCTCCACCCCAAAAAATTTACTGAGCCGTGTTCCAGTCATATGTGCCCTGTGTAATACCTTAAACTGAATCAGGCTTAGCCTGGCACACGAGGACGACGAGTTTACCCTGCTTAGGGCATCTGCCCACAGCCCCTCCTCGATCACCTCCCCTAGCTCTTCTTCCCATTTCCCTTTTAGTTCATCCACCATAGTCTCCCCTTCGTCCCTTATTTCCCTATATATATCTGACACCTTACCATCCCCCACCCATGTCTTTGAGATCACTCTGTCCTGCACCTCTTGTGTCGGGAGCTGCGGAAATTCCCTCACCTGTTGCCTCGCAAAAGCCCTCAATTGCATATACCTGAATGCATTCCCTTGGGGCAACCCATATTTCTCGGTCAGCGCTCCCAGACTCGCGAACTTCCCATCCACAAATAGATCTTTCAATTGCGTTATTCCTGCTCTTTGCCACATTCCATATCCCCCATCCATTCTCCCCGGGGCAAACCTATGGTTGTTTCTTATCGGGGACCCCCCCAATGCTCCAGTCTTTCCCCTATGTCGTCTCCACTGTCCCCAAATCTTCAGTGTAGCTACCACCACCGGGCTTGTGGTGTAGTTCCTCGGTGAGAACGGCAATGGGGCTGTCACCATAGCCTGCAGGCTAGTCCCCCTACAGGACGCCCTCTCTAATCTCTTCCACGCCGCTCCCTCCTCCTCTCCCATCCACTTACTCACCATTGAAATATTAGCGGCCCAATAGTACTCACTTAGGCTCGGTAGTGCCAGCCCCCCCCTATCCCTACTACGCTGTAAGAATCCCTTCCTCACTCTCGGAGTCTTCCCGGCCCAAACAAAACCCATGATGCTCTTTTCTATCCTTTTAAAAAAAGCCTTCGTAATCACCACCGGGAGGCACTGAAACACAAAGAGGAATCTCGGGAGGACCACCATCTTAACCGCCTGCACCCTCCCTGCCATTGACAGGGCTACCATATCCCATCTCTTGAAATCTTCCTCCATCTGTTCCACCAACCGCGTTAAATTTAGCCTGTGCAATGTGCCCCAATTCTTAGCTATCTGGATCCCCAGGTAACGAAAGTCTCTTGTTACCTTCCTCAACGGTAGGTCCTCTATTTCTCTACTCTGCTCCCCTGGATGCACCACAAACAGCTCACTCTTCCCCATGTTCAATTTATACCCTGAAAAATCCCCAAACTCCCCAAGTATCCGCATTATTTCTGGCATCCCCTCCGCCGGATCCGCCACATATAGTAGCAAATCATCCGCATACAAAGATACCCGGTGTTCTTCTCCTCCCCTAAGTACTCCCCTCCATCTCTTGGAACCCCTCAGCGCTATCGCCAGGGGCTCAATCGCCAGTGCAAACAGTAATGGGGACAGAGGACATCCCTGCCTTGTCCCTCTATGGAGCCGAAAATATGCCGATCCCCGTCCATTCGTGACCACACTCGCCACTGGGGCCCTATACAATAGCTGCACCCATCTAACATACCCCTCTCCAAAACCAAATCTCCTCAACACCTCCCACAAATAATCCCATTCCACTCTATCAAATGCTTTCTCGGCATCCATCGCCACTACTATCTCCGTTTCACCCTCTGGTGGGGCCATCATCATTACCCCTAACAGCCTCCGTATATTCGTGTTCAGCTGTCTCCCCTTCACAAACCCAGTTTGGTCCTCGTGAACCACCCCCGGGACACATTCCTCTATTCTCATTGCCATTACCTTGGCCAGGACCTTGGCATCCACATTTAGGAGGGAAATTGGTCTGTAGGACCCGCATTGTAGCGGGTCCTTTTCCTTCTTTAAGAGAAGCGATATCGTTGCTTCAGACATAGTCGGGGGCAGTTGTCCCCTTTCCTTTGCCTCGTTAAAGGTCCTCGTCAGTACCGGGGCGAGCAAGTCCAAATATTTTCTATAGAATTCAACTGGGAATCCGTCCGGTCCCGGGGCCTTTCCCGTCTGCATACTCCTAATTCCTTTCACCACTTCTTCTACCTCGATCTGTGCTCCCAGTCCCACCCTTTCCTGCTCTTTCACCTTGGGAATTTCCAGCCGATCCAAAAAGTCCATCATTCTCTCCCTCCCATCCGGGGGTTGAGCTTCATATAATTTTTTATAAAATGTCTTGAACACTTCATTCACTCTCTCCGCTCCCCGCTCCATCTCTCCTTCCTCGTCCCTCACTCCCCCTATTTCCCTCGCTGCTCCCCTTTTCCTCAATTGGTGTGCCAGCAATCTGCTCGCCTTCTCCCCATATTCATACTGTACCCCCTGCGCCTTCCTCCATTGTGCCTCTGCAGTGCCTGTAGTCAGTAAGTCAAATTCCACATGCAGCCTTTGCCTTTCCCTGTACAATCACTCCTCCGGTGCTTCCGCATATTGTCTGTCCACCCTCAAAAGTTCTTGCAGCAACCGCTCCCGTTCCTTACTCTCCTGCTTCCCTTTATGTGCCCTTATTGATATCAGCTCCCCCCTAACCACCGCCTTCAACGCCTCCCAGACCACTCCCACCTGGACCTCCCCATTGTCATTGAGTTCCAAGTACTTTTCAATACATCCCCTCACCCTTAGACACACCCCCTCATCCGCCATTAGTCCCATGTCCATTCTCCAGGGTGGGCGCCCTCCTGTTTCCTCCCCTATCTCCAAGTCCACCCAGTGTGGGGCATGATCCGAAATGGCTATAGCCGTATATTCCGTTCCCCTCACCTTCGGGATCAATGCCCTACCCAGCACAAAAAAGTCTATGCGCGAATAGACTTTATGGACATAGGAGAAAAACGAGAACTCCTTACTCCTAGGTCTACTGAATCTCCACGGGTCCACACCTCCCATCTGCTCCATAAAATCCTTAAGCACCTTGGCTGCTGCCGGCCTCCTACCAGTCCTGGACTTCGACCTATCCAGCCCTGGTTCCAACACCGTGTTAAAGTCTCCCCCCATTATCAGCTTTCCCGTCTCTAGGTCCGGAATGCGTCCTAGCATTCGCCTCATAAAATTGGCATCATCCCAGTTCGGGGCATACACGTTTACCAAAACCACCATCTCTCCCTGTAGTTTGCCACTCACCATCACGTATCTGCGTTCATTATCCGCCACTATAGTCTTTGCCTCGAACATTACCCGCTTCCCCACTAATATAGCCACCCCCCTGTTTTTCGCATCCAGCCCCGAATGGAACACCTGCCCCACCCATCCTTTGCGCAGCCTAACCTGGTCTATCAGTTTCAGGTGCGTTTCCTGTAACATAACCACATCTGCTTTAAGTTTCTTACGGTGTGCGAGTACCCGTGCCCTCTTTATCGGCCCGTTAAGCCCTCTCTCGTTCCACGTGATCAGCCGAGTTGGGGGGCTTCCCACCCCCCCCCCCCCCCCCCCTTGCCGATTAGCCATCATCTTTTTCCAGCTTCTCACCCAGTTCCCACGCAGCTGTATCTCCCCCAGGCGGTGCCCCCCCCCCATCCTCTCCCGTACCCGCTCCCCCCTTTCCCCAGCAGCAGCAACCCAGTAATTCCCCCCTCCCACCCCCCCCGCTAGACCCCCCGCTAGCGTAATTACTCCCCCCATGTTGCTCCCAGAAGTCAGCAAACTCTGGCTGACCTCGGCTTCCCCCCGTGACCACGGCTCGCACCGTGCGACGCCCCCTCCTTCCTGCTTCTCTATTCCCGCCATAATTATCATAGCGCGGGAGCCAAGCCCGCGCTTCTCCCTTGGCCCCGCCCCCCATGGACAACGCCCCATCTCCTCTCCCTCCCCACCTCCCCCCATCACCACCTGTGGGAGAGAGAAAAGTTACCATACCGCAGGATTAGAACATAAAACCCCTCTTCGCCCCCCACATTCGCCCCCCCACTTTGTCCAAACGTTCTTTTTAATAATCCACTCATTCCAGTTTTTCTTCTACAATAAAAGTCCACGCTTCATCCGCCGTCTCAAAGTAGTGGTGCCTCCCTTGATATGTGACCCACAGTCTTGCCGGTTGCAGCATTCCAAATTTTATCTTCCTTTTATGAAGCACCGCCTTGGCCCGATTAAAGCTCGCCCTCCTTCTCGCCACCTCCGCACTCCAGTCTTGATAAACGCGGATCACCGCGTTCTCCCATTTACTGCACCGAGTTTTCTTCGCCCATCTAAGGACCATTTCTCTATCCTTAAAACGGAAGAATCTCACCACTATGGCTCTGGGAGTTTCTCCTGCTCTCGGTCCTCGCGCCATAACTCGGTACGCTCCCTCCACCTCCAACGGACCCGTCGGGGCCTCCGCTCCCATTAACGAGTGCAGCATCGTGCTCACATATGCCCCAACGTCCGCCCCCTCCACACCTTCAGGAAGACCAAGAATCCTCAGGTTGTTCCTCCTTGCGTTGTTTTCCAGTGCCTCCAACCTCTCCACACATAGTTTCTGATGTGCCTCCTGTATCTCCGTCTTCACCACCAGGCCCTGTATATCGTCCTCATTCTCGGCTGCCTTCGCCTTCACGACCCGAAGCTCTTGCTCCTGGGTCTTTTGTTCCTCCTTTAGCCCTTCAATCGCCTGTAGTATCGGGGCCAGCAGCTCTTTCTTCATTTCCTTTTTTATCTCCTCCACGCAGCATTTCAAGAACTCTTGTTGTTCAGGGCCCCATATGAAACTGCCACCTTCCGACGCCATCTTGGTTTTTGCTTGCCTTCCTTGCCGCTGCTCCAAAGGATCCGCTGCAATCCGGCCACTTTCCTCTCCTTTTTCCATCCGAGTCCAGGGGGAATTCCCTTCTGGTTTACCGCACGGTGTTTTTAGCCGTTAAAATTGCCGTTGGGGCTCCTATCAAGAGCCCAAAAGTCCGTTCCACCGGGAGCTGCCGAAACGTGCGACTTAGCTGGTCATCGCCGCACCCGCTGGATTTATTACTCAACATTTTGGCCTCAACTACTTTCTGTGGTAGCAAATTCGACAGATTCACCTCTGAAGAAATTTCTCCTCACCTCATTCCTAAAAGGTTTACCCCTTGTCCTCAAACTATGACCCCTAATTCTGGACTCCCCCACCATCTGGAATATTCTTTCTGAATCTGCCCTATCTAGTCCTGTTAGAATTTTATAAGTTTCTATGAGATCCCCTCTCACTCTTCTAAACTCCTAACCGATTTAGTCTCTTCTCATGTGACAGTCCCGCCATCCTAGGAATCAACCTGTTAAATATTCGCTGCACACCCTCCATAGCAAGAATATCCTTCCTCAGATAAGGACACCAAAACTGCTCGCATCTTCCCCTCATTACTCTTGTCAGCATTTCGCAGGGACCATTCCCTCCGGGATACCCTGGTCCATTCCTCCATCACCCCCAGCACCTCACCCTTTTCCCATGGCACCTTCCCATGAATCACAGACGGTGTAACACCTGCCCCTTTACCTCTTTTAAGCTAAAGGTTTACCTCTTGTCAACCTCCACCTACCGCTGGTCCCTTATCCAGCCCCACTATTCGACGCTGCCCACAACAGTATAAATCTGTCCGGGGCGGCACGGTGGTGCAGTGGTTAGCACTGTTGCCTCACGGCGCCGAGAACCCTGGTTCGACCCTGGCACCGGGTCACTGTACGTGTGGGGTTTGCACAATCGCCCCATGTCTGTGTGGGTTTCATCCCCACAACCCAAAGATGTGCAGCACAGGTGGATTGGCCATGTTAAATTGGCCCTTAATAGGGAAAAAAAAGAATTGGGTACTCTAAAATTTAAAAACAAATCTGACCCTATTTCCAGTTCTCTCCAGCTTTGACAGTCATCAGACTTGAAACGTTAGCTCCTTCTCTCTCCACAGATGCTGCCAAACATGCTGAGATTGTCCAGTATTTTCTGTCTTTGTTTCCGATTCCAGCATCTGCAATAATTCGCTATTATCACATATGTCCATGGGCAATGCCTCTGCAGTTGTAGAGTGAAGCAGATCCAATACACACCAAACATACAAATGTGTTAGAGGCCTGTCTCCAACCAGCCCCAAATGCTTAGAGTCCACTCTGGCACACCAAGCTTTAGCAATCTGAGTGTCAATGGTTATGGGGAGAAGGCAGGAGAATGGGGATGAGAAACATAATCAGCCATAATTGAATGGATGAGCAGACTCGAAGGGCCGAATGAGTTCAACAAGATCTTGTTCTTGTTTACTCATGCTATGCTACTGAATGTTTTCCCCTCTACTTTTCCACTAATTTATTTTGAGCGGCTATATCTGGGCTGGTGCTCGAGAAAGATAGTCCTGCTAAAACTATATAAGGCACTAGTTAGACCACACTTGGGATACTGTGAACAGTTTGGTTCCCTTATCTAAGGAAATATATACTGGCTTTGGAGACAGTCCAGAGATGGTTCACTGAGTTGGTCCTTGGTATGGAGGGATTTTCTTAATGCAGAGAGGTTGAGTAGATTGGGCCTGTACTCATTGGAGTTGAGAAAAATGAGAGGTGACCTAAACATTTAGGGTTCTCAGAGGGGTACGTGCTGAGAGGATGCTTCATCTTGTGGGAAAGTCTAGAACCTGAGGGCATAATCTCAGACTAACGGGTCGTCCATTTAAGAAAGAGATGAGGAGGAATTTCTTCTCTCATAGGGTAGTGAATCTGTGGAATTCTTTACTGTAGAGGCTCGGTCTCACGTATGTGGTAGCACAGTGGTTAGCATTGTTGCTTCACAGTGCCAGGGACCCAGGTTTGATTCCCGGTTTAGGTTCCTGTCTGTGTTGAGTCTGTACCTCTGTCTGCGTGGGTTCCTCCAGGTGCTCCGGTTTCCTCCCACAGTCCAAAGATGTGCAGGTTAGATGGATTGGCCGTGCTAAATTGCCCTTTAGTATCTAAAAGATTAGTTGGGGACTGCGTTATGGGGATAGGATGGAGGCATGGGCTTAAGTAGGGTGTTCTTTCAGTGAGCCGGTGCAGACCCGATGGGCTGAATGGCCTCCTCCTGCACTAACGTCTATGATTCTATGACTTTTTCACAGTAACTTCATTGCAGTATTAATGTAAGCCTACTTGTGACACTAATAAAGATTATATTATAGAACAGATTTTTAATCAGTAAGAGAATCAAGGGTTAAGGGGATAAGGCAGGGAAATGGGGTTGATGATTATATCAGATCAGCCATGATCTCATGACCTCATTGGATGGTGGAGCAGTCTTTTTTTTTTACATTTAGAGTACCCAATTCATTTTTTCCAATTAAGGGGCAATTTAGTGTGACCAGTCCACTTACCCTGCACATCTTTGGGTTGTGGGGGTGAAACCAAACAAACTTGGGGAGAATGTGCAAACTCCACACGGACAGTGACCCAGCCAGAGCCAGGATCAAACCTGGACCTCGATACCGTGAGGCAGCAGTGATAACCACTGCACCACTGTGCTGCCCGGAGAATGGTGGGGTAGTCTTGATGGGTAGAGTGGCCTACTTCTGCTCCTATGTCATATGGTCTTATGGAGTGAGGGACATGGTGAATTGAGCATTGTGAAGTGCTGGGCCTGACGCACTGAAAAAACATGTACTGCTGAGCAGTAATGTTCACTTGTCACTTTCACTCGGGGTGACTCGTACGTTTCCTGATCTGGCTTGCTAAACATAATATGAGGGAAAGGGCAATTAGATGGAAAAAAATTCATGATGAATTGCCCCCCAATTCCACATCTCGAGCTCCCTGCGAGCCCTTCCTTCACCCAGGATCTGTAGTGTTTCCATTCTGTAGGTGAGTGAGATGATATTCCCATGTCTTTCTCATGTTGCAAGTTGCTTGTTCTTGAAAAACAGTGATAAACATAAGAATTATCATTGCTTGCCATGAAATACAGTAAATCCAATGTGTCAGGCAGGCCACAATGTGGATGATAATGAGTGCTTACACAAAGCAATTAGACTTGATGTGTGGTTTTTAGTAATAGGTAAGAATAATAAAGCATGCAAACAAAAAAGTGCTTTGCAGTGAAAATGATTAATTTTCAAGCAAGTCATCATGTACAATTAAAGGCAGACGAATCACAATGATGTTTGTTCAATAATATAGCATTGTGAACTGACGGGATTGGCTGTTCTTGGTTATTTTTAATCCATTTGCCTGGAATTTAGTGACTCAGATACTTCCTTATGAAACTTTTACAGTTTTGTTTAGAATGTTTGCCTCAGTAATGACCTTATAACTTGTAATATTGTCCTAATTTTTATTTATGTTTCTAGCAGCCCAAAGTGGTGAGAGGCTTTGTGCCTTTAGAGACTCGTACACCCGCACCGAGATTCAAGGCATCAGTGAGGAACGCATTAACCGGGACAATGGCACTGTCTTGTGTGAGAAAGGAAGTCAGTGTTACGGACTGTGGGAAAAGATGCGGGATGGAGGGGTCCGTGTGATGAAACAAGGTGAGCATCTCTTCAGGATTTGGGCACTTTCTTCCCTTTGGTGAACAATATAATATCTCTTTGGTGAACAATATCTTGAGTGGAAGTTGCACACACAGTAGAGTAGAATTATGTCCCTCATCTAAAGTCATCAACTACTTTCGTTAGCATTGTACAAAAGAATGCAATTCTCACTTGGTTCATGAAGTGTATCAGGCCTGAAATCCTGTAGTCAGTATTGCACCTGGATTTAGTTCATATCTCCCAAAATCAGCAGTTCGTCTCCCGATCACCGTTGATGACAATTTAGGAGGATATTTCACTGCCTCACCAGCTCACGCATACTCTTTGGGGTTGCAGTCTGTCCCTTGCAGGATAAATAGACTCTAGGATACCACTGTACTATTGCTTCAATTTTCATTCAGGTGCCAATTGCACTGGGCTGCCCTGTATGATGTAATGTCCTGTCTCTGGCCCGGTCACGCCATCCTCACTGCCACAGACAGCCAGCAGATATATTGGGAACAATTGAAGCCCAGAGTGTTTTAATAGTAATGCAGCCCATCTCTCCTACTATTTCTCTGCTGGATACCCATTCTACTTCACAATTGCAAAATTTTATTCAGTGCAATTTAAGTCTGCCTCACAGAGGAATGTACGAAGTCTTACAACACCAGGTTAAAGTCCAACAGGTTTTTTTCGATGTCACTAGCTTTCGGAGCGCTGCTCCTTCCTCAGGTGAATGAAGAGGTATGTTCCAGAAACATATATATAGACAGATTCAAAGATGCCAGACAATGCTTGGAATGCGAACATTAGCAGGTGATTAAATCTTCACAGATCCAGAGATGGGGTAACCCCAGGTTAAAGAGGTGTGAATTGTGTCAAGCCAGGGCAGTTGGTAGGATTTCGCAGGCCAGATGGTGGGGGATGAATGTAATGCGACATGAATCCCAGGTCCCGGTTGAGGCCACACTCATGTGTGCGGAACTTGGCTATAAGTTCCTGCTCGGCAATTCTGCGTTGTCGCGCGTCCTGAAGGCCGCCTTGGAGAACGCTTACCCGGAGGCTGAATGCCCTTGACTGCTGAAGTGTTCCCCGACTGGAAGGGAACATTCCTGCCTGGTGATTGTTGCGCGATGTCCGTTCATTCGTTGCCGCAGCGTCTGCATGGTCTCGCCAATGTACCACGCTTCGGGACATCCTTTCCTGCAGCGTATGAGGTAGACAACGTTGGCCGAGTCGCATGAGTATGTACCGCGTACCTGGTGGGTGGTGTTCTCACGTGTAATAGTGGTATCCATGTCGATGATCTGGCACGTCTTGCAGAGATTGCCAAGGCAGGGTTGTGTGGTGTCGTGGTCACTGTTCTGAAGACTGGGTAGTTTGCTGCAAACAATGGTTTGTTTGAGGTTGTGCGGTTGTTTGAAGGCAAGTAGTGGGGGTGTGGGGATGACCTTGGCAAGATGTTCATCATTATCAATGACGTGTTGAAGGCTGTGAAGAAGATGACGTTGTTTCTCCGCTCCGGGGAAGTACTGGACGACGAAGGGTATTCTGTCGGTTGTGTCCCATGTTTGTCTCCTGAGGAGGTTGGTGCGGTTTTTCGCTGTGGCGCGTTGGAACTGTCGATCGATGAGTCGAGTGTCATATCCCGTTCGTACGAGGGCATCTTTCAACGTCTGTAGATGTCTGTTACGCTCCTCCTCGTCTGAGCAGATCCTGTGTATACGGAGAGCTTGTCCATAGGGGATGGCTTCTTTAATGTGTTTAGGGTGGAAGCTAGAGAAGTGGAGCATCGTGAGGTTATCCGTGGGTTTGCGGTAAAGCGAAGTGCTGAGGTGACCGTCTTTGATGGAGACGAGTGTGTCCAAGAATGCAACTGATTTTGGAGAGTAGTCCATGGTGAGTCTGATGGTTGGATGGAACCTATTCATGTCATCGTGTAGTCGTTTCAGTGATTCTTCGCCGTGGGTCCAAAGGAAAAAAATGTCATCGATGTATCTGGTGTATAACATCGGTTGAAGGTCCTGTGCGGTGAGTAGGTCCTGTTCAAACTTGTGCATGAAGATGTTGGCGTATTGGGGTGCGAATTTGGTCCCCATGGCTGTTCCGTGCGTCTGGATGAAGAACTTGTTGTCGAAGGTGAAGACGTTGTGATCCAGAATGAAGCGGGTGAGTTGCAGAATTGCGTCTGGAGATTGGCAGTTGTCGGTGTTGAGTACTGAGGCTGTTGCAGCAATGCCGTCGTCATGGGGGATGCTGGTGCAGAGTGCCGAGACGTCCATTGTGACGAGGAATGTTCCTGGTTCAACTGGTCCATGGGTGCTGAGTTTCTGCAGGAAGTCCGTAGTGTCACGATAGAAGCTGGGCGTACCTTGTACGATGGGTTTCAAGATGCCCTCGATGTAGCCAGAGAGGTTCTCACACAAGGTCCCATTGCCTGAAACGATAGGGCGGCCTGGTGTGTTGGCCTTATGTATTTTCGGGAGGCAGTAGAGATCTCCGATGCGGGGAGTACGTGGGATGAGAGCATGTAGGGTGCTCTGAAGATCTGGAGCCAAGGTCTTGATCAGTCTGTTAAGTTGGCGGATGTGTTCCTTGGTCGGATCTGCGGGTAACTGTCTGTAGTGTTCTTGGTTGTTCAGTTGTCGGTATACTTCTTTGCAGTAGTCCGTTCTGTTCAGTACGACAGTGGCCCCTCCTTTGTCTGCTGGTTTGATGACGATGCTGCAGTTGGTCTTGAGAGCGAGGATGGCATTGCGTTGTGCTTGGGTGACGTTCGGGGCTGTCTTGTGAATGCGACTGATGAATCTGGCATTGACGCGACTCCTGCCGGCTTGAGCACACATGTCGAGTCTAAGGCAGCGGCCTTCCGGAGGAGGACATTAAAGAAGCCATCCCCTATGGACAAGCTCTCCGTATACACAGGATCTGCTCAGACGAGGAGGAGCGTAACAGACATCTACAGACGTTGAAAGATGCCCTCGTACGGACGGGATATGACACTCGACTCATCGATCGACAGTTCCAACGTGCCACAGCGAAAAACCGCACCAACCTCCTCAGAAGACAAACATGGGACACAACCGACAGAATACCCTTCGTCGTCCAGTACTTCCCCGGAGCGGAGAAACAACGTCATCTTCTTCACAGTCTTCAACACGTCATTGATGACGATGAACATCTTGCCAAGGTCATCCCCACACCCCCACTACTTGCCTTCAAACAACCGCGCAACCTCAAACAAACCATTGTTTGCAGCAAACTACCCAGTCTTCAGAACAGTGACCACGACACCACACAACCCTGCCATGGCAATCTCTGCAAGACGTGCCAGATCATCGACATGGATACCACTATTACACGTGAGAACACCACCCACCAGGTACGCGGTACATACTCATGCGACTCGGCCAACGTTGTCTACCTCATACGCTGCAGGAAAGGATGTCCCGAAGCGTGGTACATTGGCGAGACCATGCAGACGCTGCGGCAACGAATGAACGGACATCGCGCAACAATCACCAGGCAGGAATGTTCCCTTCCAGTCGGGGAACACTTCAGCAGTCAAGGGCATTCAGCCTCTGATCTCCGTGTAAGCGTTCTCCAAGGCGGCCTTCAGGACGCGCGACAACGCAGAATCGCCGAGCAGAAACTTATAGCCAAGTTCTGCACACGAGTGCGGCCTCAACCGGGACCTGGGATTCATGTCGCATTACATTCATCCCCCACCATCTGGCCTGCGAAATCCTACCAACTGTCCTGGCTTGACACAATTCACACCTCTTTAACCTGGGGTTACCCCATCTCTGGATCTGTAAAGATTTAATCACTTGCTAATGGTCGCATTCCAAGCATTGTTTGGCATCTTTGAATCTGTCTATATATGTGTTTCTGGAACATACCTCTTCATTCACCTGAGGAAGGAGCAGCGCTCCGAAAGCTAGTGACACAGAAAAAAACCTGTTGGACTTTAACCTGGTGTTGTAAGACTTCGTACTGTGCTCACCCCAGTCCAACGCCGGCATCTACACATCATCACAGAGGAATGTGGACTTTTGAGCAGTAGTTCTGCATTCGAATGGAATCTGCCAATTTACCGACTTTGTGGAAGAGATAGAATAAGTAAGCAAAGTGGTGTTCACACACCTAAATGCTCTACCAAAATATCAGTGAATATCAGCCCTGAAAGAATTAAGTTATCTACTTGCGTGCACAACAAATTGCAGTGCAGTGGGACTGCAGTTCTGCCCTGTATAAACAAGACAGCAGTGTGATGACACCACGTTCTGTAGATGTGTGATGTTGCCACAAGCACTCTGAATGAAAAGTCCCAGAGTATAAATATAGAAGCTACTGTGATAGCCTAATTTTACCTAATGTCAGTATTAAACATGTTCACATAGAGCATGATTCTTTTTTTTAATGGAAATAGAATGCAATTTCTTTATTTTAAAAAAGGACACAATGGGGAAGCGGAGGAGAAAAAAATTACAACACTTCAATATCGTCAGACTGAGTTTAAAGAGTTAAATATTTTACCTTGATGAGGTTCTTAACCATTTCTTTTTAATTTAAAGAGCGAATTTTTCAATATTCTTTGTAAATCCTATTTGCACATGATGACCACTCCCCCCCCCCCCCCCAAATTTCTTTTAACATGGAGCAGAATCAATTACATTATTAATCAATGTGACCAGCGTTCTATGTTCACTGTAGCCTCGACCAAATGTTGAATAAATGCTCCAGAATTCTATCAGTTTTTAATTGCTTCTTCATAATTTGATTGTGATGTGGTTACAATTATTTCAAGTCCATTTTTAAGTGTCCTTACGTGAATTTATTTTTCATTTAATATCTTTGTGTATTGTTTTCAATGTTAACATTTTTGGTTTCAATTTCTCTACTCAAAGAATCTAAATCCTTCTGCGGATAGAAATATTTGTCGTACTTAAAATTCAACATGTTTGCAGAAAACATATTAAAGACTTCCGGTGGCGGCTATGAGGGAGTAGGTCGCACATTTGGTGGCTCCCGTTCCGGTCGGACTTTTGGACCTTTTCCCCTGACTTTTTTGCGCTTTTGAGCGTGGAACTGGAAAGCAATAGTGCTCAGGCACAGGACCCATACAGAATTGTATGGACCTAAGAAGCCGGAGGGACCGTAAACAGCAGAAGAAGTGGTCGCGTAAGGGCACAGTGGAGGCTGTGAGAGAGACCAGCATGGCTGGTGTTCAGAGCAAGCAGCCGACAGCCCAGCCCACAATGGAGCAGATGATGCAGACGATGCAGGAGGGCGTTTGGCTCTGAAGCGTGACAACTTGGAGCCGCTTTAGAAGTCGATTGATCAGATGGGAAAAAGGCTGGATGATCAGGCTGAGAAGCTCCAGCATTTGGAGAAGTCAGTGGAGGAGCAGGCTGACTTTCAAACGGTGACGGATGTGGAGATTCGGAGGCTGAGGGACCAGCAAAAAGTGCTTCTGGAAAGGCTGGAGGACCTGGGCAACAGATCTCGCTGGCAGAACGTGAGATCCGTGGGCCTCCCGGAGGGGGCAGAGGGGCTAGACGCTGCTGCATATGTGGAGGGTATGTTTCAGAGGTTGCTGGGGAACGAGGTGTTCCTGTGCCCGCCGGTGGTGGACAGGGCACACACAGTGCAGGTGAGGCAGCCGCGACAAGGGGGTCCCCCACGAGCGATGGTGGTACGCTTTCACAGGTACCTGGACAAGGGTGCTGCAATGGGCAAAGAGCACACAAAGCTGTATTTGGGACAATACCACCCTGCGTGTGTACCAAGGTTTGAGTGCGGAGGTGGCCAGGAGGAGGGGAGGCTACAAGCAGGTGAAGGCGATACTGTATAAAAACAAGGTGAAATTTGGGCTGCTTCTTCCAGCGCCAATATGGGTTACGTATAAGGGTCAGCACCACTATTTTGAGGAACCCGAAGAGGCGATGGACTTTGTTAAGAAGCAAGGGCTGGCCCTGAGCTGAGGACGTTTGGCCTCATGTTAGAGCTTTTAAGTATATGTGGTGTCTCTCCCGTTTTGGGATGTATCTTTTTTTTTTGTTCGTTTTTGTGTGGTTTACCTGAATGTTTCCTGTTTGGGCTCTTTGCTTAGTTGGAGTTTGGCTGGGGGGAAATTAATACAAAAAACAGTTAAAAGAGTTGGGTTAAAATGGATGCTTCAGGGGAACTTTATGCGATCTTTTTCTGTGTCTGTATGAGAAGGACTGAAGAGTGCCTGTTATTTCTTATCTCTTTTTCTCTTGTTTCGCTTGAATATGACTTGTATAGGGTGTTTGCTTAAGTAGGGCTGATCTGGGGAAGTGGTGTGGAGGGGTCGGGGGAAGGGTGACTGGGAACAATGGGTGGGAGACGGGCTGGTGCCGAGGCTGGGAGCCCCAGGCTAGCTGAGTGCAGCTAGTCAACGGGAGTCGAGGTGGGGGGTGTCCATATAGTTAGATTAGAGCAGGCGTTATGTGATAGGATGATGTTGCTAGTGGGGGGAGGGGGGGGGGGGGGGAGTTGTTCTGCTGACGGGGATGGAAACTGGGCATGGTAATAGTGAGGAGGTCATGGGTGGAGCCGGCCAGGAGGTGGGCCAGAAGAAGCGCGACACATGGCTGGGGGGCTGGCCAAGGAAAGATGCGTGTGTTTGCGCATCTGCGGGTTCTGAAGGCGGACATAGTCTTGTTGCAGGAGATGCATCTGAAAGTGGCAGACCAGGTTAGGTTAAGGAAGGGCTGGGTCAGTCAGGTCTTTCATTCGGGGCTGGATTCTAAGATGAGGGGAGTTGCGACCCTGATTAATAAAAGGGTACAATTGGAGGTGGAGGGCACAGTCGTGGATGGGGGTGGCAGGTTCGTTATGGTGAGGGGTAAGCTCGAAGGGGTGAGAGTACTCCTGGTCAGTGTGTATGCCCCTAATTGGGACGATGTGGATGTTATTAGGAGGATACTAGGGAAGATCCCCGACTTGGACTTGTGTAAGTTGATCATGGGTGGAGACTTTAATACAGTCCTGGACCCGAGCCTGGACCGGTCATGCTCAAGAACGGGCAGGTTGCCAGCGATGGCAAAGGATCTTGAGAGGGTTCATGGAGCAAATAGGGGGAGCAGATCCGTGGAGATTTAGCCGGCCGACGGCGAGGGAGTTCTCGTACTCCTCCCACGTCCACAAGATGTATTCCCGAATTGACTACTTTGTTGTGAGTAGGAACCTGGTAGCCGGAATGGTGGGGGCAGAATATTCAGCAACTGCCATATCGGACCATGCTTCGCACTGGGTAGACCTGCAGTTTTGTAAGGACAGCTTTCAGCGCCCACCATGGAGGCTGGAAGTTGGGACTACTCGCGGACGAGGCGGTGTGTGAGAGGCTGAGGAAATGAATGCAGAATTACCTGCAGGTGAACGATATTGGAGAAGTCTCGGCAGCGGTGCTCTGGGAGGCACTAAAGGCAGTGGTGAGAGGGGAGCTGATTTCAATCCGGGTGTAAATGGACAGGACAGATAGGGCGGAGACGGACCGACTGATTAAGGAAATTCTACGGGCGGACAGGAGTTACGCGGAATCCCCGAGACCAGAGTTACTCAGGAAACGACAGTGGCTGCAGGCCGAATTTGGGGTGCTGACAACAGGCAAGGCTGTAGAGCAGCTTAGAAAGGTAAAAGGTGCGATTTATGACCATGGGGAGAAGGCCAGTAGAATGCTTGCGCAGCAACTGAGGAAGAGGGAAGCGGCCAGGGAAATAGGGAGGGTAGTGGATGGGGAAGGTGATCTAGTGGGTGATCCAGCAGGGCTGAACAAGGTCTTTAGGGACTTTTATAGGAAGCTGTACACTTCAGAACCGACCGGGGGGGTGGATGAGGCGATTCCTGGACAGACTGACCTTCCCAAGAGAAGGGAGGGGGTTGTGGACGGACTGGGGGCCCTGGTCAGGATCGAAGAGGTATTGGGGGGCCAGAAGGTCATACAGTCGGGTAAAGCCCCGGGGCCGGACGGGTATCCGGTGGAGTTTTACAAAACATTTGCCGGGATAGTGGGGCCAGTGCTGGTCAGGGTCTTTAAGAAGGCAAGAGACAGAGGGAGTTTACACCCGACGATGTCGCAGGCCACCATCTCGCTCATTCTGAAACGGGGTAAGGACCCAGAGGCCCGTGGGTCATACAGGCCGATCTCTTTGATCAACCTAGACGCCAAGTTACTGGCCAAGATTTTGGCGACCTGAATTGAGGACTGTGTACCGGATGTAAATGTGGAGACCAAACCGGGTTTGTAAAGGGGAGGCAGCTGGTGGCCAACATTAGAAGGCTGCTCAACGTGATTATGATGCCCCCGGAGAGTAGGGAGGTAGAGATGGTGGTAGCCATGGATGCTGAAAAGGCTTTTGACCGGGTCGAGTGGGATTATCTGTGGGAGGTACTAGGAATGTTCGGGTTCGGGGCGGGGTTCATCGACTGGGTTAGGGTATTGTATCAGGCCCCGAAGGCGAGTGTAAGGATGAACAGGACGACTTTGGACTACTTTAGACTGCACCGTGGGACAAGGCAGGGCTGCCCCCTCTCCCCACTGCTGTTTGCGCTGGCCATAGAGCAGCTCCGCTGGCAATTGCACTGAGAGCTTCAGTGCTCTGGAGGGGGCTGGTCCGGGGTGGGGAGTGGAACATAGAGTCTCGTTATACGCGGATGATCTGCTGTTAGATGTATCGGACCCAATGGTGGGGATAGACGGTATTATGGCGACCCTGAGGGAATTTGGCCGGTTCTCCGGATACAAACTGAACATGGCTAAGAGCGAGTTGTTTGTAATTCAGGCGAGGGGGCAGGGGATTAGGCTGAAGGGATTGCTGTTCAGGCTGATGGGGGAGAGTTTCCGATATTTGGGGATTCAGGTGGCACGGGACTGGGTGGGTTGCATAAGCTCAACCTGTCACGACTGGTGGAACGAGGGAGGGAGGAGGTCCGGAAGTGGGATGCGCTCCCGCTGTCATTGGTGGGGAGGGTGCAGACTGTTAAGATGACGATTCTCCCGCAGTTCTTGTTTGTTTTTCAGTGTCTCCCCATCTTTATCCCGAGGTCCTTCTTTAAGAGGCTGAATAAAGTTATTCTGGGATTTGTATGGGCAGGGAAGTCCCCGCGGGTGAAGAGGGTGATGCTTGAAAGGAACAGAGGAGAAAGGGGGCTGGCGTTGACAAACTTCAGCAACTATTACTGGACGGCCAACATAGCGATGATAAGGAAATGGATGGTGGGTGCGGGGTCGGTTTGGGAGCAGATGGAGGCGGCTTCGTGCAGGGACACTAGCTTAGCAGCCCTGGTCACGGCGCCTCTGCCGCTTCAGCCGGCACGGTACTCCACCAGCCCGATAGTGGTGGCGGCTCTTCGGATCTGGGGCCAATGGAGGAGGCCAATAGGGGAGGTAAGAGCATCGGTGTGGACCTCAATCTGCGGCAACCACTAATTTGCCCCGGGGAACATGGACGGGGGGTATCGACTGTGGAGGAAGGTGGGGATTGTGAAGATGGGGGATCTGTTCCTGGAAGGGAGCTTTCCGAGCATGGGGCTGGCGAGAGGGAACGACTTTAGATACTTACAGGTGCGGGATTTTGTACACAGACTGGTGCCGTTCTTCCCACGTCTCCCGCCGAAGGGGAGGCAGGACAGGATAGTTTCTAGGGGAGAGGTGGGAAAGGGTAGAATTTCAGACGTCTACAAGGAACTAATGGGAGCTGAGGATACGCAGACCAAGGACCTGAAGCTTAAGTGGGAGGAGGAGCTCAGGGGGGGAGCTCGAGGGTGGTATTTGGGCAGAGGGTAAAGTAGAGTAGGGGGATATTGAGGCAGGTCCGTGCGTGAACAGAGCCGTGGTTTGCACTATGTTTAATTTGTAATTTGTGTCTTGACTTCTTTTTGTTTGTACTGTACAATGTCACTTTTTCTATATGCCTAAAATACCTCAATAAAATTGTTTGTTTAAAAAAAAAAGAAAACATATTAAAATTATTGTCTGATCATGGAAACTGCAGCAACCGAGTAACACACTCATCGCAAATTATACCCTCCGTGTTGATTTAAAACGTTTTTAAATATGTTAAAACAAGTGATATTTTAGCCGTTAAAGAAGGAGAGCAAATGAGCAGGATTTCTATGCCATTTTGGAACATTTTATATAAAGAAGCTGATGAAATACAACGTGTTGCTTTAAGTTCTTGGGGGTTACCATCACCAACAGTCTGTCCTGGTCCACTCACGTTGATGCAACAGTTAAGAAAGCCCAACCACGTCTCTACTTCCTACGGAAGCTAAAGAAATTCGACATTTCTGCATCAACTCTCACAAACGTCTACAGATGTGCCAAAGAGAGCATCCTATCCGGCTGCATTACAGCTTGGTATGGCAACCTCTCGGCCTAAGATCGCAAGAAACCACAGAGTGTGGTGAACTCAACCCAATGCATCACACAAGCTTGCCATTCTCCCACTGATTCTGTATACACCTCCCGGTGCCTCAGAAAGGCAGACAAGCATTGTCAGAGACCCCTCACACCCAGGCTTTGCCCTCTTCCAGACCCTCAACAGGTAGAAGATACAGAAGTCTGAAGACCCGCACATCCAGACATAGGAACAGCTTCTTCACCACAGCTGCCAGACTCCTCAACGACTCACCCTTGGACTGATCTATTACCTGTAAGAACACTATTCACGACTCCCTATGCTGCTCTTGTTTGGCCCTTGTTTCGCACTGTAACCAATCACTATTTGTTTTTTAAAATAAATTTAGAGTACCCAATTATTATTTTTATTCAATTAAGGGCCAATTTAGTGTGACCAATCCACCTAACCTGCACATCTTTTGGGTTGTGGAGGTGAAACCCACGCAGACACTGGGAGAATGTGCAAACTCCACACGGACAGTGACCCAGAGCCGGGATTCAAACCCGGGTGCTCGGGGCCGCAGTCCCAGTGCTAACCACTGCGCCACCGTGCTGCCCTACCTATCACTATTTGTTGATGTACCATTGTCAATGTTCTCTGTTGATTATTCTTTTGTATACCATGTACGTTCCCTTGGCCGTAGAAATATACTTTTCACTGTACTTTGGTACATGTGACAATAAATATCAATCAATCAGTGTAGACCCGATGATGTTTGAGCAGCCATGATTCTTTTTTTGAAATAAATTGAGAGTATCAAATTCATTTTTTCCAATTAATGGGCAATTTAGCATGGCCACCACCTACCCTGCACATCTTTGGGTTCCAAACGCGGGGAGAATGTGCAAACTCCACACGGACAGTGACCCAGGGCTGGAATCGAACCTGGGACCTCGGCGCTGTGAGGCAGCAGTGCTAGCCACTGTGCACCATGCTGCCCTCAAGCTTTGGGGTATTTTTGCCTGCATCAGGGATAATAATCCTTTTTTAAATTATTGTCACAAGCAGGCTTACATTAACACTGCACTGTGAAAATCCGCTAGTTGCCACACTCTGGCGTCTCTTCGGGTACACTGAGGGAGAATTCAGAATGTCCAATTCACCTAACAGCACGCCTTTCAGGACTTGCGGGAGGAAACCGGAGCATCCGGAGGAAACCCACGCCGACACAGGGAGAACGTGCAGACTCTGCACTCAGTGACCCAAGCTGGGAATCGAACCTGAGATCCTGGCGCTGTGAAGCAACTGTGCTAACCACTGTGCTACCGTGGGGCATGTAGAACATGATTCAATGTGTACTAAAGATTCCTCAATGTGGCCAAACCCTGAAACAACAGTCACAGTTTGACATCATAGAACATATAGAACATAGAACGATACAGCGCAGTACAGGCCCTTCGGCCCACGATGTTGCACCGACATGGGAAGTCAAAAAACAAAAGCCATCTAACCTACACTATGCCATTAGCATCCATAAGCTTATCCAATAAACTTTTAAATGCCCTCAATGTTGGCGAGTTCACTACTGTTGCAGGTAGGGCATTCCACGGCCTCACCACTCTTTGCGTAAATAACCTACCTCTGACCTCTGTCCTATATCTATTACCCCTCAGTTTAAGGCTATGTCCCCTCGTGCGAGCCATTTCCATCCGCGGGAGAAGGCTCTCACTGTCCACCCTATCTAACCCCCTGATCATTTTGTATGCCTCTATTAAGTCTCCTCTTAACCTTCTTCTCTCTAACGAAAAGAACCTCAAGTCCATCAGCCTGTCCTCATAAGATTTTCCCTCCATACCAGGCAACATCCTGGTAAATCTCCTCTGCACCCGCTCCAAAGCTTCCACGTCCTTCCTATAATGAGGTAGAACAAATAACATTACAGCACAGGAACAGTGAACTCTCCTCATAGCTAACATCCTCCAGACCAGGCAACGTCCTGGTAAACCTTCTTTGCACTCCCTCCAAAGCATCCACGTCCTTCTGGTAGTGTGGCGACCAGAACTGCACAGAATATTCCAAATGTGGCCTAACTAAAGTTTATATAACTGTAACATTACCTACCAACTCTTGTACTCAATGCCCCGCCCGATCCTACCTCTCTGAGATTGCCGATCTGTGCCAAAGTGAGGCCTAAGAACTAGGTTGTGACTGCCAAACCCATTTTACATAGGACTTTCATTTTCTTAGTTTGGGCTAGATTCCACCCTGAGGTGAAATCCCACTGAACATCAAAGTCAGCTTGGAAACAACGTCCCTTTGAATTCTTAGCCAAACAGAGTAAATTGGTGAGGCTTGAGAAAAATAAAGGACATAGAATACCTTAAAAAGTACATTAAAAAAGGGCGGCACTGTGGCGCAGTGATTAGCACTGCTGCCTACGGCACTGAGGACCCAGGTTTCCTGGATCACTGTCTGTGTAGAGTTTACACATTCTCCCTGTGTTTACGTGGGGTTCACCCCCACGACCCAAAGATGTGCAGGTTAGGTGGATTGGCCACGCTAAATTGGAAAAATATAATTGGGTATTCTAAATTTATTTTTAAAAAGTACATAAAAAATATATAGAGCAAGTTTGCTCAGTAACCCACTCCCCACATCCACAGGTTTGGCACAACCTGGACCAATCATTCCTTTCACTTCCTGACTATGTGATGTGGAAGCGGAATCTGACCTTCACGTACAAAATCAGTGAACGAATGTGCCATCTTAAGCTGAAGTCCCATTTCGGTGCATCACACTCTGAGATAGATCGATATATAAAATATATATATATATGCTAAATTGCCCCTAAATTGGAAATTTAACAAAAATATATATCTATAAATTCAAATGTCCCACATTTTATAGTGAAAAGCAGGCTGCCTTTGAACATGAGGTAGATTGGGTACAGTCAAGGTATATTCCCGTGAGGTGCAAAAGTAAAGGAAACCGAGCCAGAGCTCTGTAGATGATGAAAGAGATAAAGAGTAGGATGAAACAGAAAAATGGTGTACATGACAGCAGTCATGTTGATTATCAAGTGAGAAACAGGTTGAATATGCAAAATTCAGAGAACAAAATAAATAAGCAAAGCGAAAGTATGAGAAGAGACTAGCAGCTACCATAAAAGAGAATCCTCCATAGTGAGTCCTCTATAGATATTTAAATTGTAACGAGATGGTTATAAAGGAGTGAAGCTGATCAGGGGATTTATTCATGGAGGCGAAGAGTGTGACTGAGATACTAAATTAGCATTTTGCATTTGTCTTTACCAAAGAGGAAGTTGCTGCCAAAGTCATAGTGAAAGAAGACGTAGTTGAGACCCTTGGTGGGCTTAAAATTGATAAAGTGGAGGCATCAGAATGGCAGTGCTTAAAGTTGACCTGTAACCAGAACAGGATCAAATGCATCAGAGGGAAATATGGGTGGAAATTGAAAAGACACTGCCAAATTTTCAAATCCTCCCTCGATATAGTGGTGTCGCCAGAAGACTGGAGAATTGAAAATGTTACGTCCTTGTTCACGAAAGATTATAAGGAAAAGCCCAACAACTAACTATATGTCAGTTTAAGTTTGGTGGCTGGGAAAGCTTTCAGAAATGATAATCTGTGGCAATATTAAATGTCACTTTGACAAATGTGGACTAATTAAGGAAAGCTAGCATGGATTTGTTAAGGGAAATTTGTGTTTAACTAACCTGATTGAATTTTTTGACGAAGTAACAGAGAGGGTTGATGAGGACCAACCAATTGTGGTGTACATGGACTTCCAAAAAGCATTCGCTAAAGTGCAACATAACAGACTTGTCAGCAAAGTTGAAGCCCTTGGAATAAAAGGGACAGAAGCAGCATGGAAATGAAGTTGGCTGAGTGACAGGAAATGAGAAAGATTTTCTTGATCTCCATTAAATACCTAGATTTGAGAGTGCAGGGCACAATTTCAAAATTTGCAAATGGTACAAAATTTGGAAGTATAGTGGTCTGTGAGGAGGATGGTGAGGACATAGACAGACTGATGGAATGGTGGTTACGTGGCAGATATAATTTAATGCATAATCGTGAAGAATGAGCAGAAACAATACAAAATAAAGGATACAGTTCTAAAAGGGGTGCAGGAGCGGAGAGACATTGTGAATAAATTGTTGAAGATGGCAGGGCAGGTTGAAAAAGTAGTTAATAAGAATATGGCATGCTGCATCACGATGCCAAGGACAATTCTATCTCTTCCCCTCATAGTTTTGTACTTCTGAATTAAGTCACCCTTCAGCCAGCACAGTGGCACAGTGGTTAGCACTGCTGCCTCATGGCGCTGAGGACCTGAGTTCGATCCCGGCCCCGGGTCACTGTCCATGTGGAGTTTACACGTTCTCTCTGTGTCTGCGTAGGTCTCGCCCTGACAACCCAAAAAGATTTTCAGGGTGGGTGAATTGCCCCTTAATTGGAAAAATAGGAATTTAAAAAAAAGATATGGCATTGTGGGCTTTACAAGTAGAGTACAAATGGAGGCAAGTTATTATGTATATGTATAAAACACTAGTTCGCAACTTAAGTATTTCATCCAGTTTTGGACACCAAGGATGTGAAAGCATTAGAGAGGGTGAAAAATTATTTGCAAAAATGATTCTCGGGATGAGGGACTTTAGTTTCATCGATAGATTGCAGAAGCTTGAGCTGTTTTCCTTAGAGATGAGAAGGTTGAGATGAGATTTGATAGAGCTATTCAACATCATGCAGGGTCTGGATAGAGAAGGTTGCAGAAACTATTCCCAATGGTGGAAGGTGTCATGATATGCAGACAATGATATACAGACAGGCAGCTAATGAACACAGAGAACAGGACATGACCAATGAGCAGGTAGGACACTCGGGTGGTATCTCACTATAAAAGGCACGAGACACTCACACTCCGCCTCTTTCCACTGATGAACATCTACAGAGTGAGTCAGGGTGTATGTACAGTATCACACCTCCAGCACGTGGCTAAGAACTAGTCTGGTTCAGTCAGACAGAGTAACCACACTTAGGTTAGCAGAGAGTTGAACTCATAGAGAACTGTGCTACTGGTTCAATAAATCAGATTGAACTAACTTCAAGGTCTGGAGTATCTTTTGGTTAAAGCTGCATCCAGTTGCAGCCTGTGTTATCCCAGAGTACATGACACAACATGCTACCAGGAGACTGCTTAATCTAGGTGGTTTACCTCAGTCCGTTCCGTGCCGACCAGCGAATGTATCCCGGCACCATGGAGAAGATTCAGGCTCCTCACCAGCTCAGGACCTCCGGCAATCTCAGTGCCAACTGGCAGACATTCAAGCAAAGGTTTCTGCTGAACATCGCAGCCTCAGACCTCGTGGGTACGTCTGATGCAAGAAAGATTGCGCTTCTCCTCTCAATAGCGGGTGATCAAGCCATCGAACTCATCAACTCGTTTCACTTCACCGAAGGCCAGGACAAGACAAAGTTTCAGACCATCCTGGACAAGTTTGACAGTCACTGTGAAGTGGATACCAGTATAATCTTTGTGCGCTACATACTCAAACAGCGTCTACAAGGTAAAGATGAATCTTTCAACTCCTTCTCAACTAACCTCCGCCTGCTAGCGCTGCCCTGCAACTTTGGTGATATTGCTGACTCCATGATCAGAGACCAAATCGTTTTTGGAGTTCACTCTGATCCTCTGAGAGAGCAGCTACTGAAAATCAAGCATATGGCCCTGCCAGTCGCGATTGAAACATGCACAGTGCATGAGCACCCCAGAAATCGCCATGCCCAGTACAAATCGGCTGAAAATGAGAAACTTGCCTCCCACGAGGCAGAGAGTGTGCAGGCCATCTCCCGGACGCAGTGCCTCAGCATTGTTGAAAGCGGTCATTTTGCGCACTTTTCCCGGGGCCCCAAGCATGCGCGATGCGAACGGAATAACAAAGTGGCCGACACCCGCACTGCGCATGTGCGACGATGCGTGGAGCGCCAGGACGCTGACGTCATGATGTTTACGAACTGCAGCAACGCCCACTTAAAGAAACACTGCCCTGCAAGAGGCAGGCGATGTTCAAACTGCGGGAAGCCTGGACACTATGCAGCCTTGTGCAGTTCTGCACCACCAGTCAAGGGCCAGCGCTCCCAGTTCCGACGATGGCGTGTTCAGAGTGTGCAACAACGATTACAGGATTCTGATCCTGGCAGCACAACGGATCCAGAGGAAGAATGCTTGGACGCCGCCTACTGTGTGGGCATCATTACCAAATGTGAATATGCCACATCCAACTCATCACAAATTCAATCCATCCTCACTGTGGATTCTGCGGACGAATGGCGTGCGGTGATGCAGGTCAACCACTGCTCCATCCAGTTTAAGCTGGACACAGGTGCTTCTGCCAACCTCCTCTCACAGGCAGATTTCAAACGCATCAAGAAGACCCCCAAGGTCCTTCCAGCAGCCTGCAGGCTCCTGGACTACAACGGAAATGCATCATGGCACTGGTATCCTGCCATCTACTCGTCTCCAACTGGAGCACCCGTGCTCGGTTACGTTTTGAAATTGTCAAGTCAGACAGGGCATCCCTACTTGGCGTGCATGCCTGCAAGCAGCTGAACCGTGTGCAGCAGGTTTACACAACGACATCCTCCAATGTGGATCTTCAGGCCGGCATTGACAACATCCTCGCTCCGTATCCAGATGTGTTCAACGGGATGGGCATGCTGCCATTTCGATACAAGATTCTGCTACGACCTGATGCCAAGCCAGTAGTCCATGCACCACGCCGGGTCCCGGCTCGGCTGAGGGAGCGCCTGAAGGCACAGCTCAAGGATCTTCAGCAACAGGGCATCATTTCCTCGGTAACCGAACCGACTGACTGGGTCAGCTCAATGGTCTGTGTTAGAAAGCCTTCGGGAGACCTGCGCATCTGCATTGATCCCAAGGATCTCAATAAGAATATAATGCGTGAATACTACCCCATCCCGAAGCGGGAGGAACTCACCAGTGAGATGGCACACTCACGTTTTTTCACCAAGTTGGATGCGTCACATGGATTTTGGCAAATCCAGCTGGATGAGTCCAGCAGAAGGCTCTGCACCTTCAACACACCGTTTGGCAGATACTGCTATAATTGCATGCCGTTTGGCATTGTCTCGGCATCGGAGATCTTCCATCGCATTATGGAGCAGATGATGGAGGGCATTGAAGGGGTTCGTGTGTACGTGGACGACATCATCATATGGTCCACGACCCCTGAAGTGCATGTTTCCCATCTCCAGCAGGTATTCCGCCGTGTCCATGCTAATGGCCTGAAGCTGAACAGGTCTAAATGTTGCTTTGGCATGTCGACACTCAAGTTCCTAGGTGACCAGATCTCTCAGCAGGGCGTGCGCCCGGACACAGACAAGGTAAAGGCCATCAAAGCCATAAAGGTCCCTGAAGACAAGAAGGCGGTGTTGCACTTCCTGGGCATGGTCAGTCTTCTTGGCAAGTTCATCCCAAACCTGGCCTCACACACCACTGCCCTACGAAACCTGGTGAAAAAGTCCACTGCCTTTGAGTGGAAGGCAGCACATCAGGCAGAGTGGTTGGAGTTGAAAGCCAAGCTCACCACTGCACTCGTGTTGGCATTTTGCGACCCAGACTGGGCGACGAAGATCTCAACAGATGCGAGCCAGGATGGCATCGGTGCGGTGCTGCTTCAACGCGATGACACTTCATCCTGGGCACCGGTAGCCTACGCATCGAGGGCCATGACGCCCACCGAAACAAGGTATGCGCAAATAGAGAAGGAATACCTGGGTCTTCTCAGTGGCATTCTCAAGTTTCACGACTATATCTACGGCCTGCCGACATTCACTGTCGAGACGGATCATAGGGGCAGCACGGTAGCATAGTGGATAACACAATTGCTTCACAGCTCCAGGGTCCCAGGTTCGATTCCGGCTTGGGTCACTGTCTGTGCGGAGTCTGCACGTCCTCCCCGTGTGTGCGTGGGTTTCCTCCGGGTGCTCCGGTTTCCTCCCACAGTCCAAAGATGTGCAGGTTAGGTGGATTGGCCATGATGAATTGCCCTTAATGTCCAAAATTGCCCTTAGTGTTGGGTGGGGTTGCTGGGTTATGGGGATAGGGTATGAAATTACCCAGAAGTCGTGAAGCTCTCAGACCTCACATCTCAGACCGTCATCAAGGCCTGTAAGCAGACATTCTCCAGGCATGGTATCCCACTCACTGTCATGAGTGACAATGGCCCGTGCTTCAACAGCCACGAGTGGTCTATGTTTGCCAAGTCATACCATTTCAAACATGTCACTTCCAGCCCACACTATCCGCAGTCCAATGGGAAGGTTGAAAAAGGGGTGCACATTGTGAAACAGCTCATCTGCAAGATTCTGCTTCTGACATCTACCTCGCGCTGCTTGTGTACAGGGCAACCCCACTGTCCACTGGCATGTCGCTGGCTCAACACCTGATGAACAGGGACCTGCGGACGACACTTCCAGCCATACACTTGCCCAACCTGGATCACCTCCCGGTGCTGTAGAAGGTGCAGCAGCTCCGAAACCAGCAAAAGCAGGGCTATGATGCTCATGCCACCGATTTGCCCATGTTATCCACGGCAGACACTGTCAGGATCAAGATACCGGATGGTGGCTGGTCTGCTCCAGCTGTCGTTGTTCGACAGGCTGCACCCCGCTCGTATGTTGTACGTATGGCTGATGGTTCTGTCGTGCGACGAAACAGACGGGCACTGCGCAAAGTTGCCTGCCCGCAACCGCTTTCTTCTCCGTTTCCGTCCGTTGTTTTGCCACCTCCTGATACCTCGAACTATGAGGCCACCAGTCAGGCTTCCATCCTGCCTGTCAAGGCGCAGTCGTCCCCACCACCACCTCTCCGGCGGTCGACAAGGATCAGACGCAAGCCCCAGAGACTGGACTTATGAACATTTGTTTTGTTTGCTATGTTCTGTTTTCTCACATTAGACAGTCTTCACATGTAAATACGTTCACATATGCCACCGCTTGTAAATATGTTAATATATGCCACCACAAGTAAGTACGTTCCCACTATGTGCCAACAAAACATCCCAAAAAAAGGGGAGATGTCATGATATGCAGACATGCAGATAATGATATACAGACAGGCACAGACAGGCAGCTAATGAACACAGAGAACAGGACATGACCAATGAGCAGGCAGGACACTCGGGTGGTATCTCACTATAAAAGGCACGAGCCACTCACACTCCGCCTCTTTCCACTGATGAACATCTACAGAGTGAGTCAGGGTGTATGTACAGTATCACACCTCCAGCACGTGGCTAAGAGCTAGTCTGGTTCAGTCAGACAGAGTAACCACACTTAGGTTAGCAGAGAGTCCAACATCATAGAGAACTGTGCTACTGGTTCAATAAATCAGATTGAACTAACTTCGAGGTCTGGAGTATCTTTTGGTTAAAGCTGCATCCAGTTGCAGCCTGCGTTATCCCAGAGTACATAACACATCAGAAGGTTCAAGAACCACAGGACACCGATTTAAGCCGAATGACAAAGGAACCAAAGGTGATAATGAGCAAAAACTATATTGCTTAGCGAGTGGCTAGTATCTGGAATACTCTGCCTGAGAGTGAGGGTGAAGGAGATTCAATTGTGGTTTTCAGGAGGAAATTGGATAATTACCCAAAGAGACAAAATTTGGAAAACCATGGGGGAAATGTGGGGTGTGGAACAGCTGAGTTGCTGTTGCAGAGAGCTGGCAGGAGCACAGTAGACTAAGCTGTGCTCTAACCATTCTATGATTCTATAAGTTATGCAGGTCAAAGTTCCCAGTGTCAACCCTTGGTCTTGTATTGAACCAGCTCATTTCAGCCAGCGCAGTGGTAGGATACCGAAGTAATCCTTGAAAATCAGGTCAGATGCCCATTCCACATCTCTGTCCAACAACGTGTGAAAAGCTAACATGTTTGAACATTGGAAGAGGACAAGATCAGGTTCAGCAGTGATCTGCTCCAGCCAAATAACCTGGCAGCACTCACTGTTATGCAGCTAAAAATACTGCCTCCAGATACTACTCAAATTTGGAAGGCAAGACTCCATAATTATGTTGCTGGGCGGTTTTGTACAATTTCACATAGCAAGCACTCTACTGAAATCCTGGTGATAATACTCATCTGAATAGTTCATTCTCTAATTAGGTTGACCACCGATTCTTAATTCATTCAAATGAATAACCCATTATAAACAAGATGTGGAGATGCCGGCGGTGGACTTGGGTGAGCCTCAGGTGGTGGAAGGAGCAGTGCTCCGAAAACTAGTGATTCAAAACAAACCTGTTGGACTTGAACCTGGTTGTAAAATTTCTTACCATTATACACAAGCCACCAGTCTGTTAACATGCTAATCAAACAATTCCAGCAAAATTTCAGGCCTACATTCCATTCCCTTTTTGTTTCTTCATACAAGGCTGCTGGGCTCATGTTGGAGATAAGGAGGACTGCTACTCTCCCGAGTGCGTGGTAATGAACCACAGACAGAATGGGACTTTCCGCTTTTGCTGCTGTAGTACCGACATGTGCAACGTCAACTTCACTGAGAACTTCGATGCGCTACCGGATCCAACGGAAGTTCCACACAGTAAGTGGCTTATTCTAACTAATGAAAGCAGAAAATGCTGGAAATATTGTAGAGAGATAAAAAGACTTCAGGTTTAAAGTCATTGACCTTTCGACAGAACTGGAATAAATTAAAAAAACAAAATGCTGAGAATGCTAGAAATTTGAAAAAATATACTGGAAATATTCAGCAGGTCAAGCCGCATCTGTGGAAAGAGAAACAAAATTAATGGCCTTAGATGAGTGACTGTGTGGAGCTTATACGTTCTCCCCATGTCTACGTGGGTTTCCTCCGGGTGCCCCGGTTCCTTCCCACAGTCCAAAGACGTGCAGGTTAGTTGCATTGGCCATGATTAATGCACATGGATAGAGCAGGGGAGTGGGCCTAGGTAGAGTGCTCTTTCGGTGGGTCTGAAGATCAATGGGCCGAAGGACTTCCTTCTGCACTGTAGGGGTTCTATGGATTTCCAGCGCCTTCTGCCGTGCATTTTGTGGAGGCCAGCAGAGGGAACTTCTGGTCCCATCGCTGTCAATGGGGTTTCTCATTATATGCATCCCTGCCGCTGGGAAACCTGCGGTGGGGGTTCGCCATCGGCAGGACCAGAAGATTCCGCCGGCTGGAAAATTCTATCCACTGTTTCATCATTTATCTGCTGCTTGACCTCTTGAGTATTTTCAGCAATCTCTGTTTTTGTTATGGAAATTGTAGATGTAGTGGTTTTTAACTAAGTGCGGAGAAGGAAAAGGTTGTGTTTATCCACCAGTTGGCTGAGGTCGGTACAGGCGACTGATACTGAGAATATGGGCAGTGAGAAGAATCCTTATTTCACATTTGAGAGACTTGGGCATTACATCGACCAGCTGAATCAGAGCACCTGAATTTTTAAAATATGTAGATTATAAGAGGGATAGAAATAGAAAAGGAGTTTGGTGGTATCCAGGTTGTGGGAAAAAAGAGCTTGAAACTCAGTACACATTGAGGCTGCAGGGAGGAGGAAGATCCCATTAAGGGAAACAACAGAAAAGTTTGGAAGGTCACTGATCGGAGATGAGGAAGATTGTGATGAACAAAAGGAAAATACTGTGGCTGCTGGGAATCTGAAATAAAAACAGAAAATGCTGAAAACACTCAGCAGTTCAGACAGCCTCTGTTGAGATAGATTGTGGTGGAGATAATTGTGATAGAAATGGTTTGTGTTCAGATTTTATGTGTTCAGTTATACATACATGAAACAAAAATGTACCCTTGAATCCATATTGTGGATTACAGCATTAACACGCTTTGTCAGATGTTGATTTGTCATTTCTGTTAGGGGCTATGGAACAGACAGGCTATGACATTTTAAAAAAATCTGTTTTTATTGACATTTTCAAAATTATATACATTGTCGTTTGTTTTCATTTATTGTACAGTCACAAAGGTTTTTTCTTGGGTTTCTCTATTTACAGTCTGGCTCAGCATACAATCCTCCTCTTTCCCCCCTCCCCCACCACTGCCCCTCCAGAAAATGCTACAATTATGCAGGTTTGCTGAGTTATTGATGACAAGCCCCAGCCAGAACAATTTTCTCTTTGTAGATGGAAATGGATGTGCTCTGTATTTTCTGCATATTATCATTTTATTTCAGGTTCCTTACATTCAGGGCTTTTCTTTTGAGCTGTTATATTTTACAATAATGTGTTTGCAACATAGATGATGTAATTTTGTTTTAAATTTTGATTTTGTCGCTGTCCTTTTCACCTCTGCCAATATTACTCAGTATTCCAGGATCCAGCCGAGCAACAATCAGCCCCAAGTGATTTTTTTACAATCAATATTCAAGTTGAAGGGGTTGAGTTGCTGTTGGAACAAAGTTAGACAGGTCAGTAAATGTTGAGGACACAGTCTGCAAAGGAAATAAACAGGTTAAAAAGTGAACAAGAAAGTAACAGGTGGAGTGTAATGTGTGGAAAGGTGAGGTTATTCACTTGGTAGGAAGAATGGAAAAGCAGAATCATTTGAATGCCAAGAAGCTATTAAATATTGATTTTCAATGGGATTTGAGTATACAAAACACAGAACGCTAACATACAAATCCAGCAAGCAATTAGGAAGGCAAAAGTATTTTGGCCTTTTGTACATGGGGGTTGGAATATAAAAGTAAAGAATTCTTGCCTCAATTGGTGAACCACATCTGGAATGCTCTGTACAGTTTGGGTCCCTGTATCTAAGGAAGTATATATTTGTCTTTAAGGTCATATTACAAATGTTCACTACCTTGATTTCTGGGATGAGAGGATTGAACTGTGAAGAGAGATTGAGTAAAATGGGCCCATATTCTCTGAAATTTAGAGCATTGAGAGGTTGTTGAAATATAAGATTTTGGGAGAGCTTGATGGAGTAGATGCTGAGAGAAAGTTCCCCCTTGCTGGCAAGTCTAGAACTGGCTAGCAGTTTCAGGATAAGAAGTCAGCTGTTTACTGAGATGGAGAAATTTTGCATGGAGGAAGGTATACAGTGATATTCTTCAGAGTTCAATGCTAGGACCTCTGCTTTTCTGGATCGATATTAATCATTTAGACCTGGGTTAAAATTTCAAATTTTACAGATGACACATAACTTGGAAGTACAGGGAAAGGTAAGGAGGGATAATAATAGACTTCAAGATGGCATAGACGACTGGTGGAATGGGCAGACAAGTGGCAGATTAAATTTACTGATTATGTGGAGATATCAAAGTGATGCATTATGGTAATAAGAGTAATGTAAGTGAAAAAGTACAATTCTTTTCCAGGAATAGAGAGACCTGGGGGTACAAATTGTTGGAAGATGACAGCAGGTTGAGAAAGTGGTTGAAAAAGCTAATGGGTACCTGGGCTTTATAAGTCGAGGCATAGAGTACTCAAGGAAGGAAGTTATGGTGATCTCTTTTATAAAAGATAGGCGTGGCCTCAAAAGGTTACAAAACTGATGTATGAGAATGGCTGCAGGATTGACAGCCTTCTGTTACAAGGATAGGTTGGAGAAGCTAGTGCTGTGCTCCTTCGAGAAGAGAAGTTTGCGAGGAGATTTGATAGCTGTGTTTAAAATTAAGAGGAGAGTAGATAGAGAGAGACTGGTCCTTTTGACAGAAGGGTGAAGAACCGGAAGACATAGATTTAAAGTGATTGGCAAAAGTAAGAAAGGCAATATGAGGAAAAACCTTTTAATGTGGCAAGTGATTAGGATCTGGAATGCGCAGTGTGAAAGGATGGCTGAGACAAACTCAACTGTGCCTTCAAAAGGATAAATACCTGAAGGGAAACGGTTTGCAAATTTTACTGACAGACGGCAGGATAGTGCGACGAGCTAAATTTCTCTTGCAGAGTGCTGGCATGGACTCGGAGGGCTGAGTGGCTTCCTATGTTGTAACCATTCTATAATTCTATGATAGATTTTCGGACTTTTAAGGCATGTGGGGATCAAGCAGACAGGTAGAGTTGAGGACAAAGATTAGCTATGATCTTGTTGAATGGTGGAGCAGGCTTGATGAGTCATACTTTTAGTCCTATTTCCTATGTTCACTGTTAATCATCTCCTTAAATGTCTCTGCCCTTGACTCCCCATCCTCATCTCCAACAATATGCAAAAGGAGCTCATAGACTGCTTTGACATTTGAATTGAGATCACCCACTCAATTGCATTTGTTGATTTACTGTCCTTTAAAAGTACCTTTATTCAGATTTTTAGCTTTCTAACATTTTACAAGGCAAAACAACAACATTTCACCCCTAAATACAATAAACCCTGCCCCGGTTAATAGCATTGACAAATCCACATGCAGGACCGCCGACAAGGTGCTGAAAAATGACCCCCCAAAATTTCTCCAACTTCAGGCTGGACCAGGACATATGCACATGATTAGCCGGACCCCTCCCACACTATTAGCGCATATCCTCTAGTCGGCTCATCCTTGACTTTGTGAAATGCACCCTGTGCATCACCTTCAACTGCATTATCCCCAGCCTCACGTACAAGGTAGATTCATTCACCCTCCACACCACGTAACATCACAGTCCCTCCTCCAGCGACATCCCAACTCTTCCTCCCACTTGGGCTTAATCCCCTCCATAGATACCTTTACTTCTCCAAAATCCTCCCATAAATCGCCAAGAGGACCTCAACCTCCAACCCTATTACTGACAGCACTTTCTCCAACGGGAAGTCAGCCGCTATCAGAAAGGTCGGAAAAACATTTCTAGCGAAATCCCACCCACATTTACCAAAACCCTCTTCACGTGGAAAGCCAAACTTCCCTCTCAACAACTCAAAACTTGCGAACCGCCTCTCCAAAAACAAATCCTTCATCTCATTCACCCCTCTCTGCTCCCATCCTGAAACCTCTCTTCCATCCTCTATGGCTCCAATCCATGATTCCCCAGGATCGGCATCCACCTCGAATCCACTCCCAACCTAAAATGCTGCCGAAATTGCCTCCATATTTTCAACGTGGCAACCACCACAGGATTTCCCAAATAATTTCCTGGGGCAAACGGCAGCGGTGCGGTCGCCAACACCTGCAACCCCGACCCCTTACAAGAACCCGCCTCCATACTCACCTATAAAGCCTCCACTACTCCAGCCCTGCACATTCTCTGCATTCGCTGCCCAGTAATAATACAAGTTCGGAAGGCCCAACGCCCCAACTGCCGGCCCCTCTGAAGTGCCATCTTCCTTACCCTGTCCACATTCCCTGGCCAAACAAACGACAAAAACAACCTGTTCATCCCTTAAAAAATGACTTCGGCAAAAAGACCGGCACTGAAATAAGGATAAAAGCCGTAGCAAAATGTTCATCTCAACTGCCTGCGCCTGACCTACCATCGACCCCCAAATACCTGAAATGGGTTGTTGCCACCTGAAACGGCAACCCTCCCAGTCCGACCCCCACCCCTGGAGAAGAAACCACAAAATACTTATTTTCCCCAAATTCAAGTTGCATCCCGAAAACTCCGCAAATTTCTTAAGCAGACCCTTATGGCCCCGCCGAAGATCTCGGGTCGAACATATAACAGCAGAACAGCTGTGTAAAGAGACTCTCTCTCTCTCTCTCTCTCTCTCTCTCTCTCTCTCTCTCCTCCACTCCCCCCCCCCCACTACCCCCTTCCATAAATCCAAGCACCTCAGCACAATTGCCAAGGGCTCTATCGCCAGCGCAAACAGAAGGAGGGACCTGGAGCATCCCTGCATCATCCCCCAATGCTGCGGAAGGTACCCTGAATTTGTATAATTCATTCGCAACCATGCCATCGGATCATTATGGTGATTTATCTTGCGCACTTCTTCTCTTCCATCTTCTTTTATACACTCTCTGCGCTTGTCTCATCCATGCAGCCCATCTTTCTCCTGCTTCCTTGATGCCGTATCCACCAAACATCTAAACATTCAACCTTTTTCCTGCCTCCCCTTCAAGCAGGCATTGTAAATGGTTCCCTCTCCTCAAGTGTTGCCCCCTTCCTTTAAACCCTGTCATCACCTTCATTGCAAACTCCCAAATCCAACCTCTCTTACCTCTCCAAATTAATTGAACATGTTTTTGCCTTCCAAATCCTTGCCCATCTTTCTCACAACTCTGTGTTTGAGTATCTCAAACCAGCTGATGTCCCTGCTGTAGCACTAAAAAGTCCCTCATCTGAGTTACAAATGTCATCTGCTGTAATAGAAATCATGCTGCATTCTGAAATCATGGGGCACTAACCTTCTGCTTCTTCCTCGGCTTCTCTTCAGTCATTGACATGGTTGACCACACCATCCTCTTTGTGCCCAGCTCAATATGACTCTTCCTGCTTGATTCCATCCTTGCCAGTCTTTTCCTGGAGCATATCCAGCAAGAGCTTCCATGTTCCATAAACTTCACCTTTTAAAACTCTGCTGTGTCCATCCTGTCCTGCAACAAGAACCGCTCACATATTGCTCCCTTTCTCTGATAACACCCCTCTACCCCTACTTCTAAACTCTCCAATCTTTTCCCTGCCTAACCCACTCCTCCCAGTGATGACCCTTTGAACTTGATTTTTAAAAAATGTTGATTTGATTTATTGTCACATTTACAGAAGTACAGTGAAAAATAGTTTTCTGTGGCCGAGGGAACGTACACAGTACGTACACAGTAGACACAAGTATAATCAACAGGGAACATTGACAAATGGTACATCGACAAACAGTGATTGGTTACAGTGCGGAACAAGGGGCCAAACAAAACAAACAAAGCAAATACATGAGCAAGAGCAGCATAGGGCGTCATGAATAGTGTTCTTACAGGGAACAGATCAGTCCGAGGGGGAGCCGTTGAGGAGTCTTGTAGCTGTGGGGAAGAAGCTGTTCCTATGTCTGGATGTGCGGGTCTTCAGACTTCTGTACCTTCTGTCTGATGGAAGGGTCTGGAAGAAGGCAATGCCTGGGTGGGAGGGGTCTCTGATAATGCTGTCTGCCTTCCTGAGGCAGCGGGAGGTGTTTACAGAATCAGTGTGGGGGTGGCAAGCTTGTGTGATGCACTGGGCTGAGTTCACCATACTCTGCAGTTTCTTGCAATCTTGAACCGAGCAGTTGCCATGCCAGGCAGTGATGCAACCGGATAGGATGCTCTCTATTGTACATCTGTAGAAGTTTGAGAGAGTCGATGCAAACATGCCAAATTTCTTTAGCTTCCGTAGGAAGTAGAGACGTTGTTGGGCTTTCTTGACTGTTACATCAACCTGAGTGGACCAGGACAGACTGTTGGCGATGGCGACCCTCAGGAACTTAAAGCTATCGACCATCTCTACTTCGGAGCCATTGATGCAGACAGGAGTGTGTATCGTGCTACACTTCCTGAAGTTGATAATCAGTTCCTTGGTCTTTCCGACATTTAGAGAGAGGTTGTTTTCGGTACACCATGCAACCAAGTGAGTGATTTATCTCCCTCCTGTAGTCTGATTCGTCGTTGTTTGAGATACCACCCACCACAGTCATATCATCCGCAAACTTATAGATTGAGTTGGAGTTAAATCTTGCCACACAGTCATGTGTGTATAGGGAGGACAGTAGAGGACTGAGCACACATTCTTGCGGGGCCCCAGTGTTTAGGACTAATGCGGAGGAGGTGCTGTTGCCTATCCTGACAGATTGCGGTCTGTTGGTGAGGAAGTCGAGGATCCAGCTGCACAGGGAGGGGTCAAGTCCAAGATTGCGAAGTTTGGTTATTAGTCTTGTCAGGATAATGGTGTTGAAGACAGAGCTGTAGTCGATGAACAGCAGTCTTACATTGGTGTCCTTGTTGTCGAGGTGTTAGAGTATTGATTGTAGAGCCAGGGAGATAGCATCTGCTGTGGACTGGTTGCGGTGATAGGCAAACTGCAGTGGATCAAGACCATCTGGGAGGCTGGCAGTGATCCGTCTCATGACTAGCCGATTGAAGCATTTCATGATAACACACGTCAGGGGCATCGGTTGGTCGTCGTTGAGGCATCATTGGACTTCATCATTGGATCAGTTCTCGATGTCCCTCTTTGCATCTCCCTCCAGAATATACGTTTGCTTGTGAACAAGGCCCATGCCATTGGCGAGTTCATTTTGGATAATAGCATCAAAACCATTTTTTTTTTTAAATAAAAAAAATTTAGAGTACCCAATTATTTTTTCCAATTAAGGGGCAATTTAGCGTGGCCAATCCACCTAACCTGCATATCTTTGGGTTGTGGGGGCGAAACCCACGCAAACACGGGGAGAATGTACAAACTCTACATGGACAGTGACCCAGAGCCGGGATTCGATAGCATCAAAACCATGGCCTCACTGGAAGCCTGGCTGATGGGTGATGATGCCTTTCTCCCAAAATAACGTCTTCCCTGGCTATACCTTCCATCCCTTGCCTTACTTGCACAGCCATCGTGATGGTGTGACTCTCACCACCCACCCACACATACACTGCTCTGTCTCTCCACTCTTCTGACACTTCCTGCTCTTTTTTGCATCTCATCTTTTTCCGTCCATCTTACCACATTTAAAATACTAATTTTCTACTGCCCAGCTGCTATAAAAACCTTCTCCCTGAAATATCTTCACTGTTTTCCTCTCTTGCCGCAACACCAAGTGGCTTGTTGTCCTCAGTGATTTCAACCTCCACCTCATTGTATCATGCTTTCCCTACTAAGTTAATTTCCCTTCCATCCCTCCTTCATCTCTCCCTCCTTTTAAGGGACTGGTTTAGCACAGTGGGCTAAACAGCTGGCTTGTAATGCAGAACAAGGCCAGCTCAATACATCACCTCCATCTTTGATGCCCGAGATTTATTAAACTATTACTCTCTCTCATCCTGGCCTTTTCCCTGGCAGCGCTCTCATCTTTGACCCCTTAAGTCCAAGCAAAATAAATTGATATGAAAATAGATATTAGGTTTAGCCATTCAACGCTGGTTCCGGCTGAACCACATAAAGTACTCTTGGGCCCTTCTTTCTTCTGCCAAAACCACCCGCTACCCCATGATCATCCTAGAATACAAAGTTACCCCATGACTACTTTCTTCTATTGCAAACTGTTGTCTTAAATCCCTATTCTCTGTCTCCTCCATCCTCAATGAATGCAATGAGTTCCGTGTGGCGTTTGCACATTCTCCCTGTGATTGCTTGGGTTTCATCCCTACAACCCAAAGATGTGCAGGGTAGGTTAGGTGGAATGGCCACACTAAATTGCCCCTTAATTGGAAAAAATGAATTGGGTACTCTAAATTTATTTTAAAAAAATGAATGCAATGTGTTCATGGACGTTTTTGCGACAAAGTTTGAGATTCATCTGATTAGCTGCCTCTGGCACCTTCCTACCTTCCCGTAGCCACTGGACTAAATTTCTTGACGATTTCCCCATGCCCAAGCAGTGAACTGTCATTTTTCTGTAATTTCTGTCCTATTTTCCTTCATGCCTTCTCCAAGCTCATCTTGTGCATGATATCCATCTCCTACTCCCTTGATCCTATTCCACTTAATAATGACTGACTGACTACCCTAACTTTCTTTCCTGGCTCCCAATGTAGGGGTCAGTTAGTGGTCCTCTCCTTGGGTACTGTGCCTTTCTTTCAGATATGCTGACCTCACTCAAAGAACAAACAAAGAAAATTACAACACAGGAACAGGCCCTTCGGCCCTCCCAGCCTGCACCGATCCAGATCCTTTATCTAAACCTGTCACCTATTTTCCAAGGATCTACTTTCCTCTGTTCCCCGCCTGTTCATATATCTGTCTAGATGCATCTTAAATGATGCTATCGTGCCCGCCTCTACCACCTCCGCCGGCAAAGCATTCCAGGCACCCACCACCCTCTGCGTAACAAACTTTCCACGCACATCTCCCTTAAACTTTCCCCCTCTCACCTTGAAATCGTGACCCCTTGTAATTGACACCCCCACTCTTGGAAAAAGCTTGTTGCTATCCACCCTGTCCATACCTCTCAGAATTTTGTAGACCTCAATCAGGTTCCCCCTCAACCTCCGTCTTTCTAATGAAAACAATCCTAATCTACTCAACCTTTCTTCATAGCTAGCACCCTCCATACCAGGCAACATCCTGGTGAACCTCCTCTGCACCCTCTCTAAAGCATCCACATCCTCCTGGTAATGTGGCGACCAGAACTGCATGCAGTATTCCAAATATGGCCTAACCAAAGTCTTGTACAACTGTAACATGACCTGCCAACTCTTGTACTCAATATCCCGTCCGATGAAGGCAAGCATGCTGTATGCCTTCTTGACCACTCTTATCGACCTGCGTTACCACCTTCAGGGTACAATGGACCTGAACTCCCAGATCTCTCTGTACATCAATTTTCCCCAGGACTCTTCCATTGACCGTATAGTCCGCTCTTGAATTGGATCTTCCAAAATGCATCACCTCGCATTTGCCTGGATGATATCATTTGAAAACACAGTGCCAGTTTTCACATTTATGCTGATGTCCCTCAGACCTATCTCACCACCACCTCTCTCAACCTTTCCACGCACTCTCAATTGGCAGACTGCATGATATTGGAGCAGAAATTTCCTCCAACTAAATACTGGGAAGACCAAAGCCATTGACTTTGATCCCTGCCAAAAACACTGTCCCTAGGTACTGACTCCACATTTCTCCCTGACAACTGCCTGAAGTTCAACCAAACTATTCGCAACTTTGATGACACATTTTTAAAAAAAACATACATCTAATTTTATATTCTCCCCAAAGCTAGATACAGATATCAAATTAGGATACATGTTACATCAAACAAAGCAATGATTTCTCCGAATATCCACAGGTCCAGCTCTGCTCAGCCTCTGTGAGAGGAGTGTCAATGTGTTGATTGGAAATGTAGAGGAAATACAGCACTGGACACTCAGTGAATTAGATGAAGCCAGTGTTTCTGATAGTTTTGTAGAGTCGTGCGGAGAACCTTCGCTTGATTAAGGGGGAGGCATCCGCTCACTGGACAAAGGTGGTCACTGCAGCAGGAAGGTCAGGGAGGGGGAGGGTAGGGTCACAGGATGGGATGGTCATCATATAAGGGAGCCCAAGGAATGGGGCAAGGTCACAGGGTGGGGGAGTAGAAGGCTCACTGAATTGGGCACTCTCCCAGTGGGAGTCACTGGACAAAGGTGATCCGTGGACAATGGGGGTCACTGGACAGGGTGGGGGGGGGGGGGGGTTAAATGGAAGGAATTCACTGGATGGGAGAAGGGTGTCATTGTTTCGGTAGCAGACAAATCTGAAAGCAGCAATTTGTAACTGGGTGACTCTTTTGATAGGATCCTGTTTTATGTGGAATTTCTCAGTTTGCTCTGTGCCTGGATTAGTGACAGAGAGTTAGACAGTGTCCTTCACTAGGAGAGTTAGACAGTGTCCTTCACTAGGAGAGTTAGACAGTGTCCTTCACTAGGAGAGTTAGACAGTGTCCTTCACTAGGAGAGTTAGACAGTGTCCTTCACTAGGAGAGTTAGACAGTGTCCTTCGCTAGGAGAGTTAGACAGTGTCCTTCACTAGGAGAGTTAGACAGTGTCCTTCATTAGGAGAGTTAGACAGTGTCCTTCACTGGGAGAGTTAGACAGTGTCCTTCACGGGGAGAGTTAGACAGTGTCCTTCACTAGGAGACGTTGTCCGTGGTCAACAGCTGGAATGGAGCTTAATCAGTGTCCGGAGGCAGATCTTCAAAGCTCCCAGGGTCTGCAGACAGCAAACAGCATCGAACCAGCCTAGTGTGAAGGAAAAGATCATCTCGTAGGCTCAGGAGGCAGCCCTGTGTGTGCAGCAGTTTGGGCTCTTCCATATCTTCCCTGCAGGCTGTGAAATTCCTGGCACAGCAGCTGTGAGGAACATTGTCATTCCCACTTTGGACGAACCATGGAAATCGGATTTTGTTTATTGTCACGCGTACCAAGGTACAGTGAAAAGTACTTTTCTGCGAGCAGCTCAACAGATCATTAAGTAAAGGAAATAAAAGAAAATACATAATAGAGCAACACACAAGGTACACAATGTAACTACATAAACACCGGCATCGGGTGAAGCATACAGGGATGTAGTGTTAATGAGGTCAGTCCATAAGAGGGTCATTTAGGAGTCTGGTAACAGCAGGAAAGAAGCTGTTTTTGAGTCTGTTTGTGCATGTTCTCAGACATTTGTATCTCCTGCCCAATGGAAGAAGTTGGAAGAGTGAGTAAGCCGGGTGGGAGGGGTCTTTGATTATGCTGCCCACTTTCCCCAGGCAGCTGGAGGTGTAGATGGATCAATGGATGGAAGGTATGTTCGTGTGATGGACTGGGCTGTGTTCACGACTCTCTGAAGTTTCTTGTGGTCTTGGGCTGGGCAGTTGCCATACCAGGCTGTGATGCAGTCAGACAGAATGTTTTCTATGGTGCATCTGTAAAAGTTGGTAAGAGTTAATGTGGACATGCCGAATTTCCTTAGTTTCCTGAGGAAGTATAGGCGCTGTTGTGCTTTCTTGGTGATAGCGTCGACGTGGGTGGACCAGGACAGATTTTTGGAGATGTGTACCCCTAGGAATTTGAAACTGCTAACCCTCTCCACCTCGGCCCCGTTGATGCTGACAAGTGTGTGTACAGTACTTTGCTTCCTGAAGTCAATGACCAGTTCTTTAGTTTTGCTGGCATTGAGGGATAGATTGTTGTCGCTGTACCACTTCACTAGGTTCTCTATCTCCCCCTGTATTCTGACTCCTCATTATTCAAGATCCGGCCCACATGGTCGTATCGTCAGCAAACTTGTAGATGGAGTTGGAACCAAACTTTGCTCCGCAGTCGTGTGGGAGTGTAGTAGGGGGCTAAGTACGCAGACATGCGGGGCCCCGGTATTGAGGACTATTGTGGAGGAGGTGTTGTTGTTTATTCTTACTGGTTGTGGTCTGTGCGTCAGAAAGTCGAGGATCCAGTTGCAGAGTGAGGAGCCAAGTCCTAGGTTTTTGAGCTTTGATATGAGCTTGGCTGGGATTATGGTGTTGAAGTCGGAGCTGTAGTCAATAAATAGGAGTCTGATGCAGGAGTCCTTCTTGTCGAGATGCTCTAGGGATGAGTGTAGGGCCAGGGAGATGGCACCTGCAGTGGACCAGTTGGGGCGGTATGCAAATTGCAGTAGATCAAGTCGTTCTGGGAGTATGGCGCTTCATGACCAACCTCTCAAAGCACTTCATTACGACTGAAGTCAGGGCCATTGGACGGTAGTCATTGAGGCAAGTTGCCTGGTTCTTCTTTGGCACCGGTATGATGGTTGTCTTCTTGAAGCAGGTGGGGACCTCAGAACGGAGTAGGGACAGGTTAAAGATGTCAGCGAACACATCTGCCAGCTGGTCCGCGCAGGCTCTGAGTGCACGACCAGGGATCCCGTCTGGATCTGTCGCCTTCCGAGGGTGCACTTTCAGGAAGGCCGATCTGACTTCAGAAGCTGTGATGATGGGTCTGGGTGTGTTATGGGCTGCGGGGACACTCAACAGCAGATCGTTGGCCTCCTGCTAGAACTGAGCACAGAATGCATTGAATTGAGTCCAGTCAGTATAATTCCTCACTCCACAACGATGCATCTTTTGCTGTAGTCGGTCCACTGCCCTATTCTCGATCATGGGGTCGTTGCCGTTATAGTTCCTGAAGATCTCATTAAATCTATCCAGGTCAGCAGACATTATTCGAACACTGTTGATGTATCCAAGGGTGCCTGTAGTAACCTCCAGACCAAACAGAATCAGGACCAAGTACAAGAACATTCCTCGTTGGCAATGGCTCTGGTTGACTGCGACACACAGTCCAATAATGCCAGTAAGTAATAGTAGCCAGCGACCACAAAGCTGAGGCTAACTGGCAGCAACAGGTAATCATTTCCTATGAAATGCTGGCAGCTCCTGTTGATAAACAGCAAGAAGAGCCCTCCAAGGCCAGGAACCACTGCACTGCCCGACAGCAGTGGCCCCACCACCGCCAGCAGCAGCTTGGAAATCCGGGCCTGCCGCGCATCCCAGAGCCGGGACCGGGCCTCGATCCCCTCCCTTGATGACACATTTGACCCCGAGATGAGTTTCTGACCACATTAGCAACATTGCTAAAGCTGCTTGTTTCCACCTCCATAACTTTTTTTTTAACTTTGTCATTTTATTGGACAATTCTAACAAATATCGCAATACCCAGCAAGAAGGTCCAAAAATGAACCAGGGTGGGCAAGGCTTCAGGACACTGATGCACACCCTCCTTTCCCCCTCATAAAAGCAAATTACTGCAGATGCTAGAATCTGAAACCAAAAGAGAAAATGCTGGATAATCTCAGCAGGTCTGGCAGCGTCTGTAAGGAGAGGAAAGAGCTCACGTTTGAGTCCAGATGACCCTTTGTCAAAGCTAAAAGGCACAGACAGTGGGAGATATTTAGACTGTAGGGTGAGGGAATGAAAGGCGAGTCATAGCCACAGAAACCGAGAGAAAAGAGTGCTAATGGCAGTACCCAGAGAGAATAAAAGGTGTGAAAGGTTAGTTGTATTATAGTATTATAGAACATACAGTGCAGAAGGAGGCCATTGGGCCCATCGAGTCTGCACCGACCCACTTATGCCCTCACTTCCACCCTATGCCCGGAACCCAATAACCCCTCCTAACCTTTTACTAAGGGCAATTTATCATGGCCAATCCACCTAACCTGCACGTCTTTGGACTGTGGGAGGAAACCGGAGCACCCGGAGGAAACCCACACAGACACGGGGAGAACGTGCAGACTCCGCACAGACAGTAACTCAGCGGGGAATCGAACCTGGGACCCTGGCGCTGTGAAGCCACAGTACTATCCACTTGCACTTCCGTGCTGCCCTGTTGGTTCTCTCCCTAAACCTCTCTATCTCTCTTCATTGTTTTCCTCCTTTAAGATGCTCCTTGGACTTACCTCTTTGACCAAACTTTTGATCCTAAAATCTCTTTAAGTGGCTTGGTGTCAATTTTTGCTGGATAATGCCCCTGTGAAATTGTTTGGGATGTTTTATTGCACTGAATGTGCTATATAAATACAAGTTACTAAAGGTGCTTGTTAATGGAGTTGAGGATTATCATTTCAGATCAGTCATGCTCTTGTTGAATGGCAGAGCAGACTCAATGGGCCGAATGAGCTTCTGTTCCTATGTCTTAGGGTCTTATTATTGTTAGCGCAATAAAGTCGCTTCCTACTTTAAACCTTCAAGGAGATATTGTGGGATTTTATAGAGGCATGAAATAATTAATTATTGCAAAGCTGTTCATATCCTGCTTATGCATATCACAAGACAAAGGCTAACACAAAGTATGGCGAGTTAGGATTCTAAGATACATAATGTTTAAAATAATCCAAAATTGAATATTGTTATACAATGATCCTTTTGTTTAAAAAAATTCATTTACAGGACGTGGGCGCCATTCGGGCATCATTTATTGCCCATCCCTAGTTCCCTAATTGCCCTTCAGAAGGTGGTAGTGAGTTGCCGTCTTTAACCGCTGCTGTCCCTGAGGTGCAGGTATACCCACTGTGCTTGTCCTTCTCGGTGGTAGTGGTTGTGTGTTTGGAAGGTACTGTCTGAGGAACCTTGGCGAGTTCGTGCAGTGCATCTTGTAGACAGTACACACGGCTGCCACTGCTCGTCGGTGGTGGAGGGTTTGAATGTTTGTGGAATGGAGAGCAATCAAGCGGGCTGCTTTGTTCTGGATGGAGTCAAGCTTCTTGAGTTTGTTGGAGCTATACTCATCCAGGCAAGTGCAGAGTATTCCATCAGACTCCTGCTTGTGCCTTGTATATGGTGGACAGGCTTTTGGGGGGGGGGGGGGGGATCAAGCGAACAGGCGCCGTAGTGTGGCGACTAGGGGATTTTCACAGTAACTTAATTGCAGTGTCAATATAAGCCTACATGTGGCACTAATTTAAAAAAATAAAAAAATTTAGAGGACCCAATTATGGGTCACTGTCCGTGTGGAGTTTGCACATTCTCTCTCTCTCTCTGTGGGTCTCACCCCACAACCCAAAAGATGTGCAGGGTAGGTGAATTGACCGCGCTAAATTGTCCCTTAATTGAAAAAAAAAATGAATTGGGCACTCAAAAAAAGCTCTTTTGTTCATGTTTGAACCAAGGCTATATTGAGGTCAATAGCTGTATGACCCTGGCAAAACCCAAACTGAGCGTCCGTGAGCATGTTGTTGCTGAATAAGTGCCGTTTGATAGCACTTTGCCAATGATGGCGAGTAGAATGGTTGGGTTGGATTTGTCCTGTTTCTTGTGTACTGGATGCACCTGGGCAATTTAACCCATATTGCCGGGTAGATGCCAATGTTGTAGCTGTACTGGAGCAGCTTGGCTAGGAGTGCAGCAAGTTCTGGGACGCAAGTGTTCAGTCCTATTGCCGAATATTGTCAGGGCCCATAGCCTTTGCAGATCCAGTGCCTTCATCCATTTCTTGATATCACGTGGCGTGAATCATATTGGCTGAAGACTGACATCTGTGATGCTGGGGACCTCCGGAGGAGACGGAGATGGATCATCCACTCGGCACTTCTGGCTGAAGATTGTTGCAAATGCCTCAGCCTTGTCTTTTGCACATCTGTGCTGGGCTCCTGCATCAGTTTTTCAAAAAAAAAATGTAAAAATTCTTTTTCACATTTTCTCCCAAATTTGCACCCACCAATAATAAACAATAATCAGTAACGCAGGCATTGTCAAACTCGGGGGCGTGACCCGCGGGTGGGTCGTGGGCAGGTGTCGGGAGGGTCGCAGAGCCGTCCGTCGCAGCGCTCCCGATCGCGCAAATCCATGCACAACAGCCGCAGCAGCCGGCTTTTAATAATGCCGGCTGCGAGCGGCCTTCAAAATGGCCAGGAACAGATTAAAAAAATTTGGCTGCACTGCGCATGCGTGCCCGATCATCGGTGCGCATGTGCAAAACTATACACATGCGCACCGATGATCGGGCACGCATGCGCAGTGCGGCCACATTTTTAAAAAATCTGGCCGCAGCCTTTTTTTTTTTTTTTACAAGTTGGGGGGCCAAAGGGGCCCAAAACCATTTCCCCCATTTTTGTCAGCGACAAACCAGGTATGAGAAAATGGTGGTCAGCCGGCGTGGGCCTCAAAGGTCGGCCAGCGTGGGTCGCGAAGGTTGGCCGCCGTGGGTCGCGAAGTTCGGCCAGCATGGGTCACGAAGTTTGGCCGGGTTGGGTCCCGAAGGATGGCCGATTGGTAAAAATGGGTCCCCGGAAAAAAAGTTTGATAAACACTGCAGTAACGAATATAATGTCAATCCCCATATCAATAACAACGATCCCATCCTCCCGGGCTCCTGCATCATTGAGGATGGGAATATTTGTGGAGCCGCCTCCTCCAGTGAGTTGTTTAATTGTCCACCACCATTAATGGCTGGATATGGCAGGACTGCAGAGCTTAGATTTGATTTATTTGCTATGGAATAGCTTAGCTCTGTCTATTACATGCTGCTTATGCTGTTTGGCACACAAGTAGTCTTGTGTTGCAGCTTCACCGGGTATGCCTGATGTTGCTCTCTTGTATTCCTCATTGAACCAGGGTTGATTCCCTGGCTTGGTGGTAATGGTAGAGTGGGGAATATGCCGGGCCATGAGTTTGCAGGTTGTGGTTGAATACAATTCTGCTGCTGCTGATGGCCCATAGTGCCTCATGGATGCCCAGTCTTGAGTTGCTAGATCTGTTCAAGTAACGCAATGCATATAGCATTCAAAACAAAACGGATGAACTAAAAGCACAAACAGAAATAAATACATACGATCTGGTAGCCATTACAGACAGGGTTGCAGGATGACATAGATTTGGACCTGAATATTGAAGGACCCGTGACAGTTAGGAAGGACAGGAAGCTAGGAAAAGGTGGATGGGTGACTCTGTTAATTAATTATGGTATTGGTGCATTAGGGAGGCCTGACCTAAGCTCAGGAAACCAGGATGTAGAAATTATTTGGATAGAGATGAGAAATTATAAACGTAAGAAGCTACTTGTCTGAGCCGTTTACAGGCCCCATAACAGGAATCAGACAGTTGGATGCGGTACAAAGGAAGAAATAATGGGAGCTTCTCAGAAAGGTACAGCAATAATCATGGTGGATTTTAATCTGCGTATAGACTGGAAAAATCAAATGGGCAAGGGTAGCTAGCTCAAGGCCTACTCTTGCTCCTAATTGGTCTATTTGTATCTGCAACAAGCATGTGCCTCCAGTTCTACAAAGTAGCAAGATTAATGAAAGTAACTTTTTAAAATGCCCTCAGGTGAAATAGCAACACTATAAGGCTTTTGCTTGTATGATAAATGGGCCTATATGTTCTGGAGTACATTTATAATTCTTCTTTCTGTTCATACAATCTTATTATACCATAATAAAGAAATGGCTAATTGAACTTTCATCCCCATCTTGAACTCCACAACTCTCCTGAAGGTGCTGGAGCAGCACCTCCTGTGCTGTGTCATTCTATGATGGTGCTGATTGCTGCTACCCTATGATTCCATACCCCTGTGTGTGTCATCTATGTGGCAATTCTTTCCCTGTGTGCGTGCGCTCATTAAGTGTTTGAATGGCTGGACAATCACAAGATGCGTCACTGCTAAGCTCGAACGTGTTCATATTGATCTCCATATTGTCATTGCAAACGAAAATAACTGGATAGCAACCAAAGGTATTTGCCTAGTTTAACCTTGGGAGAATGGCTGGGGCCAATTGTGGTAGCCCCAACTAATACCATGATAGAGACCAGCTATCACAAACAGACCAGCGATTACAACTACAACTTTCTAGTTTATGCAGTTCAGTTACATATAGTATTTATCAATTATTCTGTCAAACGCTCTACAATTGAGGATTCTGTGCAGTGTGTAAGGCAATGGACGATGCTCCTCCTATCATTGTAAATATGTGAAGGTCTCCTCAATGCTTTTTGTAACTTACTTACAAAAGAAAACATTGATTATAATTTCACTAATGGTCGTTTAGCCAAAACCTTTGTCTATTTGAATCTTGCAACAATGGACTCAATTTCAACCCATGGGGAATCAGTAAATTGGATACTCTAAATTTATAAATGAAAAAGTATTCTGCACAATGGCTGTGTGTGCATGGACATGCTTATACATTTTTATATATTTATATCGAGGTAGCTATACAACTACTCACACTCTGTTGCCTTTTCCTGTTCCAAGGAGAACAAACCCAGCTTATCTGGTCCCTCCACATAACTGAAATCCGGGTTTCCTGGTATCATTGTAGTAAATCTTTTCTTCACCCTCTCTAAGGCTTTGACATCCTTCGAAATTGAATAGAATGCAATTCTTTACTGGGCCCAAAACAGAAATTTAAAAGGATCTATTATAACTTCCTATCTTTTGTACTTATGTGGCTCAGTTTATAAAGCCAAGAACCCTGTATGTTTTTATAGCTACCCTCTCAAGTTGTCTTAAAACTTCATAGATTTGAGTGTTTTGTATTCATGGAGGAGCCCAGGGAAGGGGAGTCAAAAAATAGTTAATTTTCAAAAAGAAAATATTTGCAAGTCCCAGTCCCGGTCGAGACTACTCTGCAGCTTGGCTCCTACCTGGGCAGGCTTTTATGGTTAAAAGCAAATTACTGCAGATGCTGGAATCTGAAACAAAAGAGAAAATGCTGGAAAATCTCAGCAGGTCTGGCAACATCTGTAGCGAGAGAAGAGGGCTAACGTTTCGGGTCCGATGATTCTTTGTCAAATCTAACAGACCGAAAAATTGAGAAATATTTATACTGTGAAGTGAGAATGAAAAATGAGTCATAGCCACAGAAATCCAGGGAAACCAGGTGCTAATGGCCTCAGAAACCAAGGGGAAAGAGTGCTAATGACAGTCCCCATAGAGAACAAAAGATGTGAAAGGTCAAACAGCAGAGAAAGTAACATCAGAGGATGAACTGTAGATGTGGGGTAGGGGAAGGCGGAAGCAAAGAGGAGAAAGGTGAGGAAAGGTGGATAAGATTGGGAGGGGGGGAATTAAATATATATTAAGAAAGAAAGAAATGGTAAAAGACAGTTAAAATGAAATGGTACGAAAACAAATGGGTCGAGGTGGGGTAGAGTTGATCACCTGAAGTTGTTGAATTCGATGTTCAGGCCGGAAAGCTGTAGTGTGCTTAACCGGAAGATGAGATGTTGGTCCTCCAGTTTGCGTTGAGCTTCACTGGAACATTGCAGCAGGCCAAGAACAGACGTGGGCATGGGAGCAGGGTCTTTGGTTAAAATGGCAAGCAATGGGAAGGTCAGGGTCCTGAATGCGCACAGACCAAAGATGTTCAGCAAAGCGATCACCCAGTCTGCGTTTGGTCTCTCCGATATAGGGGAGACCACATTGGGAGCAGCAAATGCAGTAGACGAAATTGGAAGAGATGCAAGTGAAACGCTACTTAACCTGGAATGAGTGTTTTGGGCCTGGGATGTTAAGCATGGAAGAGGTAAAGTGACAGGTGTTACACCTTCTGCGAAGCATGGGAAGGTGCCATGGGTGATGGGAGAGATACTGAGTATGGTGGAGGAGTGGACTAGATTGTCTCGGAGGGAACGGTCTCTGCGGAATGCTGATAGAGGGAGTGAAGGGAAGATGTGTTTGGTGGTGGCATCATGCTGGAGTTGGCGAAAATGGCAGAGGATTATGGAGGCTGGTGGGATGAAATGTGAGACCGAGGGGGACTCTATCCTTGTTCTGGGAGGGGGCGAGGGTAGTGGTGCTGGAGATTGACTGCACACTGTTGAGGGCCCTGTCCACAACTGTAGGTGGGAAATCACAGTTGAGGAAGAAGGAACACATTTTCGAAGCACCGTTTTAGAAAGTGGCATCATCGGAACAAATGCGATGAGAGTGGTGGTGAATGGGAATTGTCCTGGCCTCTTTTCGAGAAAGAAGCAAAGAGCTCTCAGGCCACCCTGGTGTGGGATGGAGGTGTAGAGGGATTGCACATCCATGGTGAATAGAATGCGGTTAGGACCCGCGAACTGGAAGCTGCCACTATGACGCAGTGCATCAGAGAATCCCGGATGTAGGTGGGGAGGGGATGTAGGTAGGTGGGG